>NC_141991.1:124336415-124644492 GCF_049901715.1 Pseudonaja textilis | reverse complement strand
GGAAGGTCAAAAGGCAAAGCTGAATTTGCTTCCCGATTGTGTGAATTCACTGAACTGCAGTGATTTGCTCAACAATATCGCCAAAAGTTCATTAAAAAGGTAAATGTAAAGGTTCCCCTCGCACATATGTGCTAGTCATTTTTGATTCTAGGGGGCAGTGCTCATCTCTGTTTCAAAGCTGAAAAGCCAGCGCTGTCCAAAGACATCTCCATGGTCATGTGACTGGCATGACTAAATGCACAGAATGCTATTACCTTCCCACAAAGTGGTTCCTATTTTTCTACTTGCATTTTTTACATGCTTTCAAACTGCTAGGTTGGCAGAAACTGGGACAAGTAACGGGAGCTCACTCCATTATGTGATGCTAGGGATTCAAACTGCTGAACTGTTGACCTTTCGATCGACAAGCTCAGCATCTTAGCCACTGAGCCACTGCATCCCTCAAAAGGTCATCAGGCCAGGTAAAATTCATTTACCAACTGCCTGACTTAGCAGCAGAAATTCATGGTCATAAGTTGAGAGCTACATGCTACTAGATTTACTAGCTACTGGAAAAACCATGTTTTCAAGGTGTTTGTTTTTTCTATCCATGAAAATTTAACAGGTCATTCTGACCAAGTGAACAACCCAAGCTGACTGCTCCATTTGTCCTTTTTTTTCATTAAGACTCTAGCTTGGTTTGATTTAGTGAAGCAATTAGGTGATTGGGAGCCTATCTGCCAAAGTTTATGGGGCCACCTTAAAAATAAAAGAGCACACAGTGAGTCACCAGACACAGATTCAGCTGAGTTTGTTTCCATTGTCGTTGATGTATGCATGACTTCAGAAAAAATCATTCTATGCCTTTTGGTTGTTGCTGCATTGACGATTTTATGGCAATGCAATACATCAAGGATTTCCTTATTAAGCAGAATAGAAAGATAAGCTTTCGTATCCACATATCAACAGCACTTAGAGCATCTCTGATCCTGGTCTGGCCTCTTCTTCATCCGGGAAACAGCTATTTATTTACAGCTTGCTTTTCCTCTACAGTTAAATACATTTGCAGGCTGTCTCCACTGAGTATCAAACGGACACAATTTTAGCAAAGTGCTTCATTTTAGACGGTTTTAGTAAAACCGTCTCTCTTGAACTCTTGCAGCATGCAAAATATCAGCATATACTTTTAATGGAACC
Organism: Pseudonaja textilis; assembly: GCF_049901715.1. Lineage (NCBI taxonomy): Eukaryota > Metazoa > Chordata > Lepidosauria > Squamata > Elapidae > Pseudonaja > Pseudonaja textilis. The sequence goes on along the minus strand of NC_141991.1, from coordinate 124,643,316 downwards.
AGGACAATGTTTTTCCTTTATCGCTTCCGATTTGCACAGCAAGGAGTGCTATAAAAGAAGGGAGTCAGTGACATTCGGAATGGAAGCTAGCACTTTGGGCCTTATTTTCAGCAGGGAGCAAAATCACAACATGGTTTTTGAAGCAGGTTGGGGGGTATTGTTTGGGGAAACCAAATTCTCTCTGGGCAGGACTGAGGATTCTGAGTGGTTCAAGATACATATGTTTCCTATCAACCAGCCAGCATTCCATTAAAATTCTGCCCTAAAACTATTGATTTTTGATAACACTTTTTTTTGCTTTTTATTCAAAATTAAATGGTCACTTCTTAACAACCCCTTTCTTAGAAAAGCCTTTGGGAAACAAGCTGTTCCCCTTTCCAACCTCAAAACCCTCCCTTTTACAGACTTCCGGTTTGAAGGGCTTCGGCGACAGACAGAAATCCGCGATTGTGCGCGGTTTCTGTCTGGGCTCACCGCTGGAGCGCCCCAACCCAGTGAAGAGGGGGAAGACTGCCAGCAGGGTTGAGGAGAGCTGCATCTCTCCTCCTCAGCTGGCCATTACTCCCTTTCCCGAAGGCAGTTGCAACAGTGGTCAGAAATGGCCACCACAAAGGAGAACTCGACCGGAAAAGAATGTGCAGGAGGAAGATAAGAAGTGAAAGCTTTGGCTGACTGGGTTAAATTGTAAAAGCAACAACTAAGGTACTCTGGAATTTAAACTTACAAAAAATAACATCGCTCCCAAAGAAGAGTCGGAAGCAGCAAAGGAAAGGGAAAAGGGAAAGGTTTGGCTTTTTTTTCCTTCTCTCTCCTTCCCTATACCCACAACTAAGAGACTAAAATAAGAAATCAGAAAGATCCACTTTGACATCAATAGGCAACTAAGCTGAAAATAAAACAAAATGCCAAAGGGATAATAAAGATTTCTGGACATTAAAAATTTTCTTTTTCATAAGCAGGAAGGGAGAGAAAAAGAATTAGGGCAAGATCTGGAAGAGGAAGGAGACTGCCTGGAATTAAAAAGAATTTAAAGTAAAACTTCAACAAGGCTTCTAAAAGATACATTTTAACTGAAACTTTGCAACTAAATAGTAACCCCAGGAAGAGAAAATGAAAAAAGAGAGCAAAAAAGAAACAGCTTGCGTGTATTTGGATTATTTGGTGATCTTTGGATTCTTGGTTATTATATTTGAATGACAAGGAGCAAGATATAGAGAAACAGGACCTATTTAGAGATAATGGGTGAAAATCTAACTGAAAAGGGGATTCTGTCAAGGTACATAAGATTGTATTGTTATATTAGTAATAGAAATAACTTTAGAAAATTGGAAACAATGTATGATTAAAATGAGGGATAAAATAGTTAGTGTAATTTAGTGAAATGTTTGTGAATAAAATAAGTGAAATAAAATAAATGAGAAAATTGAATTAGGAAGGAACGGGAACATTTTAATTAGTTAATGTTTTAACTATGGAAAGCTTATAATTGTTCCCATAGAAGTATGATATTTAATTGAAAAGTAATGTTAAAGATGTTAAGATTTTAATGAATATTAATATTAATGATAGAATTGAATTGGAATGGAATGTTGTTTTAATTATATTATACATTTATAATTTTTTTCTTTTTTTAAGAATACAGTGTGTATTTTAAGAATGTACCAAGCAGAATCTGAATGGAAGTTATGTATTATATTGAATGTTACAACTTTAGGGAAAAGATATAAAGGCATCATACTCCAATCAGTAACTACAGGAGAAATTTTGTTTAATGAGAAAAGTTAATAGATAATTGAAACAGGACAGACAAAAAATATAAATACAATGATTTGAATTGAGATGAGATAATTAAAATAAAATTGAGAAAATTAAAAGAGGGGAGAAGCTATGCATAAAATGTAAAATAGTAATAAGATATGTAATAGAATGTAAAAATGAGCATGAACCTGAATTTGTGTCTGTATGAAGAAATGTAACCCGGGATTATGCTACTTTCAAAAAAGATTTTTTATTTGTTTTTGTTTTTTTCTCTTTGTGAAAACTCAAATAAAATTTACAACCCCCCCTCCCTTTTACATCCTTTCCCTCCAAATTATTCTCTCAAAATGCCATTTCAAGCCTCTATCTATCTACCTATCTATTTATCTATCATCTATGATCGATCTATCATTTATGATTATCTATCATCTATCTATCTATCTATCTATCTCTACCTCCCTACCTACCTCCCTCCCTATCTATCTATCCAGGCAGCCATTCATCCATACAGTAGTGGGATTCAAATAATTTAACTGGTTCATCCAGGGTCAGGTTGACTGTCATGAGAGGTGTGGCCCATCGCCATCCTCCAGCTCCACCGCACATGCAGGATGAGCCTTCTGAGGTGGCCAACCTGACCTTGAGTGAACCGGTTGTTAAATTACACACACACTCATACCACTATCAAAATGAATCCTAGGTGCTGTGCTGCAATGGAGAACTGGGCAATGGAGTGGCTAGCATGGGGAGAAGGAGGAGGAGCAGGGAGAAGAAAGAGGGTTCTCAATTGCAGTGTAGCACAGCTTCCAGGATCCACTTTGGGGAGTGGGGTAATTTAACAACTGGTTCTCCCAAACCGGTATGAACTAGCTAACTCCCACCACTGTATGTATGTATGTATGTATGATCTGTCTATCTATCTATCTATCTATCTATCTATCTATCTATCTATCTATCTATCTATCTATCCATTCATTTTTATATGCCATCCATCTTGCCTAGAGGTGAATGTAAGTGGCTCACAGTAATAAAGACAAGAGAAAGTATTAAAACATTAAAACACTTAATATTAAAAAATAAAATGGATTTAAAATTGACAAGATGGGAAAGAAGGGAGCAAAGGAATAATTTGGGAGTTTGGGCAAAGTAAATGTATGAAATGTATGGTTTTTTCCCCAAACTCAAAAAACTTTAACCTTAGGCTGTCTACTATTGACCTCACCCCTTTCCTAAGAGGTCTGTAGGGGGCGTCCAACATGCCTACCACCCCTGTCCTCTTGTTTCTTTTATATATTTTTTTATTTTTCTTATATATATCCATGTATTCATAACTATGTTTTTACTTATACCTATTATCTTGTAAGCAATTGACAAATATAAATAAATAAATAAATAAATAGAATGAAAATGGCTTGCATTTCAGAACTATCCTATTTCTGCCCCTCCCCCTTTTGAAATAGTGGCAAAAGATGGTCAAAAAGTTTCACCCCACTTCTGCCCCTATAAAAATGTAAGAGCAAAATTACAGTGCAACATTGCCCCTTACAGAGTTATTAAGTGCAGGCTTAGGGAATTTAATTAACATGAACCCTCATCGACACACTAAACATTCTCCACAAAATGTACACCATGAGACAAAACTAAGCAACCTTATTCCAGAAAGTGAAAAGTTAAGATATGTACCATGCACCATGTACCTGCCCCAAGCTCCTAAATGTGTGTGATCCACAGAGGTTTGACACTGTCAACAGTTCCTTGATACAATATGGAAATTTTAAATTTTGCTTCATCCTCTCAGATTTAGCCTGCCATTCCTATTTCATTGCAAATATTCATCCCATCAAAGGAAAGTGTTATGTCCTGAGGACTCAAGGAGTTCTCACTCAGGTCCACTCACTTTGTGTGGGCGATATTCCCCCATTCCCATTGGTTGGTTCTCCCCAGCAGCCAGCTATAAAAGCAGGCTGCGGGGTCCAACTGGTTGCTGATTGCTGCGAGCCAGTTCCAGGCTTGGCAAGCACGGTCAGCCCTTTATTTGTAAAATAAAGTACTGTTGCACTCATGCTCTGGTTCAGCCTCTCATTGCTCAAACTTAACACTGGCGACGAGGATGGGATGGCTACCAGATGCACCTTGCAACCGCTGAGTCACTAGCCACCGATCCGCAGCCCAGAGAGAGCGATCGGCTGGCGATAAGGGGAACGCTGATCCGCAGCCAGAGAGAGCGGTCAGCTAACTAAACGAGCGATCAAAAAGAGCAAACGCAGATCCGCAGCCAGAGAAAGCGGTCTGAGTCAAAAAGTTAGAAGCGTCTGTAGCCGCTTGTTAGCCCCGCTACGGGGAAAGTGAAGCGCTGCGAGCCGCAGCCGCTCTGCATTTGGCGCGAAATTCAAACGGGTGTCATTTGAATTTCGAACCAGTAGGAATCACAGCACAGCGCTGTAGAGAGTCACTAACGCCCACTTTTTTTGGCACGAATCCAGACACCTCCAACGGCTGGCAGCCAACGTGGTAACCCAGAGAGAGAAAGAGAGGTTAGCAAAAAACCTCTCCAGAGCTGATATCACTAGTAACTCACGAGCGCTCGTAGTCCCAGAGAGATTTTTCCGCAGGTAGCCCAGCCGTTCCAGCACCATGAGTTCCAACCCAGTATTCCCAGCGTTTAACCCAGACGAAGAGAAGTGGGAATCGTATAAGAACCGTTTCAATCATTACATCGATGCGGTCGGCCTGGCGGATGCGGAGAGCATCGGAAAAATCCTATTTCTAATCTACTGCGGAGCCACCGTTTACGATACCGCCGCAGCACTTCGTAGCGCCGAGAGAATTGAAAAACGTTCCGTGGTCCGAGTTGCTTGAGATCCTCACTAACCACTACGCTCCCAGGCCTTCACAAATCGCCAGGAGGTTCACGTTCCGTATGAGGAAGCAATCAAGTAAGGAGACCATCAATCAATATATGGCCGTCCTCAGAACAGCAGCCCTGCACTGCGGGTTTGGAACATACCTGGAGGACATGCTCCTCGATCAATTAGTTTGTGGGGTCAAGGATCTCAACCTACAGAGGCGACTGCTAGCCAAAAAGACCTCAACCTTGCGCAAGCGGTAGAGGAGGCCCTAGCAGCCGAGCTAGCAATGAACTCAGCCACCGAAATTCAGGGCCCAAGTGCCAAGCTAGCATCGTTCCCAGTCCATTCCGAAGAGGTGGAAGCGGAGGAAGCCCACAATGATGAGAACGATGTCCATCGCCTCACCAATGACAGACGGTCGCAGGTAGGGGCCAAACAAGAATACACCGGTCCACCCAAGCACATCACGCTGTGCCTAGCCTGTGGGGATCACATCAAAGGGCCACCTGCAAGTTTAAAGGAGCCGTTTGCAACAACTGCCATAAGAGGGGCACATTGCGAGAGTCTGCCAAGCCCCCAAAGCGCTGCACACAGACCCCGTCCTCGCACTCGGGACCACAGAGGCAAGTATTAAACTGTCGCATGCACCGCCTTGCCAGGCGTACTTGCCACACTGTTAGTAAAATTTCTCTCTCCGTTTCCCTAGAAGGTAAACCGTGCCACATGGAGGTGGACACAGGGTCAGCGCTCTCAATAATCTCGTGGAACACCCTCAAGAGACTCCACCCCAGCCTATCTACTACCCGGCTTCAGAGATGCCAGTTCGGTCTGAAGGACTACCAGGGGAAGGCCATTCCCGTGATCGGCAGAGGCAAGTTCTTTGTCAGTTTTAGAGCTTTTAAAGGCCACCTACCTCTAGTGGTAGTCAACGGCAATCTACCCACCTTATTGGGGCTCGATTGGTTTCCCCACCTCGGCCTAGGGTTAACAGGAGTCCATGCTGTCTCAGCCTCAGACACTGACTCCTTATTCGCTGACTACGCAGATGTGTTCAGCGAGGAGCTGGGGTGTTATAATGGAACCCCCATCTCGTTCACCGTTGACCCCCAGGCAGTCCCAATCAGATTAAAACCGCGTAGAGTTCCATTTGCTATTCGACCAAAACTAGACGCTGAATTGGATAAACTACTAAAACAAGGGGTCATTGAGCCAACAGATTTCGCCAAGTGGGAGACGCCCATTGTCACACCCTCAAAAAGATGGTAGCCTGAGAATTTGCTCGGACTACAAGACAACAATCAATAAATATTTACAAGTTAGCGCCTACCCGTGCCCGTCATTCAGCACTTATTGCACACATTCGAACCGGGCAGTATTTTTGCTAAATTGGACATGTCTCAAGCATATCAACAGTTCCCTGTTGATAACCAAACAGCGGAACTTCAGACCATCGTCACTCACAGGGGTGCCTTCCGATGCAAGCGTCTCCAATTTGGCGTAAGTGTTGCCCGGGTATTTTTCAATCCCTCATGGAGCGGATTTTACAGGGCCTCCCTGGTGTAGTACCCTACTTGACGACATCTTGGTCTCGGCCAGGGACAGACCCCAACTCTTCCAGAGAGTGCGAGCAGTGTTAGAGAGGTTCAGACAGCATGGCCTCAAGTTAAAGAAAGAAAAATGCGCCATTGCCACTAGACAGGTGGACTTTCTGGGTTATAAAATTGACGCCTCTGGCATTCACCCCCTGGAGTCCAAGGTCAGGGCGATCCACGAAGCTCCCACACCGACCTCCAAAACGGAGCTACAAGCTTTCTTGGGGCTCCTAAACTTTTATGCATCCTTCTTGCCCCATAAAGCCTCAGTAGCCGAACCCCTACACAAATTACTAGACAAAAAGTCACCGTGGCACTGGGGGCACAAAGAAGACCAGGCGTTTAACGCCGTCAAATCACTACTTACGTCAGAGGCGGTGCTCATCCAATTCGACCCCAACCTTCCTTTAGTACTGGCAGCAGACGCATCCCCTTTTGGAATTGGGGCGGTCCTTAGTCACCGACTTCGCCAATGGCGCCGAGGCCCCCATCGCCTTTTTCTCCAGGACGCTCTCGGCCACGGAGCGAAATTACAGCCAAATAGACAAGGAAGCCCTAGCAGCTGTTGCAGCCGTGAAAAAGTTTCACGAATTCCTTTTTGGCCACTTCTTCGAACTGGTCACCGACCATAAGCCCCTCCTGGGCCTACTGGCCGGTGACAAGCAGACACCTCAAGTCCTCTCCCCTCGGATGACAAGGTGGACACTTTTCCTAGCGGCCTACTCATACAAACTTATCCACCGCCCGGGCAAAACTCTATCCCACGCTGACGCGCTCAGTCGCTGCCCCTTACCCGCTCCGGCTGAAGATCCAGCTCCTGTCAATGCCATTTTTGAAATCACCCAGTTGGACCTGCCCATCACCGCCCTTGACATCACCGCCAAAACCAAGGCAGACCAAACGCTCGCCCAGGTGCTCGACTGGGTGAGGAGGGGGTGGCCGGGAGGCAATGTTGATAACAAATTCGCACCCTTTAAGACTCGCATGCAGGAGCTGTCCAGTTTGCAGGGTTGTCTACTGTGGGGCACTCGAGTGGTCATTCCGACCTCGCTGCGTACCCGAGTCCTGGAGGCGTTGCACGAGGGACACCCCGGCATTGTGAGAATGAAGGCGTTGGCACGCAGCTACGTGTGGTGGCCGGGTCTAGACGAGGACATTGTCAATTGGGTAAGTTCCTGCAGCATTTGCCAGGAATCCCGTCCTGCTCCCCCCATCGCCACCCCTACCAGATGGGAGAGCGCCAGCGCCCTTGGTCTAGAATCCATATCGATCTGGCCGGCCCGTGCATGGAAAGATGTTCCTAGTGGTCGTGGACGCTTATTCCAAATGGATAGACGTGGCACAGCTATCCACGACCACCACACTAGCAATCACCAATGTGTTAACGCGCCTGTTCGTTACACATGGACTACCCGACTCCTTGGTCTCCGATAATGGCCCACAGTTCGCATCAGTAGAATTCAGCCGTTTTGCAGCCAACCTAGGCATTCGCCACATTTTCACAGCCCCATTTCACCCTGCGAGTAATGGGTTGGCTGAAAGGGCCGTCAGGACCACCAAAGAGGCCCTCGCTAGGTTTGGCAGAGATGATTGGCACCACAAACTCTCACGGTTCCTGGTGAGCCAGCACTCAACCCCCTGTGCAGTCACCAATAAGTCCCCAGCGGAACTTCTGATGGGCCGGCGCCTGAGGACTGTATTAGATAGACTGCACCCACAATACTGCCTGACTCTCCCCTCGCTTCCACTTGGGGTTAGACATTTTATGTTACAGGAGCCGATATTCGCAAGGAATTTCGCTGGGGACCCACTTTGGATTCCGGGCGAGGTCATCGCCGTCACCGGGCCGAGATCGTATAGAGTCAGGCTGGAGGATGGTCGCGTCTGGAGGAGACACATAGACCAACTCAGAAGGCGCCTCAGCAACCTCGCAAACAAGAATCCAGAGTCTCCAGTCGAAGGGGAACCGCCTCATCCGCCACCCAGCCACACCGCACCCAGCGACCAGTCTGCGCCAGCGGTCGTTCCGGTCAGCCCAAACTCGGACAACAGCGCCCAGAGAGTTGACCAACCGGATCCAACCCACGAGAGCTCGACCCCAGAAACCAACCCGGTGGTTTCCGAGGATGCCCAGTCCAGAGAGAGTGTTGGCGACACTATGCCAGCTCAACCGTCACAGACTGATACCGAACAGTCAGACAATGTTCCCGAGTTGCGCCGCTCCGGGCGCCAACACAAACCCCCCGTCTACCTCAAGGACTATGCGTGTTCGCATCTGGGGGGAAGGGGTGTTATGTCCTGAGGACTCAAGGAGTTCTCACTCAGGTCCACTCACTTTGTGTGGGCGATATTCCCCCATTCCCATTGGTTGGTTCTCCCCAGCAGCCAGCTATAAAAGCAGGCTGCGGGGTCCAACTGGTTGCTGATTGCTGCGAGCCAGTTCCAGGCTTGGCAAGCACGGTCAGCCCTTTATTTGTAAAATAAAGTACTGTTGCACTCATGCTCTGGTTCAGCCTCTCATTGCTCAAACTTAACAGAAAGCAACCAAAGGCCTCTTCTACTACCAAATGTAAATGCCCAGAGATTAATTTCATTCACTTTCTTAACAAAATAGCAGAGTTGGAAGGTACCTTGAAGGTCTTCTAGTCCAACCCCCTGCTCAAGTAGGAGATTCTATACCATTTCAGACAAAGGGCCGTCCAGTCTCTTCTTAAAAGCCCCCATTGATGGGGCACCCACAACTTCTGGATGCAAGTTGTTCCACTGGTTAATTGTTCTCACTGTTAGGAAATTTCTCCTTAGTGCTTCTTAGGTTGCTTCTCTCCTTGATTAGTTTCCATCCATCTTGCCCCTTGCTATCAGTGAACTCTCTTGTATCAGAGGTGGATATTAATTATTTTCAAGACCTCTGGGTTAGAAATTTGGAATATCCCATCTTAATAAATTGATGAGTAAGGATCTGAAAACATTCAATATGATTCATAGGATCTTAAGATGAGACAATTATTATGAGATTTTCTTTCATCACTAGAAATAATTTCTTTATGACTACTGTAAACCACAGGGAATTTATAAGTTTATTGCTATTTTTGGTTTCCTATTGATAAAGTCCCTTAATATTGTGTTACAAAAACTGGCAAACTTCAAGGATGTGAATTACATGCCAAAAGTATGAAGGTTATCATTATATGAAGAATTATAGTATTACATCATGGAGGCAGCAAAAATGTTAGTCTTCAAACTTGGAGAACCATTCAACCCAGATTTATAATCTTGCATGATCAGCATAAACAGTATCTGAACTGGATCTTTCTTAGTAAAATGGAAAGGCTGATCAATATTATTATATGTGGTCAAGATTTAATTGTTTTTTTTTATTTATCTGAATAATTTTAATATGTAATAAGTTTTGTCATTCCTTTTTATCTTTTTTCTTTTGTTCCTTTTCTTTCTCCTCTTTTTGCTTTTCTTTTCTGAAGTTCTTCCTCTTTTTATATATTAAAGCAATAGAATTGCTAACCCCTACTTAGATATTTATGATCAACTTCACAAAGACAAGTAAATAATAGACATACAACTTAATAAAGAAATACTAGAATTTTTTTTCTTGCTCTATGTGTATTTAAGTTACCCACTTTTGGCAGAGATTGATGTGAATGTATTTTTAAACTTTTTGAAGAAGCAAATGTTCTTGGGGAAATTAATAAACACCCCATGCATTTACTAAAAAATAACCAGACTGAAAATTTTGATGCTAAACTGATTAAAATGGGGGTGAAAACCACTTAAAACTGCCATGTTAATTAATTGAGCCACAGTAGGAAATGGAGGAGATGTGCAAAAATTGTGACATTATTTTTCTATCATCCAGGGCTGGAAGATTTCTTTGGATGTTAAAACTAAAAAAAAGTAGTTCTTCCATATTGTCAGTTCCCAAGAGATAATGGCAATATAGATGGGTTTGATGTTTGTTTATTCTTTTGCCACTGTGCCATATCTGGTTATCCTATTGATGGGAACTATACTGTGCCAATCCATGCATAGAACTTAGACATTTTTAGAAGCTAGTATAGACAAAAATATTTCTTAATGTTACTGATTATAGAGTATAGTATAGTGGTGGTTAACCTTTTTGGCACCAAGTGCCAAAACAGGAGCTTGTTTGTGCCAAAAAGTCACTGGGTGCCAAAATTTTGGGCTCAAATGTGTTTGTAAGTCAAGGACTACCTGTGTAATGAACATTCTATACCCATGATGGCAAACCTATGCCATGTGTGCCAGAAGTGGCATGCAGAGCCATCTCTCTGAGCACATCAGCCATCGCCCAATGCTCTCCTGGGTTCTGACACATGCATGCACACCAGCCAGCTGGTCTTCATGCATGTGGGTGCACCAGAAACTGGAAGAGCAGCTCCCAGCATGCCATCTGGTCTTCCAGTTTCTAACGTACATGTGCACACCAGCCAGCTGGTCTTTGCACGCACATGTGCATTAGAAACTGGCCAGTCAACTGGTCTTCATGCACACATACCGGAACCCAGGAGGGCAATGGGCAACAGCTGGCATGCCCAGAGAGATGGCTCTATGTCAGCGGTCACCAACTGGTGGGCCATGAGAAAATTTTGGTGGGCCATAGAGAAATTTCACCCCCAGAGCACTCCCCCAAAGCAATTAATCCAGGCTGCACAGAAGCACAAGGCTGCCCTGCCCACATGGCCCACGGGAACCCTCCCTGCCCACTCCCTCCTTACCCGGCAAACTTGCCTGCTAAATTGCTATTTTTCCTTTTTCTGACCGTCAGTTGTTCTGCTGTGCTGGGAGATTTAGATTAGCTAGGAAGCAGGAAATGATTGGATCTTAGTCTTTAGATCTTTGGCTCTGCTTTTAAGCACAGCCGAACCTCCTTTAGGTTTAAAGGTTCTATTATTCAGTGCAGACTCATGGCAAGCAAATTTGAGAGACTGAGCTAGCCGATGGCAGATAGATAGATCCCTGAATGATTCTGTGAACAACTCAATCTGCCTCCCTGCTTTGCCTGATTTTGAGTAAAAGTTGCTCTTTTTTAAAATAAAAAAATCAATATTTATATAAATATTTATAATATTTACATACAAGCCATGCCCAGCCAGTCACATGACCACCAAGCCACACCCACAAATCAGGCCACACCCACGGAACCAGTTAGTGGTCCCTGGGATTTAAAATTATGAGTTTGGTGGTCCCTGAGGTCCAAAATGTTGGCAACCCCTGCTCTATGTGCCACTTCGGGCATGCATGGCATAGGTTCGCCATCACAGGGATAGGATGTTCATTATACAAGTAGTCTTCGACTTACAAACACATTTGAGCCCAACATTTCTGTTGTTAAGCAAGGCAGTTGTTAAGTGAATGTTGCCCCATTTTATGACTCTTCTTAACACAGTTGGTAAATGAATCCCTGCAGTTGTTAAGTCAGTAACATGGCAGTTAAGTGAATCTGGCTCCCCATTGACTTTGCTTGTCAGAAGGTCTCAAAAGGGGATCACAGGACCCTGGGACATTGCAACTGTCATAAGTACATGCCAGCTGCCAAGCATCCAAATTCTGATCATGTGACCTTCGGGATGCTGCAACAGTCAGAAGTGTAAAAAAACTTTTTCACACTTTTTTCAGTGCCGTTGTAACTTAGAACAGTCATTAAATGAACTGTTGTAATAAACTGAAATGTAATAAAATGATTTGGGGAAAATATTACTATTTTCCTCAATCGATTTTACTAAAACAAATAACATGTTTCCCAATTATAAATGTTTCCGGTCCCTAACATCACTTGAAAGGTGGACTAGCCTGGAATGTAGTGGGTTTCCAGTCTAGATATTAAATTTGGTTCAGTACAGCGCACTATGAAAAGGTAATCTGATTAAATTGATTGCATGGTATACACAGTTTTGAATGCATACACAGAAATCAACCTGAGTTTTCTATGAACCTCATTTTATATTAAATCAAAAAAAGATGACACAAGAAAACAAGGAGTGCTTCTTTTGCAGAGCAACCACCTATTTCACTTTATTACCTCTGACTGCTGAGAAAACAGAATTAGAAATAAACTATTTGGATGGGGGGCAGCATTTCTCCTCCAGCTGCAGATCCGTTGTCAGCCTAATGGTCATGGAGAATCTAGGTGCTTCCTCACTCTTATTTCCTTTCCTCCAGTTGAAAAGCAAGGAAGTCATTTGAAGCAAAGTTTGAGAATCCCTGAGATAAAAGTGTCCTGCCTGACAGATGGCAACCCTCTGTCCATCATCTAGTTGTGTTCCTTATCATAGGCTTCCCCTATTCCAGGGGTGTCAAACTCACAGCATCACAGTGGTGTCACATGACGTATCACGACTTTTCCCTCCTTCTCTGAACTGGGAGTGGGTTTTACAGCTTACAGATTAACAGAGTTGGAAGGGAACGTATAGGTCATCTAGTCCAACCCCCCACCCAAGTGGGAGACCCTACACCATTTCTGACAAATGGCAGTCCAATCTCTTCTTGAAAGTCTCAGGTGATGGCACTCTCACAACTTCTGAGGCCAATCACTGATTGATTGCTCTCACTGTCAGAAAATTTCTCTTTATTTCCAGATTAAATCTCTCCTTGTTCATTATTCCTTGTCTGGCCTACAGATGCTTTAGAAAATAGCTTGACCCCTTCCTCTCTGTGGCAGCCTCTCAAATATTGAAACATTGCTATCGTGTCTCCCCTGGTCCTTCTCTTCATTAGAGTAGCCAAGCCCAGTTCCTGTAACCGTTCTTATATGTTTCAGCCACCAGTCCCCTAATCATCCTGGTTTCTCTTCTCTGTACTTTTTCTAGAGTCTCAACATCTTTTTAATAGTGTGGCTACCAAAACGGGTGTGCCCAGCACCTGATGCATCTGGCCCATGGGCCGCGAGTTTGGCAGTCCTGCCCTATTTAAAAGAATCTTGCTTCTTAAATCTGATTTACAGAGAAAGAAATAAGTGAGGAATAAATATATAAGAAATTGGTTGTCTGTTAGGATAGTTGGTGGCAAGATTTCTGCAGGCAAAATGTCGTGGTACATGGGAATGAACTTCGGACATGGGGGAGGGAGAATGCTGTCTAAGGAATGGTCAGATAAGAGATGACATAGCCCACAGATATATAATGGGCACAGAAAGAAATAGAGGAGAATTTCTCAGGCTGTAAAAAGGACGGTGGGAGATTTGTTCTATCTGACACGCAGCCTTACAATAAAATATAATTAGCCAATCTGGTCACATTTCCTGCATGATCTACCTGGCAAGACTGACACAGAGTCTCCACTTTACTAAAATAATTATGATTGGTTGATAATAATAATTAGGAGTGGCAAGGGACACAGCTGGTTATATTATCAGAGTGGACAAAGCCAAATCTTTCAAACTATGGGGAAGATTGGATGGCAGGGAGATTAAGAGGCAAAAGTAGTTTTAAGTTTAAGAATTGTTTTGGTCTTTTATTTAGGTCTGGGAAAAAAGCAAAGACATTTTAGGTGCAAATACATAGAACGATACAAAAGATAATGCAGATTAACATTACAGTGAAACCAGAATTGTTTCTTTTGGGTTGAATGGACAGTGATCTAGAAAACAAATATAGGAAAGTAAATCTGTATGTGGTAACTGCAGCAAGGTTATGGTACACAGAAAGATGGAAAAATCTCAGAAATATCTGTAGTGGAAGATTTGATTATTATATAAGTAGATCTTGCAGAAAAGGCAAAGCTGATCAGTTAGGTCAGGAAATTTTTTTTTTTTTTGAAAAACTGGAAACCTTATATGGATTTTTTGCTGAAAGAAGAAAAGATCAAATTGATGATTTAGAAATTTTAGAGTTAAAAGCGTAGGGACAGGAATTTCAAAATAAGAAGGAAAAAGAGGAAGCAGAAAGAGTAAAATGGCAACTACACAATAGAAAAAAGGGCAGATCTTATAATGTTTTCTTTCTTTTTGTGTTTTCTGCATGTTTCTTCTTTTTTCTTCTTTTTTATTGTTCTTCTTGCTTTAACTTTTTATACTTTTATTGTACTTGAACATTCTAAATAAATAAATAAATGATTAACTCCATCTTTCAACTACCATCATTGTCCCCCAAAGTTCCCCGGAGCAGGGGTCTCCAACCTTGGCAACTTTAAGACTTGTGGACTTCAACTCCCAGAATTTTGGGAGTTGAAGTCCACAAGCATTGCAGACTGAGGAATTCTGGGGTTGAAGTCCACAAGTCTTAAAGTTGCAAAGGTTGGAGACCTCGGCCCCAGAGGGACCCACACTTTTAACCAGAAGCACTTTGGGGCTGTTTTGGGAGTTTTCCCACAAAGGATTGCTGGTGGGGGGGTGGGGTTTCCTATGGTTCACAGGCAGGAATTAACAGAAAAATTGATATCTCCAAAGTACTCTGCAAAATCCATAGCTAGAAAACATCATTGTTTCTTTATAGAAAAACTGACAATTTTCCCACATCTTCTCTATTTGCAGTAATAACCATATGAAGTCAAATACATAACATCTTATAAACACAGAACAATGCCAGCAAGTTAGAGGACATGGAGGGTTGTTTTTTAAAGAAGGGAACACTTACTAACAATATGAATTATCTCACTTTATGTCAACCTAGGGCACAAGCAAACCAGGAAATGCAGGGGAGAAATTGGATCTTTTTAAAAAATGAAGACTTCAAAATATTTACTTCCACCAAAGCAGAAAGGAAAAAGCTAGGGTGTATTTCAGGGGAAATGTTCTGGCCTACCTATCCAATTATTTATGTGTGTTTAATACTTTGTCATACAGTGAGAAAAAAAAGGTTGCCATAACAACCATGTTCTTCTTGTAGCCGAAGATGTCTGAGATGCAAGTCGTCCTCATCAAGAACATCATGTTTTATGAATTTGGAACAAGAAGAAACACTACATTGAAACTACTATTTCTCACCTCATAGTTGAGGGTGGGGGTGGGTGGGTGGAGAGAGAAGATTTGACAGTTGTTTAAAAGTTATAAAATATGACCTATTAATTGATTTACTACAATAGTGTAAGATTTCACTGGCAAAAAGGTGTATCTGGGGTGGGGCCGGGAATCATTTTTCAAGCTTGAGAAGGCCTGAATCAAGAATTGGGTACAGCTAGGATAGACATGATGATATTTTAATTTACCTCCTCATCATAAATTAAAGCTAGGAAGTTTGATATTTAATGATTTCTTCTTTTTTTGTCACATTGTACATTACAACTCAGGGATAAATTTTGAAAAGCTTTTGGGGTGTGCAAAGAAAGACTGATGGGGTGCATATGACTCAGCAAGACTTACAGACACTGATTTAATTCTATGTTTATAATCAATAATACTGTACTTTAACAATCTTTAAAATAATTCACCTTCTTAAATCACTGAAATGTCACTTAATTCCTCGTTTGTGTCTTAGACGCTAATGCAGATAAGTATTTGAAAAGCAATAAAAATAACATTGATATTTAATCATTTCTTCTCTTGGTCACATCCAGTTGTGTTGTGCATTGCTCATTTTCCAGTATGAAGTTCTTCACACCACATTTCAGAATCGTCCATACAACTGTCCATATCTAAGCAGCCTCCTTGGTCCAGCATATGGACAACATACAAACAGAGGTCCTCATATCTCAAAGGTGCTTTTTCAAGAGGTAACTGGACTTTCTGCTTTTTCTTTGAAGACATTTCACTTTTCATCCAAGAAGTTTCTTCAGCTCTGACTGGATGATGGGGAATGGAAGGATTTATATACCTTGCAGACAGCTGGTCATCTGCATTTTTAAGAGAGTCATTGAGGTCAACTGGAGGTTTATCTGTGTCCTCAGGGTCACCTGAGTAGTGTAAAAGGGTGTGGAACCTTCTTGGAACTGCTAAAAGGACTGTGTCATAGACTGGAGATAGATGATGATGTATCCCTCTGTTGAGAGGGCTGTTCAGTTTTGACATAGAGGGCCTCTTTGACCCCTCTTTGACTCCTTTCAAACCAGCGGTCCTCTCTGTCCAAAATGTTGACTTTGCTGTCTTCAGAAGAGGTTCTCATGCTTCTGCCTCTATCCTTGTATTCTCCTGCTCCTGAGATATCCCATCTTGAGATGCTGTGTGCAGGGAATCCAGGACATGTTGACAATCTTGACTCCAGTTATTCCTGTAGAACCAGTCCTGCAATGCAATTCCCTCTTTGCCCTTTCCTTTGTGTTCTTTTAATTCTGGTTTCTGCAGCCACTTTTTTTAATGAGTTGATTTCTTAACCTAGAGAACAAGAAGGCTTAAAGTTCAGTGGCCCACCCAATCCATGTAATTTGATTGGGTTCTTGTACTACTATAGCCTCAGTGCTTGGGGATTTTCTTCCTGGATGTTCCTGGTTTAGTTTAGTTTAGTTTAGTTTAGTTTAGTTTAGTTTAGTTTAGTTTATTGTCATTGCACCTCATAAAAAAAAATCAAACACCATGTTCACTGCACATCATGACCATGAACATAAACACAGATACACATCCTTCACACTCCACACATTGAATTGAAAACCCTGGATATCACACCAATACTGCACTATACAGTAGAATTTAAAAGAGTTACTGCCCCAGGATAGAAGCTGTTTTTCAGCCTATTTGTCCTTGTTTTTATTATTCTGTACTGTCTGCCAGATGGTAATAGTTCAAAAAAAGGGTGCTCGGGATGAGATGGATCTTTGAGAATGTTTTGAACTTTCTTAAGGCAGCAGGAGCTATAAAGCTCCTCCAAAGAGGGGAGAGGGCAACCAATAATCTTCTGGGCAATGACGTTAACCCTCTGGAGTGCTGTCCTATTTGCCACTGTGCAATTGGCAAACCATACAGAGGTGCAGTAAGTTAAGGTACTCTCTATGGTGCAGCGGTAGAAAGTCACCAGCAGTTTTTCATTCAGTTGTTGTTTTCTGAGAAGTTTCAGATGGTATAATCTCTGCTGGGCCCTTTTGACCAGTGCTGCAATGTGGGCACTCCAGGTCAAGTCCTCTTTTATGGTAACACCCAGAAACTTAAAACTGGCCACTTGCTCCACTCAGTCTCCATTGATAAGAAAGGGCTGGATGTCTGATCTGTTCCTTCTATAGTCCACTATAAGCTCCTTGATCTTATTGGTGTTGAGGACCAAGTTATTGTCTCCACACCATGAAAGCAACCTCATCTCGGTAGGCAGACTCATCCCCACCCCACCTTGGAGATGAGTCCCACCACTGTTGTATCATCTGCAAGCCCAAGGTCCAGAAGTTTATGTGGAAGAATTGTGTTAAATGCACAACTAAAATCTATAAAAAGCATGCTCACATAACACCCCACCCCCACTTCCTACTGTTCTAGATGGTCCTAGGGAAGCCTTACTTTCTCTTCTCATATGTTCTTAAGGTAGTTTATAATTCTCTCCTGGTCCCCAATGCAAAAGACTTTCTCAGACATGCAGCTCTTACCTACTGATTTCATCTTGTCTGCAGAAATTTGGACAACCGCTGGATAGCAGTGATGGGACACCAAAATACTTTTATACTAAGTGTCTGTGGGGATTCTCAGCCATCCAGATCATGGTTGTTCCAAAGGTGCTTTTTCAAGAGGCAACTGGACTTCCTTGGTTGTTGTTTTTTTTTAAGACATTTTCGCTTCTCATCCAAGGAGCTTCTTTAGCTCTGACTGGATGGTGGGGAATGGAAGGATTTCTACTCCTTTCAGACAGCTGGTCATTTGCATTCTTTTAGTCATTAAGGCCACCTGGAGTGGTGCAAATGAGTGTGGAGTCTTGTTGGAACTGTTGAAAATGCTGAGTTGTAAATTGGAGATACATATCCCTTCCTCTCTGTTGAGAGAAGGCTGTTCAAATTTGACATAGAGGGCCTCTTTTTGTTTTATACTAAATAATAATCATATGTTACTTGGAAACATCTAGTAGGTGGTGAGGATGCATTGTATTGATAGCCAGACTTATGATAGCAAGATTTCCTGCCAGCTACAAAATGAGAGTGTGACAGAGCATCTATATGGATGTTGTCAAAAACCAGCCTAAAAGTGAAGCCAACAGCATTTGCAGCTATACATGGACTCACATAAAATGTTCCTCCAATAGTATTGTAGGCCAAAGTGGAATATGATTATCATTTACCCAGCTGGGAACAAAAATACGAGGCCAATAGAATGGATTATAAAACTGAGATTACAGGATTAACTAAAACAGATTAAATTTAGCAAACAAAAAAAAAAGTCATGAACAATGGTGAAGGCTGCCTTTTAATATCTACTTACCTCATTTCACCCTTCTCTAACATCCTATCCACAAATGTTAAAGTCAGTCTCAGCTCCTAATCATTTTGTGGATATGTCCATGCATTTGGCAACAATACGAAAGTGGCTTGCCAATGCCATCTTCCGAGATTTGGTCTTTTTCTTACTTCCCAGTGTAATTTACAGCTCTGGGATTTCCTGCTGGTCTCTCATCCAAGTACCAACTCCTATTTAGCTATTTTATTGCTGTTGTTTTATAAACAAATATCACTAATCTCTCTCACCAGCTGTGACTGTAAAGCAGCTGCTATACCCACACTTTCTGCAATCAAAATATGCATACAAAAATATATGTTCCCTAACAGGGCTTCCCTTTTTAACACTAGATAATTTATTAGTTCATATTGTTTTTATTCTATGAGCAGTCCAGAGTCAAGAGGCTTATAAATCAAATAAATAAATGCCATTAATAAGAGAAAGAAAACAGAAAAAAACCCTCATATATTCACCCAAATATATAAAGTTGCTTTTTATATGGGAAAACTATTTACAAAGTATGTATAAAAGGATTGGGAAAAAGCAAAAAGCTAAAAAAGAAACCAAAAAACCCAGAACACATCCCTTCCAGCAGTCAAGTGGTCTTAAACAGATAAGCAGGGGTTAACACTAGTCAAACAATAAAATAGAAAACAATACTCTAATTAAGGAACTACCAGAGGTGGTATTCAGCAGGTTCTGACCAGTTCTCCAGAACTGGTAGTAGAAATTTTGAGTAGTTCAGAGAACCGGCAAATACTACCTCTGACTGGAGATTTTATAATATCCTTCCCTGCCACACCCACCAAGCCATGCTCACAGAACCGGTACAAAAATTTTGAATCCCACGATTGGGAACTACCAAGGAGAAAACCACACCCCTGCCAACACTAGCAGAGGGAGCTTCTGTATATAAATAGGGTGAAAACTCTACACTCATTAACACTGATGATGTTACCTAGTTGAATAATAAATCGTCTGCAAACATTCAAGCTCAAAGAGCACCAAAACCTCCAGAGAACTGGGAAACCTATGTAAAAATTCATTCTGATATCCAATCTGCCTTTAAATTGCCTTTTGTTCTTTACAGCTTACGTACTATCTCCTGAGGATCTCATTGTTTTACCTTGCTGTTTCCTCACCATCACTACATCATCTAACATGATTATTTTTCCTCTGGATATCATTCATACAAATACTATGTTTTCCACCACATACATTGCTGATTCTTCTATTAGTGTCACTCATTGGAATGTAACAGGCAAATATTAGCACCTATGGATTTCTATTCTCATATGTACCCATAACAACCTAGAAAACAACAATCAATATGACATTATTTGATTGAGGAATGCAAAGGGAATTTCTATAGAATGCAATTTTTTTAAGATATTGAGAAGTCTGGGAACAGAAGATTAATTGAAATTCTCTAATGATTGCTATTACCTTCAAAGTGTATCCTGAATCAATATAAATTTTTTCTCATTTTTTTTTAAATCTTTTAAAACGATGGCACAGCAAACCCTGTTACAGCTCTCCGGATTTTATTCTAACATCACTTTTCCTGCTTGAATGAAATGTATAAATATAACTCTTCTTTTCACATACTTAATCATATTTTCAGTGCCATCTGTTTCATGAGTTGAGCCTCAGGTAATTGTGCTACTTCTCCCTTTAAAAATGCAAAAAAAGAGAGACTAGAAATAGACCTATGTGAGTTTTTGAGGAAAGGGTCACATATGGTCACATCCTTTTCCAAGTTTTAAGCTGGTATACACTCCAAGCAATGCTTGCACAATGAGGAGAGCACATCTTTCTCTTCCTATCCTGACCACTTTTTACAAAGGCACAATTGAGAGCGTTTTAACAAACTGAATCACTGTTTGGTTTGGTGACTGCAGTGCCTCGGAGAGAAAGTCCCTACAGAGAGTGGTGAGGACAGCCAAGAAGATTATAGGAAGCTCGCTTCCTGTCATTCAGGATACTGCTTATAAGTGCTATGTGCTTAGAGCTCAAAGCATTGTTAGAGACCCCATACACCCATTTCATGATCTGTTTCTGTTGTTCCCCTCTGGGAGGAGGTTTCAAAGCATTTCTAGTGGGACTACTAGATTCTGTAATAGCTTTGTTCCCTATGCCATCTGTGTGGCAAACTTGCAATATTTGTTTCTCTCGCCATGTACATATATACAATATCCAAACTAGACTGGGTTGTTTCTCCATGTCATATAATACATGTGGATATATGCCTAATTTTGTATTTATTTATTAGTCATGTTTATGTAGTGTACCTTATAGGTGGAGACTCTTTGATAGCTGTTTGCAACAACATTTCATTTTAATGTATGCTGATTAGCATACATTCAAGGTGACAGTAAAATTATTCTAAGTCTTTAAGTCATAAGATTGAAGTTTGCATGCATTTTAGGTTCTGCCAAAACCTTAATAGGCATAAAAAAAAGAGCGGTCAGGAAAGAAATGTTATACAGACTTAGCAAAAGTCTGAACAGCTTTCCCCAATTTGAGGTTCTTCAGAATAATAAGCATTTCAATTATTTCAGGTAAAATACATTAGTGCATATTTTGAGCGCATCTTACACTTTGACACCAGTCTCACTGAAATTGGGTCCACAAATTGTGAAGAACTGGTAACAGCAATGTAGCTAAACTCTGAAATGTTCCAGTCCAACCTAGGCACTTGAAATGCTTGGAACTCTCATGCATCAAGTGTCATTTTCCTTGTATTTTCCCCCTGTGAGTTAAAAATGAAATCTGTACTTCTGCGTATAAATAGAAGGGGGGATATTCAGACTGACAATTGCCTTGCTTTGCAGCCACATTTAAATCAAAGAACTAAGCCACTTGCAGGGGAAGCTTTGCAGGCATAGAATTTGGCACAGGTAGGATCCCAGCTGAGAGGTTCCTCTGCTAAAAATCTCTGCTAGATTTACCCACAAAAAATGTCTTTGACTGAATAGGGCTATCTCTTTTTACATTTTTACTCTTTAAGTCAATTTTTGTTCCACTTTTGAATCATCTTAGCATGTTTAACGTAGCTAAGTTAACATAATATACATAATAGCAGGAGCAAATATGGAAGGTTATTTTCATATCTGAATCTCCCTTGTTAGATTAGGATGATTATTTGCTATTTTCCAAGATTCTTGTTAAGAAAATGTATCTCATCTTTTTTTAAAACACAGTGCAAGATACAGTTGGGCAAAGGTCCACATGAATTATTCAAATGCAACAAGAAATATTGAATAGGAAATGCAAATATTCTTTTCTCAAGACTAATACAATCAAGAATAATAGTCTCCAGTGTGACAGCATTATCAGTTCATAATGCAGTTGTACTACATATTTCCAAGCTGTGTTCATTCATTAAAGCTTTTTTAGAAAATTGTAATAATTTGCATGCATATAATAAGTGAAAGAAATCCATATCAGAACATATTTACTAAACAACTTCTTTCTTCTTCTTCTTCTTCTTCTTCTTCTTCTTCTTCTTCTTCTTCTTCTTCTTCTTCTTCTTCTTCTTCTTCTTCTTCTTCTTCTTCTTCTCTTCCTCTTCCTCTTCCTCCTCCTCCTCCTCCTCCTCCTCCTCCTCCTCCTCCTCCTCCTCCCTTCTTCTTCAACAGGTGCTGTATGAATTGGAGACCCCAAATCCAAAACCATATCAGACAGGGAGACTCCCTAGGTGACTTCAACCCAACCTACCTTACAGAGTAAACCATGGGGGGGAAATAAGAGACTGGGTAGTATACCTGCCAGCCTGAGCTTCTGAAGGAAAGGTGGGATATAAACAGAATGAACAAACAAACAAGCAAACATAGACAACCCATGCAAGAGCAAAACAACAAGCTAATTATCCAAATCACTGATGCAGGTAGGCAGTACAATCCTGTTAACAGAGGCCAAATCCCAAATTGACCTCAGACAAGAATTCAGCCACTGTCAGCTCAGGTTCTTCTTGGTATATTATAGTCTCTGTTCAAATGGATAGAAATTTTTTTACAAATATACAAAAGTCAGAAGGGGGCAGCTTTCCAAAACACTATTCTCATCAATAATTCCACCACCATTCTTTTACTCTTTTACTAAAGAGGTCAAAACACCAGTGGATTCAAGTCTTTTAATGACCCTGTAATCCCTTGCAGGGGTGGAGTTCGAGCAACTGAATGCAGCTGAGTGTTTACTTCCTGTCACCAATGCAGAGTTCGCAGCTGATATTTACACATTGTACCCAGAGAAATAAATATCTGCTGCTACCTAGGATCGAACTCACAGCCCCCTGACTGTGAGGCGAGAGCTCGACCTCTAGGCCATTGCACCACTCCAAACCACCAGTGGATTGATCTTATAGTATTCTCACAACATGGCAAAGACAGAGGGAAGAAGCAAACTTTCTGGGAACATCCCTTATGGCTACACTGGAATTGTACAACTTCTCCAGGCTGATATTCTCCAGCTGTGATAGACCTCAACTCCTATAATCCCAGCCTGTTTATCTAAAACAGGGGTCCCCAATCTTCGGTCCGTGGCCCGGTACCAAGTCACAGCTCATTGGATACTGGTCCACACAAGCAGTGTGCAAGCACACAAGCCAGTCCACCGAGCCGAAAAGATTGGCAGTTGCTGATCTAAAAGTTGCAATTCAACCCAGCTTGGTGAAGGCTATTGTAACGGATTATGTGCATCTGTTTTTATGTCTGAGTTGCTTTCCTCTTATTTTCTCAATGAAGGCACAAAATTCCAAGGTACCATTTAACAGAGTGAGCTTCAAATGAAATGTCCTAAAATGCGTATAGATTTTTTTATTTAATACATTTAGTACAGCTGCCCATATCATATATACATGTCTCTGGGCATCTAACAGTTAAAACAAAATAAAAACACAGAGTAAAAACACAACCAACAATTAAAAACATAAATAACCCTAACGCAGCATAGCAGCTCGCTGTCAATATAACCAAGAACTGGGTTCACCCACACTACCAGGCTCAAGGGCAAAACCAAGTTTTTAATGCCTTGTAAAAGGCCAGCATTTGGCATTAATCTCCAAGTATTAGTATCCTTTTCCAAGTGCGGTAAACTTAACTTTAAAAAAAAAAACTTACTGTCTCTAAAGCTTCAGGTGCACATTCCACTTGATTTCCCTCAATAACAACATAGGTAAACGGATAACTGATTGTGTTCTTTGCAGCCGATACTTTTCCATCAAGTTGGTTTAGCAAAAAAGACCATCTTAGAAAAGCATTTGAAATGTAGCTGTAGAAGGACAGGCATTACTTCGAAACCACCTGACTGAAAGGAGCATAGGTGTTCCATCACCAAGATGATGCACCATTTATATTATTCATTTTAATTGTGCACTTGCACAATTAGGGAATGATACTTATTATGGAGGGGGGCTAGCAGGCAATAAACAGCTACTGCAAGCATTAGGCACCAAAGCAGAGCTGGAATGCCAGATAATGCAAAAGCTATTTGTTGCCAGTCCGACCAAGTCAGTCCAGGCAGTTTCACCAAACCACTCTGAAATAATAACAGTGTATTCCATTGCTGGATGTGATTTATTTGCACCTTATCTCTTCTAAAATGTTCCATGTGTTCATTTTTCAGAACCAAATTATGAATCGGGAAAGGCGCCGAGATTGCAAAGAGACGTGGTTTCAACTTTTGAGAGATGTTTCGGATTATGAGCTGAGGAAAAACACAGTAGGAGGCAGAATTCCGCTTCTCGTGCAGTAAGTATGAATGGACTTAAAATTCATATTAAGAATAGAGACTCAGTCCCGGTCTTCTCTGGTGTCTACAATGTAGGCTGGCAGAAACAGGTGGGCAAGTCAAAACTAGACCGGCCAGGCCTGGTGTTCATTTTAGATTTTTTAAAAGATTTTAAGCGGTACAAAAAGAGCAGCAAATGTTTGCTTGTATAATTTGACCCTCTGCGTAAAATTGGAGAATGATACGGTGGCCATTATTCAATTGGTGACAATTCTAGAAATTGCAGAAATACCAAATATCCAGAAGGTAGCTGATTAGAAGTGGCAGATATGGAATGTGAGTACCATGGGGATTATCTATCAGCCAGCCTTACATTGCATGACAGTGAGCAGACCTAGCCACATGCTAGATACGTTATGTACTCCGTGCATTTCTTTGTGCTGAGACAGCTTGCTGGTGTGTTTTGAAGGATTTGGGTTTTTTTTTTTTAAGGGGCATTCTAACTTCCCCCAGGGCAGAAATTTTTAGATACAAGTAACAGTCTATCTCCATGCAGCTCATATACAGCTACTTTTTAAACAACCTAGAACACCAAGGGCAGAATGTTTATAGTACTCCTCCCCCATTCCGCTTTCTTTCTTAATGTATCCTATGCAGAGGTGGTATTCAGCAGGTTCTGACCAGTTCTGAAGAACCGGTTATTTTTTTAACAACCGGTTTTGTGGGAGTGGCTTAGATGGTAGGCATGGCTTGGTGGTCATGTGACTGGGTGGACGTGGCTTGGTGGTCATGTTATTGGCTGGGCATGGCCAACTCAATATCATTCACATTGAGGCACCATTTCCTCGCCTGGCCTCTCATGACTCTGGGGATGCTGCAACAGTCGTAAGTGTGAAAAATGGTCATAAGTCACATTTTTCAGTGCTATTGTAACTTTGAATGGTCACTCCACACAAGCAAAGTACCAGCAAAGGAGGGAAAAAACCTCCAGAGAAGTTCCAGAGACAGGAAGTCTAGTCCTGCCAAGAATGTAATAAGGGTTAACAGAGAGGCTGTTTCTGTAAGCAACACCAGAATGTTTCCTTCCTGCCTTCCTTACAGGATGAGGCCAGTAATTTCTTCTAAAAAACCGGTTCTCCAAACTGCTTAGAATGTTAACAACCAGTTCTAGAGAATAGGTGCAAACTGGTAGAATCCCACCCCTGACCGATTGTGGAAATTTTGAGTAGTTCAGAGAACTGGAAAATACCACCTCTGACTGGCCCCATCATCATCTGTTCTCTGCCTCCCGAGTCCCAGCTGATTGGCTGGGTTTTTGTTTGGTTGCCCTGCACAGGAGAACAGAGCTGGAAAGCAGGTTAGTGGGGTGGGGAGGGAATGGGGATTTTCCAGTATCCTTCCCCTGCCATGCCCACCAAGTCATGCCATGCCCACAGAACCAGTAAGTAAAAAAAATTGAATCCCACCACTGATCCTATGCAAATCTGAGTTTTTGTTTCCATTGATTTTCTTCTAAAGAGTCAGTAAACAAAACTGTGTAGAAACTACTGAAAAAATAATAATAAAAACACTAATGGTTTTATTTCAAATGAATTAGTTTACTGACTTGATTTTTTTTGTTCAATGCATCTGATTGTTTTAGGTTTTTGGATGGGTCCTTCTCCATGAATGTGTTTTGCGGCAATTGTCCCCCATCTTCCTGAATAAAGGGATTAAAGTGTCATTTTTTTAAAAAAAAACCTCCATCTCGCAATATAATTCTTGGGGAATTCACTGTTGCTGGTCCTACTGACAAACATGAGGAAACCCCTTCAAAAAACCCCAAAACATCTCACACCCTTTCACTTAATCATGGCTTTGCAACTAAATCATGTCTGTAACTGTTTAAGCAGCTTTTTCTCACTAACTGCCCACCCCTCCCCTCTCCCCCCCCACCCCGGTCAAATGGAAGATATCAAATAGACAGCAAACCTGTCGACTTGCAGATGGGACAATGGATTATGACAATAGTTTGGAGACTGAAAGAAAGCTCACCGAGTCTGAAAAAGGAGAATATTTCTGTTGGGTATATGGATACACCAACTAGGTTTGGGTGACTAAATATATAAACCTAGGTTTAAGTGTTTGTAGCTTTAAGCACCAAACTGCAATGTAATTAGATAATTAAGGGTGCGGTTGCAAGCAGCAATATAAGGCAGTAAGAGAAACGTAACACTTCCTGGTTACTGATCTCTGGCTGCTGGTCACTGGTCTTCCTGGTCACTGGCCTGGTCTGGTCTCTTCCTGCTCTCTGCCTGCCTGCTGTTTACTATTGTTTTGAGACGTCTGTTTGTTACTGCTTGTTGGCTACTGTGCTGGATACCGTTTCTACTGAACATAAGGACTGTTTACTTGGTGAGCTGATATCCTGTGCATACTCAGCGTTGTCTTCGAGAGAAAGGTATTGGAAGGAGAAGATTTACAAGCAGATAAAGACATTGTAATGACTAGTTAATGGACTAGGTTACTGGATGGATATATTGGAAAATGACATATGGACTGAATGACAATGCTTAAACTCTAAATGAATTAAATAACTATTTGAAACTACAAACAGTGGTTTTGTCTCCAGTGTGTGTATACTCTTGGGCCCAGCCTCTCTCTCATTTGGCTGCCTGGCTTGACTGCTGCTGTGCACTCTGCTTGGGGGTTTGTCCCCAAACACTAACATTGGTTATGGGCCCAGCAGTGAGCACAGTCTAACTAACCAGGTTATAGCAGAGAGAGTTTTTGGTCTGAGTTGCACATTACTGTAAAAACAAACTGTTTGTTGAATAGTTATTTATCTGAGGAGCAATGGCACAAGTAAATTTGCCAAGTCTGTCCATGATATCCAGACTAGATGGAACAAAGTATGTTTCATGGTCAATGAAATGTAGTTTACTTCTACGAAGAGAAGGTTTGTGGGACATAATTACAAACCCACCAGATGTATCTAACTTAGATCCTAATGATGAAGAGGATGCCAAAAAGATACAAGACTATGAACGAAAGAATGAGCAGGCTTTATGCATCATAAGACTGACTCTCTCAGACCAGCAACTCATCCATATCCGTGGAGAGGAAAATGCTGCTAACTGCTGGGAGAATCTCAAGAAGATTTATGTTCGAGACAGTGTAGGAGCTCATATCAATCTTACACGGAAGCTGTTTAGAACACATCTTGAGAAGAATGGAGACATGTTAACTCATTTAAACTGTATGAAAAGCATTTTTCAGGAATTACAAGAAAAAGAGCTTATCTTTAATGAGTTGCAACAAGTATACATCATACTGTCTTCTTTGGATCGAAGCTATGATGATTTTGTGACTGCTTTAGAAGTATTGCCAAAAGACAGTTTATCAGTAACTGAGATTACCGGCAGGCTATTAGAAGAAGCCAGAAGAAGGTGTGAACGTGACCAGCTGAGAGCAGATAAGCCTAATAAAGAAGAGAAATTATCTTCAAGGCTTGAAAGAAACCAACTTATTAAAGTAAAGCACCCGGAAGAAGAGAATTTATCTTCGATGGCATACACAATTAAAAAGTGTTTTAATTGTGGAGGCAGAGGACATTTGGCAAGATTCTGCAAAAAAGAAAAACGCCAGAATGTAAAGAAGCCAAAGAAATCCTTTGAACTAGCCACGTTTAGCAACTGTGTTGTGAAGAGTGATTTATGGGTGGTGGACAGTGGTGCATCCCACTGCATCACGAGAGATAAGACAAAGTTTATAAAAATGTCTACAAGCTCTCAACATATAACACTTGCTAACGGCTGGCACCTCAAGGCCAAGGGTGAAGGTATTGCATAATTGTCCATGTTTAAAGCAGAATATAAAAATGTTATATGTACCACAGTTAAAGATGAACTTACTTTCTGTAAGAGTATTAGATAAACTAGGTTATGTAGTTACATTTAAGGATAATAAGTGCATACTTGAAAGAGATAACAAAAGGGTAACTGCAGCTTTAAATGGAGCATTGTATGTCTTACATGATAGTAAGAAAGGGGAGGCACAGACTGTATTTAACAATATAAAGCCTCATAATAAATGTATCCATTTATTGCATAGGCGTTTGGGGCATGTAAATTTTAAAATGCTAAAACGCACAGTAGAGTTATCTGATGGAATAAGGTTAAAACCCTGTGATAAATATTTGCGTTGTAATGTCTGCTGTGAAGATAAGAGTAAAATATTGCCTGCAAATAGGCTAAATGGTTTCAAAACTAAAGAACCTTTAGAAGTAGTATTTGCAGACATTATAGGTCCAAAGAAACCCAGTATAGGGGGTGCTCGGTATATACTGAGCATTATGGACCATTACTCTAGATATGGGTTTTGCTACCTAATGAAAAGCAAAACTGAAACATATCAACATTTCTTCAACTGGTTAAAGTTTGCAGAAAGAAAGTCTAAACGGAAACTGATAACCCTGGTGACAGATAATGGTACGGAATTTGTTAACAGCAAATTCCAGAATAGATTAAAGGTAGCTGGAATAGAGCACAAGAGATCTGCACCATACAGACCACAACACAACGCATTTATTGAGAGAAGAGGCCAAACACTACAGGCAATGGTTAGAACAATGATAACTGATTCTGGATTACCTGATTCTGTGTGGGGGGAGGCTGCAATGTGTGCTAATAACATATTGAACAACGTGGTTAACTCAACTACTGGTGAAATACCATTCACCATGTGGCATGGCAGGAAGCCTGATCTGAGTTACCTGCACACATTTGGTGCACCAGCATGGGTGCATATCCCTACACAACTCAGGCGTAAAGGGCAACACAGAGCTAAACAATTTTTCTTCGTTGGTTACGAAGCTAACCATAGGGCATATAGATTTTGGGAGAAAGGCACATCTAAAGTTTTATGTAGTGCCAATGCCCAATTTCTAGAGCACGTAGGATGGGATAAGTTAGAACAGGATAACAATAAAGAAGTGATTATTGAATCCTATAGAAATCCCATTAAGTATCCCTGTAACTTTAAAAATAAAGTAAAGAGAGAAATACAGGAAGAAATTGTGCCCATAGAGGAAGAAATAGAACCAATAGCTGAGCAAGATGAGGAACAGGAACAGGTAGTAACTCAAAAAAGTCCTCATACAAGCCCTGTAATTCCCAGAAGAACTACACGAATATCTAGACAGCCTGATAGATACCAGGCTAATACAGTGTGCCAGGTAAATAGAGTTCCAAATACTGTGGATGAGATAAAAAGGTATCCTTCTAAAGATAAGGAAAGTTGGTATGCAGCAATGAATAAGGAATTGAGATCCTTGAAGGATATGAAAGTATATGAAAATGCGAGATTACCTGTAGATATAAAACCCATTGGCTGCAAATGGATTTTTAAGATAAAGACTGATAAGGATGGAAATATAATCCATAAGGCAAGATTAGTAGCCCAAGGTTTTAGACAAAGTGCCAATGACTATGATGAGGTATTTGCACCTAGTCTTAAAGCAGCAACATTAAGGGCAGCTTTAGTGTGGGCAGCAAGCAAGAAATATATAGTTAACCATTTAGATGTGGAAACTGCTTACTTGCACGCTCCACTAAGACATACTGTATATATGAAAAAGCCTAGTGGATTTAAAGGTGAAAATAATAATGATTGTTGGTTGTTAAAGAAGAGCCTCTATGGTCTTAAACAATCAGGCTATGAATGGAACCAGTATATTGTAAAGGAACTGAACAATATAGGGTTTAAAGCTGGTTTAGCCGATCCATGTCTATTTAAAAGGGAGACAAATGGGAAAATATCATTATTATTATTGTTCACTGATGATATTGCCTTGATTACTGAGACTAATGATGAAGCAAATAAAATAATAGCATCATTAGGTAAGAAAATAAAAATCAAGCAATTAGGGGAGATAAAGAGATATCTAGGTTTGAATATAGTGAAAACACAGAAAGGTTTTAAGATATCTCAGGAGGATAAGATATCTAAATTGCTAATAGATTATAAGATGGAACTTTGTAAGCCTGCAAAGACTCCAATGAGTCAGGATATTTGCAAAATGGATACTCAAAGTCCCAAGTTTGATAAGGCAATATATCAATCTTTGATTGGTAGCTTATCATACATTAGCAATTGGTCAAGGCCAGATATAGCTTATATTATTAATCAACTGGCACGACATAATAATGATCCGCTTCAATGTCATTGGAATGCATTGAAGAGAATTTTAAGATATCTTAAAGGAACATTACACCATGCACTGTATCTAGAACCAAAAGGGGATCTCATATTGAGTGCTTATGCAGATGCTAGTTTTGCATCAGAAAGAGACACAAGAAAGTCGACTTCAGGAACAGCCATAATGCTGGGTAAGACATTAATTGGTTGGAAGTCAATAAGACAACAGCATATAAGTTTGTCCACTATGGAGGCAGAATTCTCCTGTTTATCGCTATTATGTACTGAGTTAATTATGTATAAAGAAATGATGAATGATATGGGTATAACTGTAAATTATCCTATAATTGTACATGAAGATAATCAGGCAGCAATTCAAATGGCCACAAATATTGCAGTAAAAACTAGGAGCAAGCATACAGATTTAAGGTACCTAAACGTTAGACAATCTGTACAGAGTAAAATGATACAGCTGGAGTACTGCATGTCGGAGGACAATATAGCTGATAATTTTACTAAAGCCCAAGGTGCCATTAAGCACCTAGAGAGTTGTGAAAAGTATGGGTTTAAATTGTAAGGGTATTATATATTTATATCACCCAAAAGGGGAGAATGTTGGGTATATGGATACACCAACTAGGTTTGGGTGACTAAATATATAAACCTAGGTTTAAGTGTTTGTAGCTTTAAGCACCAAACTGCAATGTAATTAGATAATTAAGGGTGCGGTTGCAAGCAGCAATATAAGGCAGTAAGAGAAATGTAACACTTCCTGGTTACTGATCTCTGGCTGCTGGTCACTGGTCTTCCTGGTCACTGGCCTGGTCTGGTCTCTTCCTGCTCTCTGCCTGCCTGCTGTTTACTACTGTTTTGAGACGTCTGTTTGTTACTGCTTGTTGGCTACTGTGCTGGATACCGTTTCTACTGAACATAAGGACTGTTTACTTGGTGAGCTGATATCCTGTGCATACTCAGCGTTGTCTTCGAGAGAAAGGTATTGGAAGGAGAAGATTTACAAGCAGATAAAGACATTGTAATGACTAGTTAATGGACTAGGTTACTGGATGGATATATTGGAAAATGACATATGGACTGAATGACAATGCTTAAACTCTAAATGAATTAAATAACTATTTGAAACTACAAACAGTGTTTTTGTCTTCAGTGTGTATATACTCTTGGGCCCAGCCTCTCTCTCATTTGGCTGCCTGGCTTGACTGCTGCTGTGCACTCTGCTTGGGGGTTTGTCCCCAAACACTAACAATTTCAAAACATCTTTAATGTAGACCAGATGGATGTTTCCATGCCAGTCTCATCTAGGAGAAAGGCAGGTAGTCAATTATGTTTGGCATTCTGGGAAGAAAAAAAATATCAAACAACTCAAGAGAACTCACCTTAATAAATTCATTCACAAATGGTAGTAGGATCTTTGCTTATTCAGTTTCCAACTTTCTCATCCTCACCATTTATTCCTTGACATTATACCTGGTTAATGAACCCTCTTCTCTGGTCATGCTTGCTGTTAGGGGCTTGTCAGAGTCCATATAGGCTCCATTCCTGTTGGCAGCAGTATCAATTTTTCCCTGCTAAATCAACTTTATCCCAACCTGCCTCAGACATCTTCCTGCCAAAGCCCATTTCTGACAGCCACGAGAAGCAGCATTGTGTATTTCCCTCCATAAACATCCACAAAACCAGTTCAAGCATGAACAAAAAGAATATATACATTCCCTTTCCTGCCTTAATTTGAAATATCAGATTTTGATTTCCTCCACAGTACAACGCAGGTGAAAGCATGAAAGCTTGAAGCGTCCTCCTTTGCTTTGAGTTTCCAGACAGCCTCAACCCTTTAATGTATTTTTCATTGTTAAGCAATATTTAATGTTTCATTACAGGCCCAAATTCAGTGAGCCTGGCATGCCTTGATACCACAGTGATATTATCTGGGTTGATGAAATGGGTTTGAATGTATAAAAGAACATCATAATGCCCTAAGCTTTAGCCTATGTGCCAGTATGTTACCCTTAATATGCAACTCATATTCATAAAAGACATCCTTTCTTTTTCTGCTCCTGCAAAACATTAATATTTTACAGAGGCAAGTAACACACGATGTCAATGCCAAAAGTTTCAAATTATGCACAGGATGACTATAATAACTAAACACTTAGAGAGCTCTTTTTATCTTCAAAGTACATTAGCCCAATGAATAAATCTGACTTTACCTAAGAATCTTGCAGAGGAGACTTAAAAGATGGAAATATTTTAGATTTCTGAAAGCCCTAATGTTCTTAGAGGGCTATAGCCAACATTATATAGATGGACTTTTATAGGTTCTAGGCCAATTTCCCTTCCTCTTCTTCCTCATATTTCCCCCAATCTGCATTGCTGTCAGTTCTTTGAGATTGGCAAGACCAAGAAACAGACATGTCAGGGATTTTTTTTATTGTTGTAGGGTAAAATGCTTTGGCCACCCAATGATGAGAGAGGACTCATTGAAGAAGATCCTGATGCTGGGAAAGATTTTGGGAAAGGCAAAAGGAGAAGAGGATGGCAGAGAATAAGATAGTTAGATAGCATCATCAATGCAATGAACATGAATTTGGGCAAATGCTGGGAGACAGCAGAGAACAGGGGAGTCCATGGAGTTGTGAAGAGTCAGACATGACCAAATGATTGAACATATAGAATAGAACAGAACAGAACAGAACAGAACAGAATAGAATAGAATAGAATAGAACCTTGAAAGAATGCCAGAGTTTTTCTCTGCCCCTTCTTATACCAGCTGCCCAAAGTACATATGATTGAGGAAGGCAGTTTCTAGATTTCAAAAATAAAGTACCAAACAAAATCAAGATGGAGTTACTTTGTACTTCCTTCTCACACTTTCCTCTCTGTCAAGATCAAATATTTTCAGAAGGTTCTCTTTCAGGGTTCATTTATTATATCCCATTCCCAAGGCCAGGTTTATATTTCTTCACAATTGGTGGGGACTCTAAAACATCTCTCTCCCCCCCCCTCTCCCTCCCCCCCCTCTCTGGATGCAGTGTGTAAACACCAACTTCATATATTTGGAGCCCGTTTCTAAACCATTGCATTATTAACAGTGTAATGACTAAGGCAGCTCTGTGAACAGGTGGTGTGATCATTTAGAATGTGCATTTTTCACTAAAAGTATTAAGTACAGCTTCTGCTTTTTAAATTTTTACGTTTGATTTTATTGCTTTAAAACACAAGAAATACAGAACATACTTTATAGAGTTAGAAAAATTTTATGGAACTAAAAAAAACCCTAACCAACAAAGTTGATTTAAAACTATTTAAAAAAAACTCACACCGAATGATATTGCTCAAACTTTTCCTCGCATCAACGGTGAGCTAGTTCAAAAGAGAAGAAAGCTATTTTTCTTCAATCCAAACATTGATCTCTAATGTACTAGGGCCAATCTTTGCAGCTTGGTGGCCCGCAAGGGAGCAGGACTGGGCCATGCGAGTGGTGGGCCAGCACGCATGCGCATTGACACACAATTCAACCTGCGCAAGTTGAGCTGCATATGCATGTGCATGCACACCAGCCTGCTGCTCGTGCAAATTGAGGTGCGTGCATGCGCACTGACCCCCTGCTCACATGGCCTAGTTCCAAATAGGCCATGGCCTGATAGTTCGCCACCGCCCAGGGGTTGGGGACCCCTGCATTAGTGTATTTCCAAAAATGGTTTATAATATTTTTTTGCGACAATCCAGGTGCTAGAAGTCCAACATTCTTCATAAATAGATCGATATCAACATTTATGAATATAATTCAACCACACATGTACCCCGTAAATATTAACACCCTTACTAGAACTTTATTAACAATCTTAAGAATATTAAATCAGAAAGGCACAAGCCCAAAGCATGTGTAAATTATAAATTTTAAACTGTGCTTGCTTGTCTTAACATAGAAAACAGCCTTTTTGTCATGTCTGATGGACTACCTGGGAAATACAAAAATATTTTTGATAATCATATTAAGATCATAACAGAGCTATTTAACATCCACTGTGGTTAAAACCAGATAGTAAATTATTTCCACCATATTTCTTGTAAATTATCAAAATTTATTCTTCAATTGTCTCTGTAATTGAACTATTGTGTCAGAGTACACACAGGGTGACTAGGTGAGACAACTCAGGAGCAAATACAGCACACAGGTTTGTATTTACATATAGTGATTTTATCCCTACAAAAGCATATATACATACAAGTACTTTGATACAGGCCTTGAACAAACATCAATCGGTAATCAGCTATATCATGGAAGCACACAAGGAGAGAGAGATATGCCCTCACATGGTCTCACTTATATTACAGCCTCTTAAAGTGGTAGCAATCAAATAACCACACATTGGTTCAGCCTTTTAAGAAAGAAAAAAGGAAGGAAGGGAGGGAGGGTGGAAGGAAAAAAGGAAGGAAAAAGGGAAGGAAAAAAGGGAGGGAGGAAGAAAAAGAAAAGACAAAAAGGTCCAGGGGCCATGAATCCATTATTCACACTTTTACTTGTCTTTGCAGTGGAGTAGTGGAAGTTGATCTTCATTCGCTTTTCTGCCTTGTTAGGTTTATGGGTTCCAGTAATATTGCTGGGGTTGGTTTGTGTTCTTTTCTTGCCCTTGGTGACAATTGAGGGACATCAGGTTAAGCCAGAAGCAGTACGAGGTGTTGCAAGCTGAGAGCTTGTTTCAGAAGCTACCAGCACGTCGCCATTTTGCTCCTTGACCACACTTGGACCTTGACTGTGTTCATCATTATAAGGGTTTCTAGAAAGAGAAGGAGATCATTTTGGCTGGGACTAAACCAAGCTCAGAGGTGCCTGAGGAGAATTCCTCAGAGAATAGGAAGATAAATGAAAAATAAAAATGTATCTGAGGGAAACTACTCAAGAAACTTGATGGTTTGGGGGGAGGGTGGAAAGAAAGAAAGGGAAGAGAGGAAATCTGAGGCAGCCATGGTTGCTGTATTTCCAGAACCGGGAAAAAAAGAGAATCAAAGCTGAACACGACCTAGGGATAAAATCCAAAGGAAGACTGCAGTCATAGGCCTCCAACACAAATTATGACAATAAAAAAAATGACAGAATATGTCATCACACAGCCTCTGGATATACTAGACTCCTAATTGGCTCTACATCAGAGAGGGCATCCAGGCTTCACCAAACCTGGAAGATTTCATCTGCAGAAATCATAAACCTTTCAGCCTGCCTCTGTAACTGAACCCTGGGATGAGGAGGTGAAAGAAAAGTAGCTGCCTTACAACCTGAAACCTACAACCTACAACCTTAGAAGACCATGACCTTAGGAGGTCTTGTTTTTTTGCTGAATGAATCACCGTCGCAGATTTCTTCGAACATCTTTATGTCACATTGTATTGGATTCAAGACAGGCTTTCCTCTAGCTGCATTTAAATTTAACAGATAACAAATAATCAGAGTTGGAAGGGACCTTATAAGTCATCTAGTCCAACCCCCTGCCCATTTCCGTCCTTGCTGTTTCGGCTCTCCCATTCAACTATGCATTATGGGGTCACCTCTGAATCAGGTTAGACAGGCTCTTGGGCACAGCTGGGTCAGCTGCCCTAGCAAGCTCTCAATCCCAGGTGCATGTTCAGAACCCTTTCAATTAGACCCAATAAACTTCTTGGGTAGATCATGCTAGCACAAATAGACAGCAATCCAACTTTAACTAGTGAGATATTCAACGTAATGGCATCCATAAGGATTTCTTTGATCAGAATAAAGTACAGTGTCAGGGTTCCAAGTAATAGACCCATAACAAGCAAAACTCTGAGGCAGGTAGATTCCTCAAAGAACAGCTTTATTGGATATATCATATTGTCACAGATCTGTGAAAACCGACTCAGAATATTCCTGTGATTTTCACCTAATTAAAAGTTTTTCCATTTCCCCAGTCAGTCACATGGTCCAATCTCGGCTCTGTCTGGTTGCCCGGTGACATCACTCCTCCTTCCTCTGACCAGGTGTGAGAATGTCCTTGGTTCCCAAGAGAAAGTATTTTGTTTTGGCTACAAAACCCCAGCTATCTCTATTCCCCCCTCCCTATCCCTCAGCTCCAGTGTAGCAACACGGAAGTGGCAAAATGGCTTCGTTCAGGTCAGCTTCAGGGTTGACATACAGACTCAAACGTGATCATGTGTTGGCCCTATTTTCAACTGAGCAAGACCCACAATTGTCCTGGCTGCTAAGGACTTCCATTCAATATGAACAAATTTTATCATGGGTACCCTAGTAATGAAAAATATAACTGTTTTGATCTTAACTACACCTACTTCTGGTTAGCTGTACAGAGAAGTCCTCTAGGAGACGTTGGACCCATATTGGTCTGTAGTGTTCTGCTATAATCCATTCCCTGATCCTAGCCAGATGTTAACAAACACCTGTTGATGAAAGTGAGACAATCCAGATTTGGAACCAACAGGAGAGGGACAAGCAAGAAAAGGAGGTCAGGAGCCACAGTGAAAGAAAGCTAAGCTAAAGGCAGAAAGGGCTCGATTTATTTTGGTATTCATTAAGTCTGTTTGTAGTTCTTCAATGACTTTGGTACCTTTTCAAACAACCTTCAAATGCCTCTCTCAGACAGGTTTTTCTGACAGAAGCCAGGTCAGATTTCTCATCCACAATCAAATTGGGGGTGATCTCTGCTTTATATGGGACTGTGCTGGCATCAAAGTCAATCAAGGCCTTTCTTTCAGGAGCTGGAACCTATTTTCTAATGTCTGAGAGCAGACAAGACCAGCAAAAGAAGGAATCAACTTTTAATTTTATTTATTTTTTTGTCTCTGTAATGGCTTACCAGCCTGCCAAGGCCAAATTGTCTATTCCACCCCACTCCCCACCGTTTCTAGGATTCGCACCCCAAGTCCTATAGATACAGACAGACCTTGCCTGGTCTGCATACTCTTAACAGAGCAATTACGTACTTTAAAAGGATGTATTTTCTCTCTTTCTCTTTGCTTCACACACCGTCCCAATCTCACACCCAGTTCAGAGAAAGCACATAAACCACTCAATTCAGGGAATCAAAAATATAGGTTGATGTTTATTTATTAAACATCAGCATTTTTTTTAGTCAATTGGCAAAAGAGGACAAAAGGCAGGAAAAACCGAAGTGAAAGAAACATGAACAAAAGGCAAGAGATAAAACAGAAAAGCAGTTCGT
Source organism: Pseudonaja textilis (assembly GCF_049901715.1). Taxonomy (NCBI): domain Eukaryota; kingdom Metazoa; phylum Chordata; class Lepidosauria; order Squamata; family Elapidae; genus Pseudonaja; species Pseudonaja textilis. The sequence continues at coordinate 124,605,689 of NC_141991.1, read as the reverse complement.
ATCAACTATCTGCATTTTTAATATCTCAATTTCAAAAGGCACAGAACTTTCCAGATCTCCTAGAAATGATACTACGGGTAATTAACATGGACAGGCTCAACCCTTGATTTTTCCACCTTTAATACTTTGATGTAAATAACAGTAGCAGAACAGAGAACGGTGATCCTCTGCACCATTAAAGAAACAATTTGACAGATGAAAATGGTGTATCCAACCTTTACGCATTCTAGACTACTGATATATACCAATGATTTTTTATTTTTACTTCATAAAAATTCTCCTTAAGGTTATCATGATGTAAATTTCAATTAACATGGACAGGCTCAACCCTTGATTTTCCCACCTTTAATACTTTGATGTAAATAACAGTAGCAGAACAGAGAGTGGTAATCCTCTGCACCATTAAAGAAACAATTTGACAGATGAGAATGGTGTATCCAGCCTTTATACATTCTAGACTACTGATATATACCAATGAATTTTTATTTTTACTTCATAAAAATTGTCCTTAAGGTTATCATGATGTAAATTTCAATCCTTTCAGCCACATATTTTCTCATTATTTCATCTGTATATTATAATCAAAAAATTTAGCCCATTTTACTGGCATTTTTTCACTTGTTATTCTGTTTTAACTTTCAAGAGATTTTAGTAATTACATGTTCATCATCATACACAGTTCTATTTCAAAGTCAGTCTTACATAACTGTTCAATACATAAATTATTCTGCCTACTTTAAATCTTACTAATAATTGTAAATGAGAAAACCATTGATATGAATATCATTTCTCTTGGTTTATTTTACATTGCCCTTGACAAAATTCTAGTACCTCACAATAAGTTAGTCATTTGTGTTTGCTTATTATTTCTCATCTATAAAATGCTTCTTGTGCTGAGAGCCACACAAAACATTTTGAGGCACAACTTGGGTTTGCATCCATTCCATATTTTTAATGTGGCATGTTTTATACAAAAGTGCATTTTAAAATGCACTTTTTCCTTAACTTTGCCATTCCACAAATACCCATGCCACCCAAATCATGCCCTCCTAACTCCAGAAGTCTTCTATGTCTCAGCAGCATTTCGTCCCAAACAGAAGGCTGCAAAATACAATTTCAGCTCAAGTAAACCCAGTCCTCCTCCTTCCTTTGCATGTTGCTACATGTTATATTTAACATGATTTTCCCCACACAAATTTAGGTGCAGCCTTCAGCCATTGTTTAAATAGTGCATTAGTTGTCCAAACAGATATTTTTGAGTTGTTTAATAGTCAGGTTGATAGATAGATGATAAATAGATGGATGGATGGATGGAGATAGGGATGGAGGGAAAGAGAGGAAGAGAGATAGAGATATGATATATAATGGATGGTGTGGTATGGTACTATAACTACACTAAACTATATAACTATATGCTATGCTATGCTATGCTATGCTATGCTATGCTATGCTATGCTATGCTATGCTATGCTATGCTATGCTATATTCTGTGCAGTTCAGAGAACCCCCAAATCAACTCCTGGCTGGCGCCACCCACCCCGCCCCACCCAGGTGTCCCCACGTGGCCTGTTTTGGATGCAGGTAAGTGTAGGGAAACATAGAGGCTCATGGAGGCAAAGAATGGGACTCCTGGAAGTTTTGGAAAGCCGGAAATGGCCCCATTTCTGCCTTCCATCCAGAGAAACTCCAGAGCCTGGGGATGCTATTTTTGCCCTCCCGGGGGCTCAAGGAAAGCCTCCAGAGCCCGGGGAGGGCAAAAATGTGCCCTGCCTGCTGTGGTGCAGGAGGCCAACTAGGCCATGCCCATCATGGCCACACCCAGGGAACCCTTTGCTAAAATTTTTGAAGCCCACCCCTGACTAGACTAGACTAGACTAGACTAGACTAGACTATACACATATACCGACATAAAGAGGAATCTCTCAACCTCAACCTGATTCTCTTTCCATGTAGTTGCCCTTGAAGAATGTCTGAAAGCATTTAGTGACAAATGCAGCCATCAGGCTTCTAACCAATGGATAATACTGGAACTGTATTAAGCCCACATTCAAAGCCAGTTGTTTTTTTTGGAAACAATTTAAGGAGGGGTGGTCAATTAAGCTTCCCAAGACGCCATATGAGAAACTGGGACTCTTGTGGTAGGCTTTTCCTGCATGGCCGTCATCTACACCAGGGGTCGCCAACCTTTTGAACCTCAGGGACCACCAAACTCATAATTTTAGATCCCAGGGACCACTAACCGGTTCTGTGGGTGTGGCCTAATTTGTGAGTGTGGCTTGGTGGTTATGTGACTGGCTGGGCATGGCTTGTATGTAAATATTATAAATATTTATATAAATATTGAATTTTTTTTTAAAAAGAGCAACTTTTACCCAAAATCAGGCAAAGCAGGGAGGCAGATTGAGTTGCTCACAGAATCACAGATTCATTCAGAAATCTATCTGCCATTGACTAGCTCAGTCTGTCACATAAATTTTGCTTGCAAGCAAACTCACAAAATTAACTCACAACACACCATGTATGTAAATATTGAATTTTTTTTATAAAAAAAGCAATTTTTACCCAAAATCAGGCAAAGCAGGCAGATAGAGTTGCTCACAGAATCATTCAGTGATCTATCTATCTGCCATCGGCTAGCTCAGTCTCTCGAATTTGCTTGCCGTGAGTCTGCACTGAATTTGCTTGCAAGCAAACCTTCAGTCCTAAGGGAAGCAGAGCCGAAGATCTAAAGACTAGCTAAAAAGCAAGAAATCCAACCATTTTCTGCTTCCTAGTTAATCTAAATCTCCCGACGCAGCAGAATAGATGATGGTCGGAAAAAGGAAAAATAGCAATTTTAGCAGGCAAGTTTGTCAGGTAAGGAGTGAGTGGGTGGGAGCATTCCTGTGGGCCATGTGGGCGATGCAGCCTTGTGTTTCTGTGCAGCCTGGATTAATTGCTTTGGGAGATTTCTCTGCGGCCCACCCAAAAAAATTACGGCCCACCTGTTGGCAACCGCTGATCTACACTATGGAATGGGGTTCCTTGCCATTGCATTTGGTCCCCCAATGCTAGGTTTAGGAAAGTATCCAAGACTTTTGCCTTTAGCCAAGCCTATTCTGTTTCAAATAATTAATAGTTCATTCAGCTGGGATTTTACATCATTGTTTAAATGCTTATGCTTTATTTTTTACTGTTGGCTGCCTTGAGTGCTCTTCAGGCATAAAGGCAAGACACAAAGAGAAGTGGGAGAGAAAGAGAAAGGGTAATTAGCAAGAGGGTCATAACTATTGGCATTAGATTATTAAAGCTATTACTATTACTAAAACTATTTTCTGTCATTTGGTAATTTATTTATTTTAAACAAAAGGAAATCTAATACAGCATACCCAATTCCCCAACAATGGATTTATGTTAATGATTTATGTTATGTTATGTTATTCCTGTTAGCATTTATCTAGCATGGATCAACTGAGAGCAAAACCTCCAAATTTACTCCCAATAGGATGAATATTAAAAAACGCTTTTAAATCTTTACATTGGAATTTTACTGATGGTGTTAACTGCTATCTTGGTGAATCAGCAGCACTAAGGATCAAAAGGATATGCATTAATGGATGTTAAGGATAAAGGTATGCCAAGAATGTCACACAATGTTAAAAACTGACCACACAATTATAATAAACAATTGTTTGATTTAAATTCAGGCACACACGAGAGGAAAAGTATTTTCTTCACCTTTCTTTCTTGTAGATTTTGCACATTTGAAAAAAAATAAAACAAAACAGATATATGTTTTGCTCAATTCAGAATGTAATACATTTTCTATACAGATGTTGCATATGGGAGAGTGAATTAATCCTTAGTCCAACTGGAACAGATTTTGTAAAATATGGAACTCAGTTATGAAAAAAGAAACTAAGACAAATCTCTCAAAAGAGTGGTCTCCTAAATGTAACTTGAATCTAAGTAGTAACCTGTTCCTTAACTGGGCCCATTCCAATTGCTGAAATAAAGATGTTTATAAATCAGCTAAACCCTGGGTAAAACTTTAGGCAATGTCTTTATTACTCCCCTACTATTACACAATGATTTGGAATGATGGACTCCAGTTCTTACTTCCCCTATTTACTTATATTGATCACACTGAAAAAAAAAAAAAAACCAACCAGAGGACTGGGGTTCAGCCTTCATACTGCCCATTTATAAAAAGGGCACCTGAAACCTTCCTGCTAAATGCTAATGACAGACCTATTAGGCTTTTTAAGTATAATAAACAAGCTCTATGCCACAACATATTAACTGACAACCTACAGCAGTGATGTTGAGATTTTTGTGTCAGAAAATGCCTGTCAGTCTGATGAAAAGAAGGACTAGGAGAGACATGAGAGCAGTGTTCCGATATCTCAGGGGCTGCCGCAAAGAAGAGGGAGTTAAGCTATTCTCCAAACCACCTGAGGGCAGGACAAGCAATGGGTGGAAACTAATCAAGGAGAGAAACAATATAGAATTAAGGAGAGCTTTCCTGACAGAACAATTAACCAGTGGAACAACTTGCCTCCAGAAGTTGTGAATTCTCCAACACTGGAAGTTTTTAAAAAGAAATTGGATAACCATTTGTCTGAAATGGTATAGGGTTTCCTGTCTAGGCAGGGGGTTGGACTAAAAGACCTCCAAGATCCCTTCTAACTCTGTTATTCTATTCTATTCTATTCTATTCTGCTTCTCTCTCGCACTCTTTCACGCATGCTCTCTCTCTCTCACACACACACCAGACAAAAGAAAATAATTAAGAAAAAAAGTAATAAATTAAATTATTTGTCTTTATTATTTAATAAATAAGTAACAAAAACTTACATAATTGTAAATATTTTTCAAAATGCAACTCAGGGTCTGGAAAGGCCTGGAAACCTCAGAGAATGCTCCTGCATGTCCTTGAAAAGTGTGGGAAAGAATGGCCCATTCTCACAGTATTTTCAGGGGCTCCAAAGTCTGCACAAGAGCAGGGTCCTCTTGTGTGATTTTCAGAGGGTCCAGAGGCCTGGTATGTCACCTGTGTTGCACGTGTCATAGGTCTGCCATCACCAACCTAGAACATATATTGGCAGATGAGCAAGTAGGCTTTAGGACTGGATATTCTATCTATGGACATGCCCTTATACTCCAACACCTGGCTGAAAAATACACATCTAAAGGCGACTTTGGATTATGTACTGCATTATTGATTTTAGGTCCATATTTGATCTAATTCCCAGAGCAAGGCTATGGACTAAATTTATGATTACAACCACTGATAGACAGTTGCTTATGCATAATCTTTATAAAAATTCTAGAATCAAAGTTTGATTCAGAACCATAACATGCATGAGATTCCAACTCACAGAGGAATGGGGCAGGGATGTATTTTAACTCTCCTACCGTTTCATCTGTACATCCATCCATTCGTGAAAACTTCTCTGTTGAGTATCAGCTCCAGCTAGCTTTGATGGGTAATTAAGATATCTTAACTGATGTGTGATGAAGATATTGGACTACAAGGGAAGACCCAAATTCCAAACTGCCTTCACCCTTAAAAGCTCAGTGGAAGCTCATTCCTTCTTTCTCAGCCAAACCATTTTACAGGTTATTGTTCTGGTGGAAAGTAGGAAGAAGAAGTGATGAATATGCCATCTTCAGCACCTAAATGAGAAGTAGACTATAAATCAAGTAAATGAGTCATAAAACACTATAAATACCTGGATGAAAAGTTCTTATAATGACCAAATAGAAGGTCAGCGAAAAATGAAGTGGTTTCCCAACAGAGTTAATTAGTCAAGTCTTCTGAATATTGCAATGAATAGCCACTGCTTGGGGCCTTAACAAAGCCCACTGGAATTTGTCTCTGAGCTAATCCAATTGAACCAGCCTGCTTCTCTTCTTGACTTCTTCTGCTTCCTGTTCAGCGTTGGCAGAGTACAGACCTACAAATGCAAGAATCAGATAGAAATTCTTTACCTGCATGAAGGAGATTGGCACAAATAAGCCATGATTTCACTCAGGATTCTTAGTGCCCTACACTAGGCAGGATGAATAAAAAGACTGGGATTCTGAACAATTTTGAGAAGCACAGATAGTCCTTGACTTATGCAATTGAGCCCAACATTTCTGTTGCTAAGCGAGACAGTTGCTATGTGAATTTCACCCCATTTTACAACTTTTTCTTGCCACAGTTGATAAGTGAATTGCTGAAGTTGTTAAATTAGTAACTAGGTTGTTAAGGGAATCTGGCTTCCTTGTTGACTTTGCTTAAGTAATAAATAATAAATAATGAATAATAATAATATGAGTAATAAATATGAGTCAGTTGCCAAGCGTCTGAATTTTGATCGTGTGACTATGGGGATGCTGCAATGGTCTTAAGGGTGATAAATGGTCATTTTTTCAGAGCTGCTGTGACTTGGAATGGTCACCAAATGAACTGTTGTAAGTTGAGGACTACCTGTATTCTACAAAACCTTAGTATCCAGCAGCTGCCTTTCCAACAGCCAGAGACCATTGCTTTAAAATGACAGCTACCGTGGGAAAATGAAACCACATACCTTTTCATATAAAGGTAGGCCATGTTCAATGACTGCTACATTTAGTGACTATCAACAATTATGACAGTGATGAAAACTAATCCTCACATTTATTTCCTTCAGCGAAGCTAAGATAAAGTAAGATTGGAAGCACAGCAGGGGTGGGATGCAAATATTTTTACTACTAGTTCTGTGGGCACAGCTACATGGGAGTGGCTAGGTGGGCATGGCCAATTGACTGGGTGGCCGTGGCTGCTGCTGCTGCTTCTTCTTCTTCTTCTTCTTCTTCTTCTTCTTCTTCTTCTTCTTCTTCTTCTTCTTCTTCTTCTTCTTCTTCTTCTTCTTCTTCTTCTTCTTCTTCTTCTTCTTCTTCTTCTTCTTCTTCTTCTCCTCCTCCTCCTCCTCCTCCTCCTCCTCCTCCTCCTCCTCCTCCTCCTCCTCCTCCTCCTCCTCCTCCTCCTTCTTCTTCTTCTTCTTCTTCTTCTTCTTCTTCTTCTTCTTCTTCTTCTTCTTCTTCTTCTTCTTCTTCTTCTTCTTTTTGCAACAACTCTACCCCCTGCACTCCTTTTTTTTTCCTCCCAGGCCTCAGGGAAGCCTCCTGGGAGGCTGTTTTTGCTCCCAGGAGGCTTCCCTGAGGCCCAGGAAGCAAAAAAACAGAGTGTGAGGGGGAGCGCAGTACACACACACACCCATGTGTCCCTTTTTGCCTCCTGGGCCTCAGGGAAGCCTCCTGGGTGAAGCAGTAAGATAGCGAGGGGGATCCTGGCACAGCTGATCATCAGGAGAAAAAAGAAAAGAAATACCAGTTGGCTGTTTTTTTACTACCTGTTTGGCCAAACGGTAGCATTTTTTACTACCAGTTCACACGAACCAGGCCGAACCGGTAGAATACCATTACTGAAGCACAGTTGTGGTTTCACTTAATGACCGCTTCACTCAACAGCCAAATTGTCAGTCCCATTTGTGGTCACTAAATGTGGACTACCTATTCATGCAATGTGTATGAGATAACATATTTGAAAAGGGTTTCATATACTATACTTGTATCTGCCATTTTAAAGCCAACTGCTACAGTTGCCCTTTGTTATAAGCTTTTCCCATTAATTTAGGGGGAATTGTTTTTATTTTCAATGGAGATAAATCAAGAGATCTTTGATGAGTTTCTTTTTTCTGCTTTTGCACACCCAGCGTTCCCTTCGGTGTTGTCAGCTGAAAGAGTACGTGTCTGTCCTAAGCAGCTGATAGGCCTCTCACGTCTGTCCAGAGGGCAGCTGATAGGCCTCTCATGTGAAATATGTGCAGATATGTTGTGATTGATTGAACTCTTTATGGAAGGCGACTGCCATTTGTTCCTTCATGAGTCCTTCCTTCTTAGTCAGCCAGATAACCAAGAGACAACCCACAGGTTCTAGCAATTACAGAAAGCTGAAATAAAACCATTCTGCAAAAGATCCTCACCGTTTACTGATGGTACAGTAAACAGATCATTATCTATCAAACCTTTCCTTAGTAGTGAAGGGATGATTTCGGCACAACAGGAAATTCATTATTGCCTTTTGAGATGCTAGAGAATAGTGCCCATCCTTTTGGTTAAGCTTCTCTCCACATCGATGAAGAATAAAATGTTTTTTTTAAAAAAAAAAAATTTTAAAGAGGAAGTTTTTCTAAGGGACTAAAGATCCTGCAGATAGTGACCAGTTATCCAGGGTGTTGTTTTTTTCAGAGGCAGACCTAACATCCTACCTTCATTCAAGGAAAATGTCCATTAGCCACTCATTACGCCTGTACAAGTACTTTATGAGGGCTGCCATAAACGCAAAAATCCAGATGATCAAAAAAATAATAGCAAGGAGAAAGAAATATAAAAATATACTGCTTACATCTAATGGTCGCCTTGCATCCTGCAGTAACTTAAGTATGTAAAATAGACCAGGTAACAACAGAATGAGGGGAAAAAATCAGAGGTGGTATTCAGTACATTTTGACCAGTTCTGGAGAACTGGTAGCGAAAATTTTGAGTAGTTTAAAGAACCCGGCAAATACCACCTCTGACTAGCCCTGCCCCCATCAATTCTCTGCCTCCCAAGTCCCAGTTAATTGGCTGCGTCTTCTTTGCCTTGCACAAGAGAACAGAGTTGGAAAGCAGGTTAGTGAGGTGGGGAAGGAATGGGATTTTGCAGTAGCCTTCCCCTGCCATGCCCACCAAGCCACATCCACCAAGCCACACCACACCCACCAAGCCACATCCACAGAACTGGTAGTAAAAAAAAATTGAATCCCATCACTGGAAAAAAATAGTCATAGAAGTGTCACCAGATGATCAGATTGTCTTTCATTCATCAAGTTCAGGAGTACCTCTGGGTGTTGGAATGGAAGATAGAAATTCTCTACTTCTTGACAGATAGTTTATTTATTAAATCTGCCCACTTAATGAGAGAACAAAATTGAAAAGAGTAAAGAAATGAATCAATTCCTTTATCTGCTTAACTTCTTTCCCCAGGTGCTTCCTGCTTTTGTTCTTTTTAAAGGCTTTTCTTGCCATCTGGGCCTTGGTTCTTTCTTCTTCTTTTTACTGATTAAGATAGCCAAGGGGTCAAAGGGCAATCCTCCAAAAAGTTATAAGTTCTTTAAGATCTTTAAACGGGGGCAGGAAAATCTCTAAAATACCTAGAGCTAGAAGGAACATTGGGTCCAGCCAGAGAGCCATATTAAAGTGCTTTCTTCTAATTGTGAACCAGTAGGAAAATATGCTGACAAACCCTTCTGCCCTTCTGCCGTGATGGGTGATCCCTATTCTGCCAGACTGGGGACTGGTGGCTTTTCTTCTTCTTCCATTTTTTAATATGCAACAAGTTAAGGAAAATGATTGTGGATTCACCTGCCTTTTCTTCCCCTCTTTCACCAAGTACCACTTGCAACTGGGGAATATAACCATCATTTTTCTCACAATGTGGTGGGGCAAAGATAGGCAAGTGAAAGGAGATGCTTAGAACAACAGCCTCCATTTCTTGTCAAGGAGGCAAACTTGCAGTTTGCAGGTGCAGAGGAGTTCTAGGCCTGTTACCTGTCAATCAGGCTACTTCTGAAAATGGAGCAGCAGTTCTTCTTAAAAAAAAAATGCTAAACCCACAGTTGAACCAGAGGTGGTATTCAGCAGGTTCTGACCAGTTCTGGAGAACCAATAGTGGAAATTTTGAGTAGTTTGGAGAACCGGCAAATACCACCTCTGTCTGGCCTTGCCCCCATCTATTCCCTGCCTCCCAAGTCCCAGCTGATTGGCTGGGTCTTCTTTTGTTGCCCTGCACAGGAGAACAGAGCTGGAAAGCAGGTTAGTGGGATGGGGTGGGAATGGGATTTTGCAGTATCCTCCCCCTGCCATGCCCACCAAGCTACACCCACCATGCCATGCCATGCCCACCAAGCCACGCCCACAGAAGTAGTAGTAAAAAGTTTGAATCCCAGCACTGACTTGAACATAGTTTTACTGACAGTCATCCATGTGAAAAGGGAACATGGGTGTAGCAGGAGGTGATTTCAATAATGAACTTGCTACTTAGCGAGTGTGGTCACAGCACAGTGGGGCTGCCAGCAACCAATGAAGCAACATTGGAGTTCCTCATGGAGTAGGCAAAATGATGTTCTTCATACATATACAAGTACAACCAAGTGAAACTATGGAAGCATAAGCTATGGAAAAATCTGAAAATTGGTCAATGGTGATATCTTTTATTTTTCCTGGCAATTGAGTCAGTCTTCCAGTTTTATAGGAAACATTTTCAGAGGCGGCTTGCCAGTGCCTCTTTCTAGGATTGAGAGAAAAGTAACTGGTCCAAAATCACCCAGTTGGATTCTGGCAGGACTAGAACTCCAATTTCTTCCCTCAGGTCTAAAGGCTACTGTTATGTCCTGAGAACTCTAGGAGTTCTCACTCAGGTCCACTCACTTTGAGTGGGCGTTCTTTCCCCTTTCCTCATTGGTTGGTTCTCCCCAGCAGCCAGCTATAAAAGCAGGCTGCGGGGTCCAACCAGTTGCTGATTGCTGCGAGCCAGTTCCAGGCGTGGCAAGCACGGTCAGCCCTTTATTGCTATAATAAAGTATTGTTGCACTCATGCTCTGGTTCAGCCTCTCATTGCTCAAACTTAACACTGGCGACGAGGGTGGGATGGCTACCAGAAGCACCATGCAACCGCTGAGTCACTAGCCGCCGATCCGCAGCCCAGAGAGAGCGATCGGCCGGCGATAAGGGAAACGCTGATCCGCAGCCAGAGAGAGCGGTCAGCCAACAAAAAGAGCAAACAAAAAGAGCAAACGCTGATCCGCTGACAGAGAAAGCGGTCAGCAAGCGATAAGGAGCGAACGCTGATCCGCAGCCAGAGAGAGCGGTCAGAATCGAAAGTTAGAAGCGTCTGTAGCCGCTTGTTAGCCCAGCTACAGGGAAAGTGAAGCGCTGCGAGCCGCAGCCGCTCCGTATCAGGCGCGAAATTCAAACGGTTGTCATTTGAATTTCAAACCTAAAAAGGTACAGCACAGCGCTGTAGCCAGTCACTGACGCCCACTCAGGCGCGAATCCTAACGCCATCAACGGCTAACAGCCTAACGTGGTTAACCCAGAGAGAAAGAGAGGATTTAAAACAGCCTCTCCTGAGCTGAAATCACTTGCCCACCACGGGCACTAAAACATTGTCTGCTGCCCCAGAGAGATTTTTTCCTCAGGTTGTTCAACCGGTCCCAGCACCATGAGTTCCAATCCAGTCTTCCCGGCGTTTAAACCAGACGAGGAGAAGTGGGAATCGTATAAGAACCGCTTCAATCATTATATCGATGCAGTTGGCCTGGCGGATGCGGGGGAGCATCGGAAGAAATCGTATTTCCTAATCTACTGTGGAGCCACCGTCTACGATACTGCCGCAGCGCTCGTGGCTCCTCGTGAGTTGAAAAACGTTCCGTGGTCTGAGTTACTTGAAATTCTCACTAACCACTATTCCCCCAGGCCCTCACAGATTGCCAGGAGATTCACCTTCCGTATGAGGAAGCAATCGAGCAAGGAGACCATCAATCAATATATGGCCGCCCTCAGAACAGCCGCACTGCATTGTGGGTTTGGAACCTACCTGGAGGACATGCTCCTCGATCAATTAGTCTGCGGGGTCAAGGACCTCCACCTGCAAAGGCGACTTCTAGCAAAAAAAGACCTCAACCTCGCACAAGCAGTCGAGGAAGCCTTGGCCGCTGAGCTGGCAACAAACTCAGCCACCGAAATCCAGGGCCCAAGTGCCAAGCTGACATCACTTCCAGTCCACTCCGAGGAGGTGGTAGCAGAGGAACCCATCAGTGATGAAAACGAAGTCCACCGCCTATCCAACGACAGACGGCCGCAGGTAGGAGCCAAACAAGAAAACATCGGTCCACCCAAGCACATCACCCTGTGCCTAGCCTGTGGGGATCTCATCAGAGGGCCACCTGCAAGTTTAAAGGAGCCACCTGCAATAACTGCCATAAAAGGGGACACATCGCGAGAGTCTGCCAAGCCCCCAAAGCGCAGCACAAAGGCACCCTCCCTCGCACTCGGGACCACAGAGGCAAGTATTGAACTGTCGCACGCATCACCTTGCCAAGCACACTTGCCGCACTGTTAGTAAAATTTCTCTCTCCGTTTCCCTAGAAGGTAAACCATGCCGCATGGAGGTTGACACAGGGTCAGCGCTCTCAATTATCTCGTGGAACACCCTTAAGAGGCTCCAACCAAGCCTATCCACTAGCCAGCTCCAGAGATGCCAGTTTGGCCTGAAGGACTACCAGGGGAAGACCATTCCTGTAATCGGCAGAGGCAAGTTTCTTGTCAGTTTTAAAGCTTTTAAAGGTCACCTACCTCTAGTGGTAGTTAATGGCAATCTACCCACCTTATTGGGGCTCGATTGGTTTCCCCATCTCGGCCTAGGGCTAACAGGAGTCCATGCTGTCTCAACCTCAGACACTGACTCCTTATTCGCTGATTACTCAGATGTATTCAGCGATGAGCTGGGGTGTTATAACGGTACCCCCATCTCATTCTCAGTTGACCCCCAAGCAGTCCCAATCAGGCTAAAACCGCGTAGGGTCCCATTTGCTATTCGGCCAAAACTTGATGCAGAATTGGATAAACTATTAAAACAAGGGGTCATTGAGCCAACAGATTTCGCCAAGTGGGAGACGCCCATTGTCACACCCTCAAAAAGACGGTAGCCTGAGAATTTGCTCGGACTACAAGACGACAATCAATAAATTTCTACAAGTTAGCGCTTATCCTGTGCCCGTCATCCAGCACTTATTACACACATTCGAACCAGGCAGCATTTTGCTAAATTGGACATGTCTCAAGCATATCAGCAGTTCCCTGTAGATAACCAAACAGCGGAACTCCAGACAATTGTCACTCACAGGGGTGCCTTCCGATGCAAGCGTCTCCAATTTGGCGTAAGTGTTGCCCCGGGTATTTTTCAATCCCTCATGGAGCGGATTTTGCAGGGCCTCCCTGGTGTAGTACCCTATTTCGACGACATCTTAGTCTCAGCCAGGGACAGACCCCAACTCTTCCAAAGAGTTCGAGCTGTGTTAGAGAGGTTCAGACAGCATGGCCTCAAGTTGAAAAAAGAAAAATGTGCCATTGCCACTAGACAGGTGGACTTTCTGGGTTATAAAATTGACGCCTCTGGCATTCACCCCCTGGAGTCCAAGGCTAAGGCAATCCACGAGGCACCCACTCCAACCTCCAAAACTGAACTACAGGCGTTCTTGGGGCTATTGAACTTTTACGCATCCTTTCTGCCCCATAAAGCATCAGTAGCTGAACCCCTACACAGATTACTGGATAAAAAATCACCATGGCACTGGGGGCACAAGGAAGACCATGCCTTTAATGCCGTCAAATCACTACTTACGTCAGAGGCGGTACTTATTCAATTCGACCCTAACCTCCCTTTAGTACTGGCAGCAGACGCCTCCCCTTTTGGAATTGGGGCGGTACTAAGTCACAGGCTTCCCAATGGCGCCGAGGCTCCCATCGCCTTTTTCTCAAGGACGCTCTCTGCTACGGAGCGCAATTACAGCCAGATCGATAAGGAAGCCCTAGCAGCTGTTGCAGCCGTGAAAAAATTTCACGAATTCCTTTTTGGCCATTTTTTCGAGCTGGTCACGGACCACAAACCCCTCCTGGGCCTCCTAGCCGGGGACAAGCAGACCCCTCAAGTCCTCTCCCCTAGGATGACAAGGTGGACTCTCTTCCTAGCAGCCTACTCCTACAGACTTATACACCGCCCGGGTAAGACACTGTCCCATGCTGACGCCCTCAGTCGCTGCCCCTTGCCTGCCCCGGCTGAAGACCCTGCTCCTGTCCACGCTATTTTCGAGATCACCCAGTTGGACCTACCCATCACTGCCCTGGACATTGCTGCTAAAACCAAGACAGACCGAACACTCACCCAGGTGCTCGACTGGGTGAGGAGGGGGTGGCCGGGTGGCAATGTTGATAACAAATTCACACCCTTTAAGACTCGCATGCAGGAATTGTCAAGTCTGCAGGGCTGTCTACTATGGGGCACTCGAGTGGTCATCCCGGCCTCACTGCGTACCCGAGTTCTAGAAGCATTGCATGAGGGACATCCTGGCATCGTGAGAATGAAAGCGTTAGCACGCAGCTACGTGTGGTGGCCGGGTCTAGACGAGGACATTGTCAATTGGGTAAGTTCCTGCAACATTTGCCAGGAATCCTGTCCTGCTCCCCCCATTGCCACCCCTACTAGATGGGAAAACGCCAGCGCTCCTTGGTCCAGAATTCACATTGACCTAGCGGGCCCTCTGCATGGGAAGATGTTCCTGGTGGTCGTGGACACCTATTCCAAATGGATTGACGTAGCACAGCTATCCACGACCACCACACTAGCAATCACCAACGTGTTAACACGTCTGTTCGTTACGCACGGGCTACCCGACTCCATCGTCTCCGATAATGGCCCACAGTTCGCATCGACTGAGTTCAGCCGCTTCGCTGCCAACCTGGGTATCCGCCACATTTTCACAGCCCCATTTCACCCTGCCAGTAACGGACTGGCTGAAAGGGCCGTCAGGACCACTAAAGAAGCCCTGGCAAGGTTCAACAAGGATGACTGGCACCACAAACTCTCGCGGTTCCTGATGAGCCAGCACTCAATGCCTTGTTCAGTCACCAATAAGTCCCCAGCTGAGCTCCTGATGGGCAGGCGCCTGAGGACTGTATTGGACAGACTACACCCACAATACTGCCCTGACTCTCCCCTCGCTTCCTCATCGGGGGTGAGACATTTTATCTTACAGGAGCCAGTTTTCGCGAGGAACTTCGCTGGAGACCCCCTGTGGATCCCGGGCGAGATCGTAGCCATCACCGGACCGCGGTCGTATCGGGTCAGACTGGAGGATGGTCGCGTCTGGAGAAGGCACATAGACCAACTGCGCAGACGCCTCAGCACCATCGCCAGCAGGGACCCAGAGGCACTAGACAAGGGGAGGCTTCATCCTCAGCCTCACATCCACATCACGCCCGGCGATCAGTTCACACCTACAGCCGGTTCCGACAGCCCGAACACGGATAGCGGCGCCCAGACAGTTGACCAGCCTGATCCAGCCTTCGAGAGCACATTCCCAGTGAGCAACCCGACGAGCCCAGGGCAGGCCCAAACCGAGGGGCACACTGGTGACACTTTACCGTCTCTGCCTACCCAGGCAGACCCCGGACGGACAGACGATGTTCCAGAACTACGCCGTTCCGGGCGCCAACATAAACCTCCTGCCTACCTCAAAGACTATGCATGTTCACAGCTGGGGGGAAGGGGTGTTATGTCCTGAGAACTCTAGGAGTTCTCACTCAGGTCCACTCACTTTGAGTGGGCGTTCTTTCCCCTTTCCTCATTGGTTGGTTCTCCCCAGCAGCCAGCTATAAAAGCAGGCTGCGGGGTCCAACCAGTTGCTGATTGCTGCGAGCCAGTTCCAGGCGTGGCAAGCACGGTCAGCCCTTTATTGCTATAATAAAGTATTGTTGCACTCATGCTCTGGTTCAGCCTCTCATTGCTCAAACTTAACAGCTACCACCATGAGACTGAAGTAGTTCCGCACAATGGACAAAAGCTGGTTTCTTTTCCCAATTAAAATTAGGTTTCTGTGCAACAGAAAGCCAACCAGATCTTATTTATTAGACATATCTTTTTTTTTTTCAACAAGCGGTAAGCTTGTATAAAGGGTGTCCTATAAGTCTTAGTATAAATAAATAACAAATAAACTTTTAGGTCTCTAAGTTGCTGGCTGTTTCGCATGAGACAGGGCCCGGCATTAAAAAATAAATAAAACCAATTATAGGAGCATATTCCTGCTGTGGTTAGTAGGGGAAAAGCCCATGGACTATAAATGTGGAAAGACAATCTTAGCACTTTCCCACAAAACAGATGACTGTTTTAGGAGAGTACATTGCCCAGATTAACAATTACCCAGCAAATCAACCATCTACATAGGTTTCGAATAAGGGCAGCACTCTTATATTTATATCCATTTGCCACTTCATGCACTTTGCCGCGAATCAACTCTGAAATTAATCACTACGGCTGCCTGCTGTTATTGGGTGAGTTCCCAAGTGTCTCTCTCTTGGGAGTAGAATAATGTCATTCTCTGTCAAACACCAAACCTTGTAAAAAAACAGACACACACCCCACCGCCCCGCAAAAGGATATGATTTACCATGCTAGAAAGAGTTTGAAAGAGTGGATAAGTGGCCTGGCCTATAGTGGAACATGCAGGCAAGTTGTGATGGATGACTTTGAGCTTCAGAGCAAATGTTAGTCTTTCAATTAAATTATCATCTGTTATAAAATATTCTAAGACAGAGGTGAGCCGCATTAGGGCTGTAGTTGACCTCGGGTGGGCGTAGCCACCTTGAGGCCACTTCCCAAACTGCTGGAATGTTTCCTTATATTTTCCAGGAAGGCCCCCAAGGGCTGGATCCAACCACATTGTGGGCTGGATATGGCCCGCAGGCCTTGTGTTTGACACCCCTGCTCTAAGAGGTCCTTCTTACATCAGGGTAAGTACAGAGGAACCTGCTCACATGTTGAAAAAATATGTGAGGATATTACGGCTTAAGACCACATAGAGAACCATGAAAAATTCTAGGTTGCCCATTCAGCAACTAGTTGTAAGCTCTCCAAAAACAAATGGGTGCACATATGCTCTTCAGAGAATGAGGCCTTGTAAAAGGCCAAAGCAATTTTAGCAACTGGGCAGCAGAATAAAAGAGACTCTCTGCATTCATCAACTGTTCCATGGCCCCCCCCACAAAAAAAAGCAAAAAAAAAAATCTATCTCTGTTATCTTACAGTTTCTGCAGGATGATTCCCTTCCCTCGTTTTTTGGTCATAAACATAGATATGAGCAAGATAGTCTGTGAGTTTTTCTCCACAGCAATATTGCTGCACAGTTCCAGAAGTAAAAGGTTTGGCATGGAAAGAATCCACATCACTTGTTCTTCCACTGGGATCTTGGGTTCCTGATGTTACTCAAATAGAGCAAGAAGAAAATACACCATATAAATCCCCACTTCATGGATATAATGTTGTAGCAGCTCTTTTATAAGAAGGCTCTGATTCTCCCCTGAGAAACTTGTCCACGGAGCATGCAGAAACTTCCTCCACCTTTGAATGCTATTGACTATGTTCTTTGACACAAATCATGGCTGCACACTGTGCAGTTGTCCAGATGTTACAAAATAACCACTTCTGGCAGTTCCAGCAAGCCTAATCAAAGCACCTTTGGTCTTCACCATGGGGCACGAAATGGCTAACATATGTGCAAAACTGAGCTATTCATTGATTTTTCTGGCTGGTTCTCACAATAAATGGGAGTTTTTTCCTTCCTATAAAACAAATCCAAGGGATACTTTATGCCTATTAAATTTTGGAGGCGGGGGACTGTTGAGGGAAAGTTCCATTCCTCACCTCATCCTCTTCTTTTTTCATATTCCTACTCATTCTTTGAAACTAAGCCCTTCCTGCCTACAATTCCTCAACTCTGTTGCGTTCTCCCACTTAACTGATTCCTGGTGTTTCTTAGCTTCCATTTATAAACTCTAATTCTGGGATTGTTCAGGTAGCCAGAGTAATTCCTGTGTGTGCACTTAGGTGCCTGTATGTGAATGACAAGAAGCAGAACATTGGGGAGTAACTATCTTTTCTCAAATGACTGCCATTAAACAGGTATCTCAATAGTGATGTTTGTGTGCAAGCCAATAGTTACACAACCAAGGCTTTCCCAAGAGATATTGGGGTTGGTGATAGATTTCTCGCCTGTTCTCCAGTGACCTTGCTTCAGAAAGGAAATTGATCACAGAGTACATTAGAGGAGAAAATAAAAGCAGTGCCAGGACATATCAACTCATTATATGTGAAAGGTTTTTGGAGCAACAAAATACCATGGACCTAATTTGGCAGGCACCAAGCTGGTAAGCAGCTGTTCTGCATACATTCTTGACTCATTTGGTGCCAGCCTATTTCAAATTTCTGCCAAAATAAGTGAATGTGAACTGAATGCCAGTCAAGTTAGGTGAAAGCACAAGATAGTTGCTGGGATTGATATTGCTATTCTGGAAAAGTTGTTCTTAGCAGAAGCTAAAATCCAACTTCTAAATGAAGAGCACAATGCTTTTTTCAACAGTTGTATTGATTTGTGTTTTGCTAGAACTTTTGGTTTTTCCTCATTCATTTCTCCTTCTCCTAATATCTTCTTGACCATGATGTCCTAGCAGACAATATCCATAGTAGCTTTTTATGGTAGCTTTTAACAGTAACGGTAGCAGTGTAACAGAGTTGGAAGGGACTGAGGAGATCTTCTAATACAACCTCCTGCTCAGGCAGGAGATCCTATACCGGGGGTGTCAAACTCAAGGTCCGGGGGGGGCAGATTTGGCCTGTGGGGTACTTAGATCTGGCCCACAGGACTGCCCTGGAAACAGCGAAGGACCAGCCTGTGGTGCTTCTGCCAGTGAAAATGGAGATCAGGAGGGCCATGTGCAGCCCTCCCAAGATCCACTTTTTACTGGCAGAAGGTTGCAGGACACCATGGCAACCGAAAACAGAACTTGGGAGCCCGTTTTCACTGGCAGGCTTCCCCGACATGAGTGACGTCAAGCTGGCCATATCCACCCTGGTCACACCCACTCCCTCCCTCTGAGGTCAAACACAACCCTGATGCAGTCCTCAATGAAATAGAGTTTGACGCCCCTGCCCTATACCATTCCAGACAAATGGCTGCCCAATCTCTTCTTAAAAACCTCCACTGATGGAACACCCACAATTTTTGGAGGTAAGCTGTTCCATTGATTAATTGTTCTAACTGTCAAGAAATTTCTCCTTCGTTCTAGGTTGGATCTCTGCTTGATAAGCTTCCATCCATGACTTCTTGTCCTGCCCTCTGGTGCTTTGGAGAATAAGCTGACCCTTTTTTCTCTGTGGCAGCCCCTCAATATCCTCAGATCACATTAGATTACAATTTCCATCATCCATGACCATTAATCATTATGACTAAGAATGTAAAAGAATACTGACACAAATCCTAGTGGAGGTAGATCAGGATATTTTTTTCAAAATATTTTCATGACAGCATGAACATTCATAGGAATACAATCTGGCTAGCATTAGTCCTACCCCAGGGAGTGGGGGGGACTATTTTTCATTCTATTTCTAGTATAGAATTTCATTATTACATGGTCATTCTAGGAAGTAGTGCAAAAGAGAAGGAATCTCTGTGAAAGGAACACATGCAACATTTTCAATTTAAAAAACAGAAAACATGGTAAGAGCCTTAGCTGTTGTTATACATACTAATTTTCAGTGGTGGGAGTCAAAAAAAAAATTCTACTGGTTCTGAGGACATGGCTTGGTGGACATGGTGTGGTTTGGTGGGGGTGGCAGGGGAAGGATACTGAAAAATCCCCATTCCCTCCCCTCCCCACCCCACTAACCTGCTTTCCAGCTCCGTTCTCCTGTACAGGGCAACAAAAGAAGATCCAGCCGATCAGCTGGGACTCAGGAGGCAGAGAATAGATGGGGGCGGGGCCAGTCAGAATGGGATTTGCCTGTTCTCTGAACTACTCAAAATTTCTGCTACTGGTTCTCTAGATCTGGCCAGAACCTGCTGAATGCCACCTCTTCTAATTTTTAAAAGTAGGTTCTCTGCCCTTAAACCAATAAGCAAATTTATGCCTAAGCGCAGCATTTAAGAATCTGAACATAGAATCTGTTGGAACAGAAATCTGGCTTGCAGAGAAAGAAGGACTACAATTTAAGATTTTCATCAATCTGCATACCCTCAATAGAATAGAGCAGAGCAGAGCAGAGCAGAGTAGAATATAGCTTGAAGGGACCTTGGAAGTCTTCTAATCCAGTCCCCTGCTGAAGCAGGAGAACCTATCCCATTTCAGGTGACTGTCTAGTCTCTTCTTAAAAACCTCCGGTGACAGAGCACCCACAACTTCTGAAGGCAAGCTGTTCCACTAGTTAATTGTCCTCACTGTTAGGAATTTTCTACTTAATTCCAGGTTGCTTCTCTCTTTGGTTAGTTTCCAACCATTGTTCCTTGTTCTGCCCTCTGGTGCTTTGGACCCTCTCTTCTTTGTGGCAGCCCCTCAAATATTGGCATACTGCTATCATGTCATTCTTAATTCTTGTTTTCTTTAGACATATGTTAGGTTTTGTTCTAAACGCCTTGTTTTACCATCTCTGTTGATTGAGTTTGAGTTTGTAAGCCCTGACACAAGAGCTTTGCTGTTTTCACCCTCTGTGTTATGAAGACTTCGCACTCTGCTTTTGATGGAAATGGAATTTCTCCCACTTTCCTATACCCAATTGCATGTAAGGATGGAAGAGTAGTAGATAGTAGTAGTAGTAGTAGTAGTAGGGAAAAATAAATCTGGTCATGTTGCCAATTTCAAAAGCTGATACAAAAATTTATGCCACCAGATAAAGACTGAATGCACCAATTGTCACATTAAACAAGAAGAAAACCTTCTATGCACCAATTCCACCCACCCTTTTTACAATTTTGTAAATAACAAACTAAAAGACTCAAGGTCCATCCCACCCCTAATAGGACCTAATGGTAAAGACTGCAACGATGACACTATCAAAGCCAACATCTTTAACACATTCTTCGGCTCAGTATTTGTAAACAGCAATGGATCATGCCCAGTATTTCCTAGCCGAACCACAAACAACTACAATAATCCATCTACACAACTCGATCAGGGCAAAGCAATAGACGCAATTTATATAGACTTCTGTAAAGCCTTTGATTCAGTGGTACACGACAAACTACTCCTAAAACTAAAATCTTATGGTATCTCTGGACAACATATTGATTTTACAGAAGACGATGTTGAAAAAGCACTACGCAATCTAAACCCATCTCTATCTATTGAACCAGATGGAATATGTGCCTACTTCTTAAAAAAGCTATCCACTGCCATAGCCGAACCTCTAAGCATAATCTTTCAAAAATCTTTCAGGACCAGCTCCTTGCCCAACCTATGGTCACAAGCCACAGTCATCCCCATCTTCAAAAAGGGAGACCCCAGCCTAGTTGAAAATTACAGACCAATCTCTTTATGCTGCATCACCTGTAAAGTCATGGAATCAATTATTAACCAATCCATTATCCTCCACTTAGAGACAAGCAACCTACTCTCCAATAAACAATTTGGTTTCAGGAAAAAAGCTATCCTGTAATCTGCAACTCTTATACTGCAAAAACATATGGACTACACAACTCGATCAGGGCAAAGCAATAGACACAATCTATATAGACTTCTGTAAAGCCTTTGATTCAGTGGTACACGACAAACTACTCCTAAAACTAAAATCTTATGGTATCTCTGGACAACTGCATAACTGGATAGAAGCATTCCTGTCAAACAGACAACAAATGGTCAAAATTGGAAGTATCTTATCAAATTCTGTACCTGTCAATAGTGGTGTCCCCCAAGGCAGTGTTCTAGGACCAACTTTCTTCATACTCTACATAAATGACCTCTGTGATCATATTAAGAGTAACTGCGTTCTTTTCGCTGATGATGTAAAGCTGTTCAATACCACAGACAATACTGCTACCCTTCAAAAAGATCTTGACTATGTATCAGAATGGTCAAACAAATGGCAACTTCAAATCTCAACAAATAAATGTTCTGTCTTACATATTGGCAAAAAAATCAGAAAATAAAATACAAGCTGAATAGTCAAGATCTTGTTGATGATCCAAGCTCTGTAAAGGACCTTGGAATACTCATCTCTAATGATCTAAGTGCTAGAGCCCACTGTAACTACATAGCCAAAAAGGCATTAAGAGTTGTTAACTTAATCCTCCCTTTTTGATTTTCATTCCTTTTATATTCTTTTCATCTCTAATATTTCTGTTTAGCACTTCCAAAGTTAACACAAACAACAAAGGTGATAGTGGGCACCCTTGTCTTATTTCTTTTCTTATATTGATAGAGTCTGTCAGTTCTCCCTCTATTATTACCTTTGCTGTCTGCTTATAGTATATAGCTTCTATTGCTTGAATAAATTTTCTAGCAAAACCCATCTGTTCCAACAGTAATAACATGAATCGCCAATTCACATTATCAAATGCCTTCTGTCCATCTAGAAATATCAGAGGCATTTGTTTTTCAGGATGTGCCTCGTAATATTCCAAGGTGTCCAAGATTACTCCCATATTGTCTTTAATTTGTCTCTTTGGCAGAAATCCATTTTGATCAGGATGGATAAAATTATTTAAATATTTTTAAGTCTTTCTGCCAATATTGAAGCAAAGATTTTATAATCTGCATTTAGTAGAGAAATGGGTCTATAGTTCTTAATTTGTAATGGGTCGGCCTCCTCTTTTGGAATAAGTGTAATATAGGCTTCTGACCATGATTTAGGTATCTTCTTCTTTAACATAACTTCATTCATAACTTCTAGCAATGGAAGATTCAATGATTCTTGTAATGTTTTATAAAATTCTGCTGGAAGTCCATCTGGGCCTGGTGCCTTTCCATTATTTTGCTTCTTGAGTGCTTCAGTTAACTCCATCATCGTTACATTGCTTTCTAACATTTTTTCAGTCTCTTTAGGTATCTGAGGTAAATTAGCATTCTGTAAGTACTGCTTAACTCTTTCCTCATCAATAATCTCTTGCATATATAATCTCCCATAGAAGTCTCGAATGATTTCCTTCTTCTCTTTGCTACCATGGCAAACTTAGCCTTGGTCATCTATTAATTGCAATATTTTCCTTGATTCTTTCTCCTTTCTCAATTTGTATGCTAACCCTCTACCTGGTTTATTTGCATCTTCAAAGTAGTACTGTTTAGCACCTCTAATTTTCTGTGCTAATTCTTCTTTTTCTATTTGACCCATTTTGTGTTTAATTATATCCATTTTTAGCTTGATGTCCTTTTTCTGTGGCATTTTCTGTAGCTCTTTTTCAGGTCTTTTATGCTCATCCTCTAGGGCCTTAGAGGCTAGCCTTTTCATAGTATTTCTTTTCCTTGTATAGTCTATTATCAAGCCTCTGACATATGCTTTCATTGTATCCCATACATTCTGAATTGATGTATCTTCTTTTTTGTTTTCTCTAAAGAAAAAAGCCAATTCTTTCTCCATCCACTGTGTGAAGTCTTTTTCCTTTGAAATAGTATTATTTAACATCCATCTAGATCTTCTTTTTTGTCCTTTCCATTTAATTGTCATTGGATTGTGATCTGCCCAAGTACTTGTTTCAATATTTATTTCTTGAATGTGAGATATTAATTCTGTTGACATCCATATCATATCTATTCTGGACCATGATAAGTGTCTATTTGAATAGAGGGTATATTGTTTAGTTTTAGCATTTCTTTCTCTCCATGTATCTTTTGAGTTTATTTCATCTACCATTTAAAAAAAAGATTTAGGGAGAGTCTCTCTGTTTTGCTTTATTATTTTCTGTGCTGTATAGTCCAATTTATTGTCAGCAATTCCATTAAAATCTCCCATCATAACTATATTAGCATAGTCCAGTTCAATTATTTTCATATGTAATTTTTTCTTGTTTGTCATTTGGAGCATAAATTGCAATCAGGAGTGTTTTCATATTATTGTCCATTATTTCCACCATTAGTATTCTTCCATCATCATTGGTATCAATCAATTTTGCTGGGGTGGTCTCTTTAATATATAAAACCACTCCTCTTTTCTTACATTGGGTCAAGGAAGTAAATATTTTCCCTAATTTTGGCTGTACCAACAATTGTTCATATTTTTTTTAATATGTACTTCTTGTAGACAAATTATATCAAATTTTAATTTCTCTAATTTATGAAAGGTTTTCCTTCTTTTAACGGCTGAGTTAAGTCCATTTATATTAATTGTAATCATTTTTTCTCTTCCATGGTTATATTTTATAGTTAAGTTTGGCAGCTCTCGTAGATCTTAGTTCTCTTCATACTCTACATAAATGACCTCTGTGATCATATTAAGAGCAACTGCATTCTTTTTGCTGATGATGTAAAGCTGTTCAATACCACAGATAATACTGCTACCCTTCAAAAAGATCTTGACTATGTATCAGAATGGTCAAACAAATGGCAACTTCAAATCTCAACAAATAAATGCTTTGTCTTACATATTGGCAAAAAAAATCAGAAAATAAAATACAAGCTGAATAGTCAAGATCTTGTTGATGATCTAAACTCTGTAAAGGACCTTGGAATACTCATCTCTAATGATCTAAGTGCTAGAGCCCACTATAACTCCATAGCCAAAAAGGCATTAAGAGTTGTTAACCTAATCCTACATAGCTTTTTCTCTGGTAATATCACAATACTAACTAGAGCATACAAAACATTTGCTAGACCAATACTCGAATACAGCTCATCGGTCTGGAACCCACATTACGTATCTGATATTAGCACAGTTGAGAAAGTCCAGAAATATTTCACAAGAAGAGTTTGCCACTCCTCTACTCGTTGTAGAATACCTTATGCCACCAGACTTGAAATTCTAGACCTAGAAAACCTTGAATTACGCCATCTTCGGTCTGATCTAAGTATGGTATATAAAATCATACATTGCAATGTCCTACCTATCAATGAATACTTCAGCTTCAGCCATAACAACACAAGAGCACACAATAGATACAAACTCAAGGTTAACCACACCAAACTTGATTGCAGGAAATACGACTTCAGCCACAGAGTGGTCAATGTCTGGAATACTCTACTGGACTCTGTAGTTTCTTCCCCAAACCCCAAAAACTTTAACCTTAGACTGTCTACTATTGACCTCACCCCTTTCCTAAGAGGTCTGTAGGGGGCGTGCATAAGCGCACCAACGTGCCTACCATCCCCAATTGTTTCTTTTATTTTTCTTATATGTACCCATTTTATGTATTCATAACTAGGTATATACTTATACCTATTATCTTGTAAGCGATTGACAAATCAAATAAATAAATAAAATAAATAAATATGAGTTTTTCATGCTCAGCTGAAGGATTTTTTATGAAGATGTTGGATAGTTCTTAATTATCTATATTGCAAGTCAACTAGAGCTGTGTGAAATGGGGGAAATGGGTAGAAAATAAAGAAATACAGTGCCAATTTGAATTTCCCCAAAGCTTTGTATATGATCCCTCCAAGATATTTACTTAAGAAACAGAACTCAAATTGCTCAAATTAATTGTATCCAGACAACACACTGTTTATATAGACACTGAAAATGTTGCTCTTTCTATATTTAATAAAAATAAAAATATATTTTATTTTTAAAAAAAACAGAACCAGAGCTTTATACAGTCTTTTGAAAACATTTTCAAAAATACATACATTCACAAGAAACATATCAAACAGCAGTACACACTTGCTTCCCAATTCCCCTCCTCTCTTCAGATAGGTTGTAAGAGAAAGCAGAAAAGGATTTGGGGAGCGAAGGGTCACTTCTTATCAACCTGAAACCAGAAAGAGCCAGGTACCTTTTGACATTTTGCAGATAAACTCTTAATTCAAAGCACCATGCAATCTGGGTTGTGCCAAGAATTAAGGACAGAGTAACAATGGATTGTCACCTTTGATTTAAAACATGACCCTTTTTAAACTTGGCTACAAGTTCTTGAGTGCTATAAATATAAAATGAGATTAAAAGTTTCCCTTGATCTCTCTTTGCGTGCTTGTATATCTTTATTTTCCAGGTGAATGGCTTTGAGTATATCCATAAGATTATTCACCTCCTTGGAATTTCCTCAGTCAGAAAAACGTTAAAAATTACTGGAATTAAAGAGATAAATCTGGCAATTTAACACAACACCTAAGTATGAGGGAGGATTATTCTATATATACTTGTCTAGTGTAAATATTATTCAACTATGTATATATTTCTAAAACATTTATATGACTATCTCTTTTTAACCTACTTTAGTCTGTATAAATGAGCTCCATATTTCATTACAGTTGTCTATACGAAGTCTATGTCTATCTGCAATCTGCTCATAAGCGCCAAGTGCAAACGGATCTTCAATCCATTGAATAAATGAAGGCATACATTTATCTTTCCAATGTTGCAATATCAGTTAATCATAGTGTTTTGCCAGTTTCAGGTGTGGCTTAGTATAAAGAAAAAGTCCAGGTATTTACCTCAATAAGCTTTACACATTTATTTTACACAGCTGAATAAAGACGGGCCTTCCTTAGCAAGAAAGAACCCTGAACACACTTGGACACTTATTTGTATATTTTTGCTACATTGTCCACTTCTCCACCCAGAAACACTGGCACACTCCACCCAGACAAGATGGCACAACTCTAGATAAGATAAAGAAATACAAAAATGGCCACCCACCACCCTTGGAGCTCCTCCAAGGACGGTGGGTGTTATCTCAGGGACTATCGGTATTTCCTGAGGAGCATTGCAGAGGCAATGGTGGCATTTCTCAGGCACATATGCTCCCTCAAGACTTTCAATAGAAACTGTTATAGATCGAATAATGAGAGGCTAGACCAGAGCATTAACACAGAATGGCTTTATTCAACAGAATAAAGGGCTGTCACGTCTGCAGGCTAACAAGCAGACATGCTCAGCGAACAGCAGCTGGCTCAGCCTTGCAGCCGGCTTTTATAGCCGGCTGTCGAAGGGAGCCAGCCAATGGGAGCTGCAAACGCCCCCGCAGTAGGAACGGACCTGGTTGGAAACCTTGGTTAGTCTTAAGGACATAACACCCCTTCCCCCCAGATGCGAACATGTATAGTCTTTCAGATACGCTGGCGGTCTGTGTTGGCGCCCAGAGCGACGGGGCCCCGGTGAGTCACAGTGTGGCACAGAGTTCGGGGAACCCGGACTGGCTGGGATTGTAGGGCAGTCAGGTTCTGGAAACCGGATGGGCTCCAGTGCAAGGTCGCTGCCACCGGGTTGGATCGCCTCAAAGTCTCTGTCCCCCAACCCGGAGGCTTCGTTGGTCGGCGGTGAAGGGAAGTCTGGTGGGCAGACTCGGTCTGTTGCTCGCTCCCTCAGTTCGGGTGGTGGTGACAGGTTTCTCTGAAGATCGCCGCTTGGGTTCTGGGACGGTGGTTGGAGATTCACCGGAGTCCCTGAATCTGCGTTGGTGAGAATGCTCCGCCGCCGCCTTATCTGGTCCAGGTGTCTGCGCCAAACGCGTCTGTCCTCCAATTGGACCCGATAAGATCTCGGACCGGTGACGGCGATGATCTTCCCTGGTACCCACAATGGATCTCCGGCGTAGTTCCTGGTGAACACTGGGTCCTGCAAAACAAAATCCCTGACCAAACTGTCAGAACCTAGGGGAGCATCAGGGCAATAGTGGGGGTGTAGCCTGTCTAACACAGTTCTGAGGCGTCTACCCATTAGGAGTTCTGCTGGTGATTTGTTCGTGACCGTACAGGGGGTCGGGTGTTGGCTTAGAAGGAAACGGGAGAGTCTCGAATGCCAGTCTTCCTGGTTGAACCTGGCTAACGCCTCTTTCGTTGACCTAACGGCTCTCTCCGCCAACCCATTGCTGGCAGGGTGAAAAGGAGCCGTGAGGATGTGTCTGATACCCAGGTTGGTGATGTACCTGCTGAATTCTGCCGACGCAAATTGTGGTCCATTGTCCGACACCAGGGTATCTGGTAGGCCGTGTGTCACGAATAGATGGGTCAGGGCTTTGGCAACCACCTGGGTGGTGGTCGTGGGTAGGAGGGTCACCTCAATCCATTTTGAATACGAATCCACAACCACCAAGAAAGTCTTGCCGTGCATTGGTCCGGCCAGGTCAATATGCAGCCGTGACCAAGGTGCATTGGCGCTTTCCCACTTAGTGGGTGTGGTGATTGGCGGTGATGGTCTGGATTCCTGGCAGGGGTGACAAGAGCTTACCCACTTGACGATCTTGTCGTCCATGCCGGGCCACCAGACGTAGCTACGAGCCAACGCTTTCATCCGGACGATGCCCGGGTGGCCCTCGTGCAGTGCTTTTAGGACGGCCGTTCGCAGTGTGGTTGGGATGACGACTCTGGTACCCCACAGCAGGCAACCCTGTAAACTAGAAAGCTCCTGTTGGCGAGTCTTAAAAGGAGTGAATTCGGTTGCAAAGTTAGTGACCGGCCACCCCCTCCTTACCCAGTCCAGGACCTGGGCGATTGTTCTGTCCTTCCTGGAGTGAGAGGCGATGTCGCTAGCTGTGACAGGTAGGTTGGGTTCGCTTACGTCGAAAATGGCATGGACCGGGGCGGGGTCCTCAACGGGTGCAGGCAGAGGGCAGCGGCTGAGGGCGTCGGCATGGCTAAGATTTTTTCCCGGGCGGTGGACGAGTTTGTAGGAGTATGCCGCCAGGAACAAAGTCCATCTCGTCATCCTGGGTGATAGTACTTGGGGGGTTTGTTTGTCCCCGGACAAAAGTCCCAGAAGTGGTTTATGATCTGTGACGAGTTCGAAATTGTGGCCAAAAAGGAATTCGTGAAATTTTTTTACCGCAGCAACTGCGGCTAGGGCCTCCTTATCAATTTGACTGTAATTACGCTCTGTAGATGAAAAGGTTCTGGAAAAGAAAGCGATTGGTGCCTCGGAGCCGTTGGGCAGTCTGTGGCTTAAGACAGCTCCAATCCCAAAAGGGGATGCATCTGCTGCCAAGACTAAAGGGAGGCGTTGGTCAAATTGTATCAATACTGCGTCTGAGGTAAGCAGAGATTTGACAGCTTTGAAAGCATAATCTTCTTTCAGTCCCCAGTGCCATGGTGCCTTGTTGTCTAGAAGTCTGTGCAAGGGTTCAGCTACTGTGGCTTTGTGGGGTAGGAATGACGCGTAGAAATTTAATAAACCCAAGAAGGCTTGTAGCTCTGATTTTGTAGACGGAGTGGGAGCCTCGTGTATAGCTTTGACTTTCGATTCCAGTGGGTGGATGCCAGAGGCATCTATTCTATACCCCAGAAAGTCCACCTGCTTAGTGGCGATGGCACACTTCTCCCTTTTTAGTTTGAGGCCATGCTGCCTGAACCTGTCTAATACCGCTCTGACTCTTTGGAATAGTTGGGGTCTGTCCCTGGCTGAGACCAATATGTCATCGAAATACGGTACCACGCCAGGGAGGCCCTGGAGAATTCGTTCCATTAGTGACTGGAAGATACCTGGGGCCAAATTGGAGACGCTTGCACCTGAATGCCCCCCTGTGAGTCACGATAGTTTGTAGATCGGCTGTTTGACTGTCTACAGGGAACTGCTGGTATGCTTGTGACATATCCAATTTGGCGAAAATGGTGCCAGGTTCGAATGTGTGAAGTAGGTGCTGAATGACCGGAACTGGGTAAGCGCTAACCTGTAGGTAGCGGTTAATTGTGGTCTTATAGTCTGAACAAATTCTTAGACTGCCATCTTTTTTGAGAGGCGTGACAATAGGGGTCTCCCATTTAGCAAAATCCGTGGGTTCAATTACCCCTTGCTTGAGTAATTTGTCTAGCTCCGCGTCCAGCTTAGGGCGTATAGCGAAGGGTACTCTACGTGGCTTTAAACGGACGGGAACTGCTTGGGGGTCTACAGAGAAGGAAATGGGTGTGCCATTGTAACAGCCTAATTCACTGCTAAATACATCCAAGTAGTCAGAAAATATGGAGTCGATATCAGAAGCTGAGACAGCATGGACACCCATTATACTAAGGCCGAGATAGGGGAACCAATCCAACCCCAAAAGACTAGGGAGGGTACCGTCAACAACCACTAAAGGCAAATGGCCTTTGAAGGTTTTGAATTTAACGAGAAACTTGCCTTTTCCGAGTACTGGGATGTTCTTCCCTTGGTAATCCCTCAAGGTGAGATGGCACTTTTGAAGTTGGTTCTTTGATAGGCTGGGTTGGATTTTCTTGAGCGTGCCCCACGAGATGATTGAGAGCGCTGACCCTGTGTCCACTTCCATGTGGCAAGGTTTACCTTCTAAATGGATAGAAAGTGTGATTTTATTAGTGGTATGAAAAGTGTGGTTAGCGTGATAGCAAGTGTAACAGCTTTCTACTTGCCTTTGGGACCTAGGAGGAGAATAAAAAGATGACCTTTGTGGAGTGCTGTGTGTTGCTTGACAGGCCCTGGCGATATGGCCTTTCTTGTGGCAGTTGTTGCAGGTAGCGCTTCTGAACCTGCAAGTTGCCCGTGAATGGGAACCTCCGCAGGATAGGCACAAAAGAATGTGCTTGGGCGCATTGCTGTTATCCTGCCTTGCCCCTACCTGTGGCTGCCTCGATGGCTTGAGACGATGAACATCCGAGTGCCCGGTAGAGTCGTCCTCACTCACCACCTCCTCGGAGTGAACAGTGGTAGCACTGGGTTTGGGTATGGTGCCCTGGATCTCAGCGGCTGACTGGAATGCTAGCTCTGCTGCTAAGGCTTCCTCAACGGCTTGGGAGAGGTTGAGGTCTTTTCTGGCCAGCAAGCGCCTCTGGAGTCTCAAATCCTTGACCCCGCAGACGAGTTGGTCAAGCAACATGTCATCTAAGTAATTTTTGAACTCACAGTGGAGAGCTGCTGTCCTCAGGGCGGCCATATATTGATTGATGGACTCCCCCTCAGCTTGTTTCCTCATTCGAAAAGCGAAGCGCCTCGCAATCTGAGATGGCTTAGGGGAGTAATGATTAGAAAGTGTTTCCAGCAGCTCTGCCCATGGAACGCTCTTGATTTCTCGAGGTGCAAAAAGGGCTGTTGCGGTATCGAAGACTGCAGCCCCGCAGTAGCTGAGGAAATATGATTTTATCCGGTGTTCCGCTGCATCAGCCAGACCGATGGCATCAATATAGTGACTGAAGCGGCTTCTGTAAGAGTCACACTTCTCTTCGTTCGGCTTAAAAGGCGGGAATGCTGGGTTAGTATTCATAATGGCGCCTCAGTCTAGGGTAGACTGATCTCTCTCTCTGGGTATACGTGGCCCAATATGCGTTATCGTGAGCGTAGACGGCTGTGGCTACAGTGTCTCACCTAGCTCAATGACTTCAGCTCTTGAATTAATGCTCTTGTGAGCGTTAGAGGCTATTGCTGTAATGCCATGACTATCAGCAATTTGAATCTCGCGCTCCCAGAGAGCGTTGGTGGATGCAACTGACAGAGATTCAAATTTCGCGCTCTTTTCCGAGCGGGGCGGCTGTAGCTTTCAGCGCCTGACTTTCGCTCTCTGTAGCTTTCACGCTCTTTCCCGAGTGGGGCGGCTGTAGCTTTCAGCGCCTGACTTTCGCTCTCTGTAGCTTCCTGCACGAGCGGCTACAGACGCTTCACTTTCACTTAACCAACAAGCGAACTGACCGAGCTCTCTGCTACGCGGCTGCGGTTCAGTTGCCGATCATGACTTTCAGCTCAATTGAATGCTTCTGGTTAGCCGATCCCATCCTTGTCGCCAGTGTTATAGATCGAATAATGAGAGGCTAGACCAGAGCATTAACACAGAATGGCTTTATTCAACAGAATAAAGGGCTGTCGCGTCTGCAGGCTAACAAGCAGACATGCTCAGCGAACAGCAGCTGGCTCAGCCTTGCAGCCGGCTTTTATAGACAGCTGTCGAAGGGAGCCAGCCAATGGGAGCTGCAAACGCCCCCGCAGTAGGAACGGACCTGGTTGGAAACCTTGGTTAGTCTTAAGGACATAACAGAAACATTAGATTCCTTGGTCAACAATAGTAAGGGCAGGGAGAATTCATTTACATTGTCCAGTTGCCAAATTCCATGTACTACATATATTGTTCAAAAAGAATATTATCCTCTGAAAATTTTACCTTTTGTCACAGAAAGTTATTTATGTAGTCTATTATTTTCTCCTAACACTTGCTAAGTATACGACATTGTAGAAACATACATTTTTAAGGACCATTATCATTTTTACATTTCCAACAAAGTGCTGTTTCAGGCATAAAAACATAAATTCTAAATATTACTTTTTGTTGTGTAAGTTGTAATTTGAGGTCCATTGACACTCCTGTTATAGAAGGTAAAACTCTCTCCCATTGTCTAGATAGTAGAGTACAGGTAGTCCTTGACTTACAGCTACAATTGAGCCCCAAATTTTTGTTGCTAACACTTGTTAAATGAATTTTGTCCCATTTTTACGACCTTCCATCCCACAACTGTGAAATGATATGCAGTTGTACAGTTAGATAACAGCAGAAGTGGTATTCAGCAGGTTCTAACCAGTTCTGGAGAACCGGTAGCGGAAATTTTGAGTAGTTTGGAGAACCTGCAAATACCGCCTCTGACTGGCCCCGCTCCCATCTATTATCTGCCTCCTGAGTCCCAGCTGATTGGCTGGGTCTTCTTTTGTTGCCCTGCACTGGAGAATGGAGCTGCAAATCAGGTTATTGGGGCGGGGAGGAAATGGGGATTTTACAGTATCCTTCCCTGCCATGCCCACCAAGCATGCCCACAGAACCGGTAGTAAAAACATTTGAATCCCACCAGTGGATAACAGGGTTGCTAAGTGAATCTGATCCCATTGACTTTGCTTGTCAGAAGTTTGTAAAAGGGGATCACAGGGCCCTGGGACACAGTAAGTTGAAGAATACCTGTAGCCTCTTTTATTTCTTAACATAAAATTGATGTATTGATGACAAACATCCACAAAAACTAATAATGGAGCAGGTTTTTTTAAAAAATTTTTTTAACAAGTTGTTCTAGTTTCTCAGGTGACTTAGAAGTTGAAAATGCTCCTGGTCCAAACAGTGTTGTTAACAAATGCTGTATTGATGAATATTGTCATTGGGTTATATCTGATAGACATTGGTGGGATTCAAAAAAATTTACTACCAGTTCTGTGGGCGTGGCTTAGTGGGTATGGTATGACTTGATGGGCATGGCTGGGGATGGATACTGTAAAATCTCCATTCCAATCCCACTCCTGGGGGAAGGTTACTACAAAATCCCATTCCCACCCTACCCCACTAACCTGCTTTCCAGCTCTGTTCTCCTGTGCAGGGCAACAAAAGAAGACCCAGCCGATCAGCTGGGACTCAGAAGGGCAGAGAATAGATGGTGGTGGAGCCAGTCAGAGGTGGTATTTGCCGGTTCTCCGAACTACTCAAAATTTCCACTACCGGTTCTCCAGAACTGGTCAGAACCTGCTGAATGCCTCCTCTGCTGATAGTTGATGTTTCTCTCTTAACACGTGATAGTTAAGTTAATCTGGTTTCCTCCACTGACATTGCTTGTCAGAAGGCGGCTGAGAAGGTTACAAATGGTGATCAGATGACAGTACAACTGTTCTAAATACATGGCAGTTGTCAAGTGCCCAAATTTTGATCCCATGACCCTGGGGTTGCTGCAACAGTCGTAAGTGTGACAATCAGTTATAAGTCATTTTTTCAAGTCATAAGTCATTTTTTCAAGCAGTCATTAAATAAATGGTTGTAAATTAAGGACTATCTTTATTGCTCATAATTAATAAACACTTTAAAAAAAATTCGAACTTGAACTGACTTTCATCAAACTGAATAAAAATTGTCAGAAAAAGAGGTAGGATACTTTTTTTTTTCCCTACCCGGCACTTATTCAAAGAGTGGGTGAAATGGCACAGTTCACATTCATCATTTCAGTTTTTGTTTGCCTAAAGGGTAGCTCCTTAAAATTCTCCCTTTTGTGCTAATTTTGTGCTAAGAATCAACTGTTGGTGACTCCTCTCCCCATGCCTGGGACTGTGTACGTTGTAGCGCATTAAGCCATGATTTGATTAACCGTGTTTTTTGGATAAGCCAGCATTCCATGTACTAAGCTTAAAGCAAATGAAAATGCCTTGTTCCTATACATAAACCAAATCTATTTTTTCCACGGCAAAGAAGTAGGACTGAAAGAAATAATTTTGCCATTGGATTCATCTGCTTCAGTTTACTATCTTTGGCATCGCATTCTCCCAAACCAACAGAAATGAAACGAAGTACATTTAGCCTAACTTTTTGATAGACATTTCTTGCAAAGCCTCTTTTGCCTCAATTCCATTATCAACCTCACCTACCCCCCCAAAAAAAACCCAAACTGTACATAACATTGTGAGGTTAACTCATTTTCCCCAGCATGTCTCATTTTTATCCTTTCTCATTGTCGGAAACAGCAGGAGGTTAGAGAGGAATCAGGGCGATATTTCCGATTTGGAGGCTAGAGATTTCAGAAGGAGAAATTTCTTACATTTCAGGATCAAGCATATCTGTTGGACTTCTGAAGGGACAGGATTCTACACAGCTGGGGCAACTGCTGAAAAATGTATCCATCTTGTATCACACATAGATATATAAATACTGTATGTTCATCTATTGGAATTGATGTGACTTTGCGCTCTAACCCTTTGGGGAATAAAAACCCAGATAGATCTGTCCATGAAGTTCCCAGCATTATGTCTGGCCTAGCCCAGATAATAGCTGTAGTCCCCTTTGAAAAAAAACCCTGAAAACTGGGATTGTTAAGCTAGCACCAAGTTGTCTGTGATATCATGTTGTACATAGCATGCTAGGATCCAAGTTGAAGGCTAATCGTATGGTTTGAATTGAAACCTGGTAGTGCAATGTGTACAGTGCAGTATTGCAGGCAACATTTCTGCCCACAGCCTGGAGTTCAATCCTGACAGGGCTCAAGGTTGACTCAGCCTTCCATCCTTCTGGAGTCAGTAAAATGAGACCCAGGTTGTTGGGGGAACTAGGCTGACACTGTAAACCATCCAGAAAATGCTGTAAACTACTATTAGGGGACGGGTATATAAATCTAAGTGTTGTAACTTGTTGTCTTTGCTATTGAATGCCTGACAGCAAAGAGACAGACAGTCACATCTTCAGATACTTAGTCCCTATCTTAGTTGTCTGGATGAAGTCCTCCACTCTCCCTTCATTGGAGCATGCAGAGAAGAATAAATGACATGGCAGATGTCTGCAAAGCCTTTAAGGTGGTCTTTGGACCACCATCCCAAGCCTACTGCTGAACTGAATATTTTCAGTATTTCAGAACAGGAAAAGCATTAAATACAGGTGACCATATTATCTACCTAGTTAAAAGTATTAAGTATTGTCTGCTTTTTGGAAGCCCCTAATAAGCCATCAAAGGATATGTGTGCTCCACAGCATGAAAAAAAAAGATGTGATAATGATCATCATCTCCATTTAATGACCCCATAATCTCTTGCGGGGTGAGTCTGGGCAACTGAATGGAGCTAGCAGAGTGTTTTAATGGCCAGATGCCCTTCTTGTTGCCAATGCGGAGTTTTATTTAGCAAACATAGTCTCAGTGTGCCCAAAGAGAGAAATATCCACCTCTACCTAGGATCGAACTCACAGCCTCCTGATTGTGAGGCAAGAGCTCCACCTCTAGGCCACCACACCATTCACTGTGCATAATCTACCGTGTTTCTCTGAAAATAAGACCCTGTCTTTTATTTTTTTTGCCACAAAAAAGGCACCAGGTCTTATTTTCGGAGGATGTCATCCACTGACTAATCTCACTTGTGTGTGTCACCCCCGGCCTCCTTTTCACTGTCAGAGGCCTTCAGGAACTTCTTCTTCTGCAGCCAGCAAGGCTTTCCTGAAGGCCTCTGCAGCCAATAATAGAGCTCCAGATCAACCTGGGGCTCTGTTATCAGCTACAAAGGCCTTTAGAAAAGCCTTGCTGGCTGCAGAAGAAATGGGCCGGAAAGGCAGGTGTCAGGGTGTTTGAGGCCTGACTACAATTGTCCAAAGGTAAGTAGTAGGGCAGCTCCACCACCCCCACTCTCCCCCAGCTTAATTTTTACCTGTACTCTCTGGAGTGGGTGGGATCTTAATTAGGGCTTATTTTGGGAATAGGGCTTATATTGGGCGCACATGTAAAAATCAAGCTAGGACTTACATTTCAGGGTAGGTGGGTGATATTTTCAGGGAAACAGGGTGTGTGTTCAATTTATATTGCTGTCCAATTCACACATAGGTGTCTTTGTATGGCTTACAAAAATTTAAAAATTAATCATATAATAAAATCCATTAAAAAAACATTTTTCCACCCATGGCTGGATCAGTTCATCTTAACTTAGCTGATGATATTGTGTACAGATGTTATTTTATTTTAATGGCTTATTATTTAATGGCTGGAAGAATCTTTGAAGGAGATACCATGGGATATAAATAGATGGATGGATAAACAACTAAATAAGGAATACCTAAATAAATGTGATTTCCAGTTCACAGCCTGACAAACTGCTTGAATGCAATAGAGTAGGGTAGGGTAGGGTAGGGTAGGGTAGGGTAGGGTAGGGTAGAGTAGAGTAGAGTAGAGTAGAGTGGAGTGGAGTGGAGTGGAGCAGAATGGAAATGACATTGCACCAATCTCATATGTAAAGCTCTGGTAACAAGCACAAGGCATAATAAATATGTGAGTTACTCTCAGGTGAGTTCACACATTCACAATGCCTTATTTATTTTTATTTGTGTGATTATATCCCACCTTATTTTTATCAATAATTCCAAGGCAGCAAATATATCCAACACAGCTTCCTCCTCCGCAACAACATCCCTGTGAAGTGGGTTGAACTGAAAAAGAGTGTCCCAAAGTCACCCAGCAGGCTTTCATGCCTAAGGTGGGTCTTTTGCTTTCTAGCCTGGTGCCTTAACTACTAGGCCAAACTGTCTACACTGATAAACTTAATGTATTGATCATCTGAGCAATCTGAACAATGGTTATTGTAAAGAATCCAGCATTTAATGGAAGCTGGTGTTATTACTCCCTCATTGCAGATAAGAGGACTGTTGTTGTCAGTGAATTGTCCAAGATCCAACAAAGAACTCATTGTGGCTTCAGAGCACAATCCGAACTGGAGACTTTTATATTAAATTCATACTTTAGCTAACTAAACTGTATCAGCATGCCATTATACAAGCTGAGTGGTTTGACTAACCTAAATCTATTCACTAATGTCCTTGAGCAAAAAGAGGCTGTGAAACACGCAAATGGATAAATTATTGAAAAGAGATGTGTTTTACAAAAGTACAAAGATTCCATCAGTTAGCCAGCTGTCCCTAAACAGATGTCTGCTTTATCTGTTCATCACCTCTTCTTGCAGCTTGCCAAATCAAAGTCTGGCAAAAGGACAGAAAAGTTACAAAGACTAGTGCTATTTCAGGTATTAACTTATTCTGTTATCTCATTGCAGTATGGTATGGATAAAAATGAATATAGTCTTTTTTCTCTCTTAGCAACAGTACTTCATTACTGGAATCCCAGCAACTTCCTAATTATTGATATGAATTCTTCACATCATGAGATGGAAGAATCAATACCTCTTAAAAGTAATATGTAATCTGGGAACAGTGCCCTATG
The DNA here is from genome assembly GCF_049901715.1 of Pseudonaja textilis. Taxonomy (NCBI): domain Eukaryota; kingdom Metazoa; phylum Chordata; class Lepidosauria; order Squamata; family Elapidae; genus Pseudonaja; species Pseudonaja textilis. Next base: position 124,568,315 of record NC_141991.1, on the reverse strand, counting down.
GATTATAAACTGATAAAAAGTTTAATGCTAGATCAGACCAAAAGTCTCTCTCATCCAGCATCCTATTCTAAATTATATCCTCCTTTGCAGCATCTGATATTCTTACTTCAGCTGAAAGTATATACACAATGAGATAAATTGAGAAGCAATGGCTATGCTTTCTGGTCACATTGAATAAACCTGCCACGTACATTTTAACTTGGTGTGTTGTACAAGTTTAGGAAATGGAGGTAACAAAGAAAAACAAAAGTCAATGAAAGTACAAAGGGAGAACATAGCCACTGAGTGCCTTCTAGGAGAAAGGTAATATATGAGGGCTATCCACAAAATAGATTACGTTTTGCGATAGAAAAAAAACAAAGTGTAGGAAAGTATTTTTATTATATACACTTGAAAGTGACACTTAAATACTACTTTTCAACATATTCACCAAACAAATTGAGGCACTTATCATAGCAGTGAACAAGCTTTGTAATTCCATTGTCATAAAATTCAGCCGCCTGAGATTTGAGCCAGTCAGTCATGCCCGCCCGCAGTTCCGTGTCGTCGTCAAAGCACTGTGTTCCAAGCCAGGTCTTCATCCTCGGAAACAAGTGGTAATCACTTGGTGCAAGATCGGGGCTGTAGGGCGGATGAGGAAAAAACTCCCACTTGAAAGCATTCAGGACTTCTTGAGTGCCGTAGTTCGGCCATTTTTAAACTTAATGCACCGTTGGCACACTCCACCTTCAGTGATGATGTTGTTCCCGTACACTTCACACAGTTGCCGAAAAATTTCAATCGGTTTACGGTTTTTTGCCAACAAAAACCTTATCACTAATCCCACCTCACAACTCGCGGGATTTTCAATTGCAGCACACATTTCAAACGTTTCCGGTGAAATAACGGGCAACGATACGAACCTCCCACTAGCACGACTAGATGCAGACTGAGTGGCGGACGCACAGACCAAAGATGGCCATGCTAGCTCCGCCCCTTCTTGCTACAGACAAAAACGTAATCTATTTTGTGGATAGCCCTCGTATAAATAGGGGGGGGGAGGAGGAAGAGGAAGAGGAGGACTTTACTCATCAAGGAATGACACAGAATGAAAAAACAAAACAGCTACATATTTGACTGTTGTTCTTCAAAATTTGAGTTCCAGCCAAGAACCTAGACATTATCCAATTAACATTGTAAGATATTATTATTCATTGCAGTCAGCCAGATGTTCAGACTAAATTTGACATTTTTATCCAGTTATTGAGTCCTTCCCAAGGACTTGGAATAAGCAAATGTTGATGTTTGATGGTGTCAGAGGTCTCGTCTAGGACAGGGGTATCAAACTGGCAGCCCGCAGATCAGATGCATAATGCGCAGGCCACGCCCACTTCCAGCTCCACAAAGGGGAAAAAGTCATGAAACATCATGTGATAGCAACGTGATGCCACAAATTTGACACCCTTGGTCTAGGATGTAAGCTGTTCTGAGTAAAGCTGCCTTTTGCAATTGTCCAATGGAGATTTTTGTCAATGCCAATGGTATTCAAGGGATGCTCCAATTGTTGTTGTGGTGGTGGTGGTAGTTGTTACTCCTCTTTCTCCTCCTTCTCATTATTGTTATCTCTTATCTTTTACAACTAAATTTCCTTCACAACATAAGCCAGTAATAAGTGTACACACATACAGAGAAATGGTTGAAAACTCTACTTTTCCAATGATCTGTCCAACTTAATGTCTAAATACAGTCAAAAGAAGAAAAGACTGCCATTTCTTTGGATGAAAATGTAATTACTTGGCCTACAATTGATAGCGATTTGTTCAGAATTGCAAAATAAGAAATGGTGGACTGTGGGGATTTTATTTATTATTAATTAGTTTTATTCAGGGGTGGGATTCTACCAGTTTGCACCTATTCGCTAGAACCGGTTGTTAACATTCTAAGCAGTTTGGAGAACTGGTTGTTAGAAGAAATTACTGGCCTAATCCTGTAAGGAAGGCAGGAAGGAAACATTCTGGTGTTGCTTACAGAAACTGCCTCTCAGTTATCCCTTATTACATTCTTGGCAGGACTAGACTTCCTGTCTCAGGAACTTCTCTGGAGTTTTTTTTCCCTCCTTTGCTGGTACTTTGCTTGTGTGGAATGACCATTCAAAGTTACAATGGCACTGAAAAAAGTGACTTATGATCATTTTTTACATTTACGATTGTTGCAGCATCCCCACAGTCTTGAGAGGCCGGGCATGATGCATGCCTTGATATGAGTGACATTGAGTTGGCCATGCCCCACCAATAACATGACCACCAAGCCACGTCCACCCGGTCACATGACCAAGCCATGCACACCAACTAAGCCACGCCCACAGAACCGGTTATTAAAAAAATTGAATCCCACCCCCGATTTTATTTCTTATGTATTAAATTTATATGCTACCCATCTCACTCTGAAAAGTGGCCTTGGCAGCTTATGATTAAAACCATAGATATGAAACCTAACACAAAGACAAGCAAACAAGGTATGATACAATCATACAATCTTTTCAGTCAATTCACCAACTACCTCAAACACTGAACACCCTGTCAAGACCTTAGGCTAACTGGCAGAGCTGGGTTTTAATGCCCTTCCAGAAGGGAAAAAGGTGGGGGCCAGATTCACCTCAGTTGGAAAGAATGTGTAATAATAATATGTGCAGTACATGTAATGTAAATCTGGTTCAGAGATTTTACCATTTCAAGTTAGAAGAGAACAAGCTTGAAATATTCCTATTAAAGCTTCTTCCATGAATTAAAGGGAGGAAGATCTTCCACAAATATAAAAAGAAAAAAAACTGTGAGAAATGGAGAATGAATAGCCTATGATCTTCCCACATCTTACTCTCTTTTAATCATATTTGCCCCAAAGTGGCATTTCAGAACGAAGTCATCTAATGACATTTTTGAAAATCTGAACAAGTGGCTTTCTGGATACACGTAACCCATTTCCCAGAATAGGAATGCTATTCTTCCAGTACTCCCACTTCTTTTTTCTCTTTTAAATGAATAGACAATCAGTAGAACTAGTGATAAGGAACAGTTGTCAGCTTGTAAGGTATCTATTTAGCTTTGCATTTCAAGCCAGCCCTGAATCCTTCAAACATGTTGGTTTGGTTTGTTGCTTTGTTGGTTTCATATGTTTTCCTTTGGGATACTAAAATAAATGAAGACTCTCTCAAAGATAATGAAGTAAATTATCAACCTTCAGAGATGCAGAAAAAAATAGGGAGGCCTTCACAGGGCTAAAGGAAGCAAATTAAATATAAAAAGATGATATTTCAGGGACAAAGGTTTATCATTTAGAAAGGAATTTGGAGGAAGCCAACTGGGATTCCAAGGTCCTGAACAGGATTGCTGTGTGGGGATTTTTACTTTTATTTTTTTCCTTCCAAAATTTAATAAGCTCAACCATATCAGCCCCCATCTCCCATTTGTAATTTAAAGGACTTACAGATTTCATCACTCTTCCTTTCTTTCTTCTTGGACTATATTACAAGGATGCGTTCTCATTCTCTCTTACTCTCTCCGGCCCCCACCCTTTCAGAAAATGAGGCTGCCATACCATTTCTCTCTGAGGACTTCTTGCATATAAGAAGCAAATTTGTGCTATTTCATCTCTCTCAGCCTGTCAAGGTGAGGATATTCCAATTCATCATGGGTTCTTTTTCATCAGTTTTTCCCTCAGCAGAACACCTAATAGGCTCTTGATGGGATAGGCATTTCTATTTTGCTCCATCATCACCCTCCCACCTATGTGTGCCTCCTAGAAACACCAAGGATAAACAAAACAAAATTGAACAACCCTAATTTGGACACCATGGAAATGATTTCCAGATGATTAAGAGCCCAAAGTTTCAAGAATAAGGGCCTGAATGAGGAGAACAAGCTGTTACTTAACCCTGATAAGATCAAAAGTTTAGATCTGAGGAGTTCCCCATCTTTGTTTCTGAATAGGGTTATGCTATCCCAAAAAGAACGAACATACAATTTGGGAGGAGTTCTTGCAGGGTCTGGTCAAAGAGCAGGTGCCCCAGGGACTTGGAGGGCAATCTTGGATGCCAATTGTGCCTCCTCCTAGATCAGAAGGCTCTCCGTACAGTCACTCACATTTTGGTCAACTCACAATTTGTAGGGAACCACAGATATGACCTTGTAGAAACTAATGGTGGCAGCTAGAAAAGTGTGATTTAAATGCAGGACAGGAAGAAAATCTTATAAAGAATTTCAAACCAGTGCTGCCCTAATTCTATGAACTGCACTGGTTATCAGTGAACTTCCAGGTGTAATTCAAGGTGCCGGTTCTTATCTATAATGCCCTTACAGTACAAACCAGGTTACATGCATGTTGATGTGTCTGCAATTAGATAGATTTAATAAGCATGTCCTAAGATCGATGAGAGAACTGACATCTCATGAGGTTTCTGCCATTTTAATATTTCTCACATTGCTATTAGAAGCTATGGGTGCCATTTTGGTGATCTACCAAAAGAAATGCTGTGGAACCCATTCAGTTTGATCATTCCCCTATATTACAATTTAAGCCTTATGACATTTTAATATTCCAATATATATCAACCAAATAAATTTAAATAAAGCCAGTAAAAGTATAGAAAGCAAGGAAGCAGAAATAAAGATGATGCCCACGTCAGTTCTGCTTTTTGGAAGTCAACAGCTCACAAGGAGGAGAGTTGTATTTCAAAAAATTGACCCAATTATTAATTTTCTAATATCATTAGTGGTCTCCAAAGAACTTTGTGGCAGATTTGATCTATACATTTTAATAGGGGTCTCAAATCATTTGTTGATAGCTTTTTATGTATAAAAATGATTTTACCGAAAGTCCATTTCCCTCATATAAATCAATTATTCAATTAGAGTCTCTTGTAATGTGGAAGTTGCCAGTGAATCAGGGTTTTGCTCCTTATTTTTTTCTGTGCTAATTCCTTTACTGAAGACATATATCATAAAAATTACATAAGTTCAAATGTCTGTTGGATTTTATTATGCAAAGCCTACTAGTAAGCTACTCCGAATTCTTTTATATGTTATAAGTATCAGCAGAAGTTACAGAAAAATCACACAACCTATCAAGGATTCTGAGGATTCCAGGAGACTTTACAAATTATCAAAATATCTACAAGTAAGAATATTTCACCAGCTGATTGTGAAGAATGAAAGATGGGGAAAGGAGAACTAAGTATTTTTTTTATGTAAGCCAACTCCCAACAATACTTTCAGAATTACAAAAAAAATGAGCATAGTTTTGAGTTTGAAGAAAAGTTTTTTTTTTAAGTGAAGAATGAATATGACCAGTGTTCATGCCAGGTGTTCATTATTTACAGTCTTAGTTCAAATGTGGGAGAGGCAGGGGTGGGCTGCTGTGGGTACGCAGGAGTTTGGGAGAACCCCTAGCTAAGGTTATATGCAGTTCAGAGAACCCCAAATCCCACTCCTGGCTGAGCCTGAGCACCACACCACACCCTTCCTAGAAGTATCTATGTGGCCCGTTTTGGATGCAGGTAAGTGCAGGGCACATGTGGAGGCTCAGGGAGGGTGAAAAATAGGCCTCCCCAAAGTTCAGAAAGGCCAGAAAGTTTCCAGCTTCCAGAGAGCCTCCGGAGCCCAGGGAGGCTGTTTTCGCCTTCCCGGAGGCTTGGCAAAATCCTCTGGAGCCCAGGGAGGGCAAAACACCCCCTGCTATGGTGCAAAAAGGCAACTAGGCCATGCCCACCATGGCCAAGCCCACCCAGCAACCAGGCAGAGAACCCTTTGCTAAAATTTTGAAGCCCATCCCTGGGAGGATTAAGATTAGGCTGAGCACAAGGTTCCTGGGATGAAGAAATAGTTAAAGCTACTTTATTCCTCCATTTCTGAAAGCAATAATTCATTACAGCCACAGACCAGCATTACAAATCCGAGGCATTAAAAAAACCACCTCCATTTCTGAAAAACTAAACTCTGTCTCCTAAACCCTTTTTGTTCACCCTTCAAATAGGACACGTCATTAGCTTAACAAGTGGCCAAGAGAAGAAAGGCCAAATCAAGACAGTCTTTTCTAATATGTTAACAACGTCAGAGATAATTTTGACATGCTAGTAATAGCCGTATCAGAAAAAGAATAAATGGAGGTACAAGATGCCCTCTGACCACATTCTCCCAGTGAAGCAGGAGGAGGAGGCAGCAGACAGGATCACTTGCATCAGAGGAGGAGAAACAAATGATGAAACCACCGTTCCATACAGAAGCACCCATTAACAGTCCAATTAGTTAGATTTGCCTACAGGCTGGATGTTCTGTGTCCTCAGAGAATATGGCCGCTAAGAGTCAACATTGACTTGATAGCACATAATTAGTCAGTTAAATGCTTTAATATCCCCAGATTTCTCATTCTCCACTTTTAAAAAATACATTTCCCTGAGAAAAATTAAAAGCTTGCAATGTTTTATGGAACCGTCATTTTATAAAGCACTTGATGGCTCCAGCTTAATTTCCCCAGCTCAAGGATGCAACCTCCACTGATGGAATTGTATCAAATGACAACAGCCAGGGGTTGCCGTATGGCACGGCTGAATGAATTTGATTAAAACATGTTACACTTAGTACAATACCTACTAATGATTGTCTTATTTATCTACTGTCTTTAACTGGTTTGTTGTATGCCAACCAGAGTAATATAAGTTAGGCAGCCATATAAGTTTGATTAATTAATTAATTAATTAACTGTTTTTAAAAGATGCTTTCCTCCTGGGGGTGAAGAAATGTGTATGATGAATCCCACACCTTTAATCTGATGTGTGGAGATTGTGAGACATGATCTTTTCTGCTCAGATATGCCTATGCCAGCTTCAGCTAAAAATTATGTACAGGTAGTCCTCGACTTATGACCACAATTGAGCCCAACATTTCTGTTGTTAAGTGAGACATTTGTGAAGTGAATTTTGCTCTCATATTATGACTTTCCTTGCCACAGTTATTAAGTGAATCACTACAGCCATCAAGTTAGTAACGTGGTTGTTAAGTCACATTTCCCATTGACTTTGCTTGTCAGAAGGTCCCAAAAGGTGAGCACATAATCCCAGAACGCTGTGATGGTTATAAATATGAACCAATTGCCAAGCATTCAATTTCTGATCACGTGACCATGGGGATATTATACTGGTTGTAAGTGTGAAAAATGGTCATCAGTCACTTTTTTCAGTGGCATTGTAACTTTGGTCACTGAATGAACAGTTGTAAGTCAAGGCTTACCTGTAATTGTTTAAATGGCCTTTAATCAGGAGACAGCCAGAATGATAATAATAATAATAATAACCATCAACCATCAACCATCATGCTCTCCAAGTGTGTACAACCTTGGCTTTCTATCCTGTACTCAATGCACATTCAACTTGTGTCCTTGTTGGAAAAGAAAAGGCTTGAAGATAATAATAATAAAGATGATAATTAATAATGATTAATAATAAGTGGTGTGCATGGGTGTTGCAGCAAGATGGGGTGGGGTGAGGTGCATCTAATTTGTTTGAGTTTATGGGCACAGCTCTCTCTTTCCCACACAATCAAGGACGCAATAAAACAACAAAACCTGAGGTGGAATTGTTAAAGGAATGTATAATAAGAACTAGCTTAAAATAATGGCCATTAGGGTGTAATTTGCAAGTGTTAGCTAAGCCTCTGAAGAGATTTGGCTCAAAGAACATTCAAAACTCAGAAAACAATACTGTCAGATTAAATTTGACTCCGCTTCTTGGCGGAAGCATAGTTGTTAGTCCGAGCCTTAAGCATCAAGTAAATCTTAAGGGCAAGAAAGAGCTTTATAGGATGAGTTATGAATGGAGTCTAATAAAGGAAGCAAAGTCTTATGGATCCTTGAAATAAAACCAGCAAGGGAGGAATGCGAAGGAGTAGCACATTGAAAAATGGGAACTGGAAAAAAATGTCAGTGAAACGATCAATAACAGAAGGCAAGCCTTTCTGGAAATCAAGGTTGTCCATCACTGTCAATTGTTCTTGTCAATGTGGCTCCTTGCACATAACAATTAATTCCTTCCCCATCATCCCTCGATAGGTAATGTTCACTAATATGTACTGAGGGGAAACTTGATTTTGTGACAGAGGGGTCAATACAAAAAAAAAAGTACTCCTAAATATAGAACTACAGACCCTGCTTTTGCTGATCTGAGTGAGCCAGGAGGTATCTAAGAAATTTAAAATTTTCAGAAAGTAAGCTCACTGTGTTAGTGAATAGGTACAACACAAGTTTGATGGGTGAAGTCAAAGGGGAGATACTTGTTTTCCTTCTCCTTCTTCTAGTCCAGGCTACTTCCTTCCAGATGGGCGGCTTCGAGAAGCTCATAACCAGTGCACATGAACATGGGGCCAACAGGAAAGTTTTGCACAGGGGCTGGCTAGGAAAGTCAGTGGGGAAATTCAAGCACCATGAACAGTGGTTCGGCCATCACCCATCATGCTCTCCAAGTGTGTACAACCTTGGCTTTCTATCCTGTACTCAATGCACATTCAACTTGTGTCCTTGTTGGAAAAGAAAAGGCTTGAAGAGAATGTCCATATTGCAGAGTAGCAGGGAAGAGATACAGTTTCTGGACAGGACAGCTGATGCTTTTTGGGAGTGGAAGAAAGTGAAAAAAATGCCAGAGAACAGAAAGACTCCTTTGGCAGATGCAGACAATGGGAGCATATCAGCTAAAGAATCAGGATGATCTGGAGGCACTTGGGGGCAGTGAAGCTCAGGATGGCATGTTTTTCATCTAAAGGATAATCCATACTTGCCTAAGCAAGTGATCTGTAGAACACTATGGAAGTTTAGAGTAAGGAAGATGATTCTGATGGAGCTGGACAATTGTTGGTAGGGCAATTGGGATGAGAAAATAGTTGATCTCTCAGTAGGAACTGCCTAATGGGACTGACAAGAAGGCATTCTGTCCTCCATGAGCCAAAGAAATTGCCATTCTGATGATAAAAGGGGGGGCATGTTGGTTTCCTACCAAGATGAAGTAAGGCAACTGCATGCAGGCTTAAAACAATATCATGTAAGGTGCTTTATTTTCCAGGAGATTATGGAAAGTTAGCAAGAGTAAACAACTAATAGCTAACTTTTCTTCTTAATCCAAGTAGGGATGGATGACTAAGCCAGAAGACATTATGACAGAATTTCTGGTGACTATGATCAGGAAGGTGAAAGAACTGGGAGCATAGGATAGGAAGGATTTTAATCAATCCTTCCAGTTGAGAGTCACAGTAATGAGAAAGCAGGAGTTGTCACCAAGCAGGGTTTTGATTCTACAAGAATACCTAGAATGACGCCTTCTCAAAAGATTCCTGGAAAGAGACAGGCTACATTCTACAAAGACCAGGATTAAAATGATTAGTAGATATCTCATCAGTCTTAAGGGACAGGATAGCAAAAATCCAGAACTGCAAATGCAATCAAGTTCTCAGGCCAAGGAAACAGAACAGCAAGGGAGAAGCTATAGGTCAAGGTAGAAACTCAAGACTTGGGCAGAAAACAACAACAACAAGGAAAATAGACAATACTAATGAAAATGTCATGTATTTCTACAACAATGAAGAATGTATGGGGGAAAAGGGGAGAACTAGAGATCATAACTTACAAAGACACCCTATAATGGAATAGGGACTACCCAAACTCACTGCTAACAAGCACAATCAACACTCATTATTGATACCCAGCAGAGAAAAGGTAAGCATGATGCACTGTTCATAAAGATAAAATAAATACTTGCCCAGCAATTCAACTGTGGAGATTTCAAGTAACCTCTGTTCCTCTGTTGGGAACCTAATTTTTCAAGAGTCAGAGAGCCAATAAATCCTTTTCCACCTTGCTGACAACTTCATTTGTCAAAAGATACAGGGGAGCCTGCTTTTTGGATCTAATCCTCACCAACAGGGAATAAATGGTTGAAGAAGTCAAGGTGGCCAGCATCTTGTAGGGAACGTGATTGTGTGTGTTTTTTCCCCGCCACACAAATTTAGATATATCATTCTGCCACTGTTTAAAGGGTGCATCAGTTGTCAAAGCAGGTGTTGTCTGAAACAAAAAACATCGCTCTAGGCAAAACATTCATTTTTATTACAGAAATTATTCCCAACAATGACAATGTTAGTTTCTATCATCTTTTAAACTTCATTCCATATCTTAATGTCATCATCATCATTCTAGCCATTGTCTATCCACTGCAAGATGAAGCAGAATTGGTATTCAGCAGGTTCTGACCAGTTCTGGAGAACCGGTAGTGACAATTTTGAGTAGTTTGGAGAACCGGTAAATACCACTTCTGGTTGGCCCTGCCCCCATCTATTCTCAGCCTTCAGAGCCCCAGCTGATCAGTTGGGTCTTCTTTGGTTGCCCTGCACAGGAGAACAGAGCTGGAAAGTAGATTAGTAAGGTGGGGAAGGAATGGGATTTTGCAATAATCTTCCCCCTGGAGTGGGGAGGGAAAGGAGATTTTCTTCCCCTGCCATGCCCACCAAGCCACACTACACCCACCAAGCCATACCCACAGAATCAGTAGTAAAAAAATAATAATAATCCCACCACTGGGATGAAGGCCACTTTTGCATGGATCCAACCTATATGGTCCTGCGCTTTCTTTTGCCAATTGGGCCCACAATACTTGCTGATGTCAATCAATCTTGTTTTAGGTCTCTTTCATGGATGCTTTTTATTTGGAAATAGCAAACAGTTCATATTTGTCCTAGTTATTCTCAGATATTTTACCTTCTCAATCTTAAAACTATTATTATTCATCCGTTCTGTTTGCTCTTCTACTTTCATATTTAATTTGCCTGTTAGTGTTGCAAATTTCTTTTAAAGGATATCCCAAAACCAACACCAAGTTGTTTGCATGTTTTTAGGATTAATTTTTACAACCTCTATTGAGGTAATTCCCCGTTAGGAGAATGAGCACATACAGGGAGACGTATTTGAGAGGAGTGTTTGAATTATACACATACAGCACACAGATACACAGTACAGTAAATATAGGTTTTTACTTCCAGAAACGTTAAGCAAAGTCCAAAATAGGAAGTCCAAAGTCATTCACAGGTAAAATCAATCAGTTTTCATTCAGGGATAATCCAAATATCAAATTCCAATATCAAAAACAGTTCAGTATCAGACTTACATTAAATCCAGTAATATCAGTCAATTAGAAGAAATGGAGCAATGGCAATACTTTCCAACAGAAGGAAACAGAGATGCACTCACACTCTCTTCTGAGACTCAGACTAAACAAACCAGGTTTCTGGCTCCATCTTATGGCCGTTTGAGAAACCACACCTAATTACAGTTTTGCATTTTCTTAAAGATACATTTTTAAAATGTTTATCCTGGTTTATATATTTCTAACCCAAATATCTGTTAGGTGACTTATATTCCTAACAAACTCTACAAAACATGATTAATTCCATTTTATAAGGAGGAAAGATGCCAAATGAGCATTAAAGTACACAAACTGGGCAAGATATGACTTTAACAAGAAACTATAGACCAATATCATTACCGAATAAAAATTACCATTTGTTCACAATGATTCTAGCTGATAAACTGAAAATCATTTTGCAAGAATTTATTCATGAGGATCAGTGTGTGCTTTTACCTAAAAGGCTATTAGAGAACAAATCAAAGAATATAAAAAAGACAGAATGGGCATCTTTTTATTTATTTTATTTTATTGTTCCCTCTATTGTTTATGCAAATAATTAAAAACTGCAAACACATACAGCACACCTTCCCCCTCCTATTTTCCCCACAACAACCCTGTGAGGTAGGCTAGACTGAGACAGAGTGACTGGTCTAAAGTTACCCCCCTGGCTTTCATGGCTGAGGCGGGACTTGAACTCACAGTCTCCTGCTTTCTAGCCTGGAGCCTTATCACTAGACCAAACAAGTGTTTAAAAGTATTAAAATGTATATTTTGTCATCATTTTAAAGAAACTTATTATAAAATGATGTATCACAGGTATATGTCACCAGAGAAATTGTCTAGGATGCACCGTATAAATGCACTTCAAATTTATTTTGGAAATTTGAACAAGGGACATTTTATCCTGTTTTGTGGACATGTAAAAAAACTAGAAAAGTTTGGACTCAAATAAACACATTGATTCAGACTATTTTAAAGATTAATATACAGTTGAGAGCAGAAGAGATTGGAATTGATGGACAAACAGTTAGGAAGAAACCTAACCCAGGGAGCTTTATTTTTGAATATGATAACTGCAGTAAAATGATGTTATATACAAAGAAGATGGAATGATTCAGTAGTGCCCACAATGGTGAAAATAACCGAACTTGCTGAGATGGATAAATTGACTTCTTTGATCAGAAGAAATATGATATCTATGTTTGTTGCTGACTGAAAACCCCTTATGGACTTTTTGCATAAAGCAGGAAAAAAATGAGCTTATGATTTGTGGCTTTGATAATTAGACAGGATAGATTATTAAAAGAAAGAATTGTGTTGTAACCAGAGAGTAAGAGGTAACTTTATAATTGTATTTATAACAGCTATAAAGAAGATCAAAAGCTACTTCTTTGTATTCTTTTTCTTTCTTTTCCATTTTTTCTTTCTTGCACTTTTAGCTTTCTCTTTCTTTTTTTAACTTTCTCTTAGTTTACATTTGTTTTTATCTTCCTTTTAAAAAATATTAATAAAATTTTAAGAATATATTATATGTGTGTGTGAAATTATATTAATAATTAAAATTATAATAAATAATAATAAATATATGTATAAGTGTATCTGTTTATGTTTATATATACATATATACATATACATATACATATACATATACATATACATATACATATACATATACATATACATATACATACATACATACATACACATATATATATATATATATATATATATATATATATATACTGGTACATATACGTATACATATACATATACATACAAACCCACAAGCCTGATGATAACAGATGAGATTCTGCTGAAATGTCGGTACAACTTTAAAAGTACAACTATAAAGACGTGGGAAAATACCCGAACAAAGCTGAATACCAGATAGATAGATAGATAGAGATAGAGATAGAGATAGAGATAGAGATAGAGATAGAGATAGAGATAGAGATAGAGATAGAGATACAGCTATATACACACACATACACTGATACATATACATATACACATACTGGTAAATATACATGTACATATCCATATCCATATCCATATACACAAGATGTTTGCAGATTGGTTGGCTTATAAACCTCTAAATACAGACCCCTTCACCTACCTGGAAAAAACCACCAAATCCAAAATAAAAGCCTCTCCCATCAATGAAGAGATCCAGCAATGAATTATCCCCAGAGAAAAATCATCCAGATACCCTAAGCTCTATGGCCTCCCCAAGATACACAAAGAAGGAACACCACTCAGACCCATAGTCAGCTCCATAGGTTCACCTCTACAGAATCTTGCCAAATTTCTTGCCAAACAACTCCAGCCCTACACAAAATCCATCACCTCACATGTACAAAACTCTTTCCACTTCATAGAAACAATAAAGAAACAAAACCTACAACCCACTGACCTACTTGTGAGCTTCAATGTCATACCCCTCTTCACCCAAGTACCTATTAAAGAAGCCTTGACAGCTATACAAAACAAATACAACCCCCCTAAGCACATTCTAGATCTGACCAACCACTACTTAACCAACACATACTCCATCCACAATTGACAAAGATACAAACAAATAGAAGGAGCACCCATGGGATCACCCCTCTCACCCATCATTGCTAACCTATACATGGAACACTTTGAAACCAATACTCTAGACAAATCCGAACCCAAACCCAAACTCTGGCTTAGATATGTAGATGACAGTTACATAATTTGGCCACATGGGGAAGAAAAACTGGGCAATTTCCTCACACATCTCAACAGCCTACACCCAAAATACAATTCACCATGGAAACAGAAGCCAACAACCAACTTCCCTTCCTGGACGTCCTAATTTCCAAAAGACCCAATGGTTCCCTAGGACACACCATCTACCAGAAGAAAACACATACCAACCGCCTAGCCGACAAAGACCACCTGAGAACAGAATTACATACCCTCAAAACATATTAATTTCCGACAGATTCCAAAGAAACACAATTACCAACCTAATCCTAAGGGAGACACCTCCCCAAAACACAGAACAGGACAACGGTATCGCCCTCCTCCCCTACATCAAAGGCACCACAGATAAAATCAGCAAAATTCTCCACAAACACACTATCAGGACAGCCTTCGGCAATGACCAAAAAATAGCCAATATCCTAAGAAACCCCAAGGACAAGATCCAGCTAGAAAACCAAGGAGTTTATGAAATACCATGCAACAATTGCCCAGCCACATACATTGGACAAATCAACAGGAGAATAAGTGCGCACATCTCAGAACACAAGAACACAGTCAGAAAGGAAGAAATTACTTCTTCCCTTTTCCAGCACCTTAAAGCCACAGGACATGAAATTAATTTTGAGGGAACCAAATTAATCTCCAATACTGAACACTTCAACAAGAGAATAATCAGGGAAGCCATCGAAATAGAGAAACACCCCCATAACATGAATAAATGGGATGATACCTCCCGCCTCCCAGACATCTGGAAACTAGCCAACCTCCCCACCAGTATATATAGGGAGACGGCAGCTTCGATCACACTTTGCTCGCACAAGCACAAAGCTGAAAGCACCAGCCTGAAGATGGTGAGTTGGACCTCGTCGAAACATTGTCAAGATACTCTCAATCTTACATGGGAAAAGACCCAAACACGCCAAGACCTGCATACCTGTAGAGAAGGTAAATGAGATCCAATGGTTTCAAATCATTAAGGAGAAAATTATCCGACAAAATTAGAAGTCCTTTGAAATGAATGCCAAAAGCATAATTGCAAACAATTCCAACAAAAAAAGAAAAATGACAGAAATCTAAAAAATGGATTCATGCAAATGTTAAAGAGAAAAAAGGAACAGGTATAGACTATAGAGGGACATGGTGGCTCATTGGCTAAGACACTGAGCTTGTTGATCAGAAAGGTCAGCAGTTCGGCGGTTCGAATCCCTAGCACCACATAGCTCCCATTAACTTGTCTCAGCTTCAGCCAACCTAGCAATTAAAAAGCATGTAAAAATACAAGTAGAAAAATAGGGGACCACTTTGGTGGGAAGGCAACAGCATTCATGCACCTTTGGCATTTAGTCATGTCAACCACATGACCATGGAGATGTCTTCGGACAGCACTGGCTCTTTGGTTTTATAACGGAGATGAGCACTGCTCCCTAGAGCCAGAAACTACTAGTGCATATGTGCGTGGGGAACCTTTATAGGACTAGAAGAAAGGTCACATAAAGAAAAATAAATGGTAGCCTACAGAAACTATAGGAACTGTGTCAGAAAAGCTGAGGTTAAAGCTACCGTGGCTATTTAGTCCACACATTATCCATCTCCTGTCTCATAGATAAATGGAATAAGAGATGCAGCATCAGGAATGGTATCTTTCATCCAGATCACATATTTGATTCCAAATGTATACAGATGCCTACCTGAACATGCTTTTGAATGGATCAGGGCTCCTTAAAGACAGATTATGCTGGTATTTGCGGAAAGAGATTAATACAGACTTTAAATTTCGTATATACAAAAGTGGAAGCAGGCATTTTAGCACTTTTCAAAGGAAACAACATGAACAGAAAAGTAGAGTTAGAGCAAATCTCCACAGAATAAAGTCCTCTGAGCCAATTTTTCATCTTAACCCTTCTCACTGGAGACGTCTCCTATAAATAAACATGTGTAAGTTATTGCCACTGTGTTCTGCTTTATTAATTTTGTATAGAGTATGTTGGCTTTTGCAGAGGTTAATTTTCTGAACGGAGAAGAAAATGGCATTTCACCAATCTGAAAATAAATAATTGTGCTGAGGTTCCCAGTTCATTATATTTTATTCTGGCAAGTCTTGCAGACTCCAGAGGCACCAGTAACAGCTCAGAGAAACAATTATTTTCACTAGCCAGCCGTGCTCTTTCTGTGATATGTTTCTTCAGGAGGCTGTAGGGAATCCATTCTCATTATCAATAGCACTTTTGGATAGCTTGTGAGTGCAGTGCCATGCCATCACACCAAACTGCACAGGTTCACATTGTTCCTTCAGAAGACAGGGCTAATCCATATGCAGGACTAATGTTCTTTGACTGTAAAGGATCATTTGTCACTCTACGCCAGCGGTTCCCAAACTTTTTCAGTCCACCTCCCCCTTGGTGTTACAAACTCATCCTTGGTGCCCCCCACCCAGGGGTAGGATTCAAATTTATGTGGGCATGGCCTAATTTGAGGGTGTGGTTTGGTGGTCATGTGACTGGGTGGGCGTGGCCAGGTGACTGGCAAACCAAATACAAGTGGTCCTCACTTAATGGCCGGTTGTTTAGCAAGTGTTCTAATTTATAACTGGCCTCCCCAGAGCTACTTGACCTCTTTTTGGAGTTTTGACAGCCAGGCACACACATACATACACACACACACACACACACACACACTCCCTTCTGACCCTGTTGGAGCAGGTCATTGGATTAGAATCAACAAAACATCTCTGATTTAGGTAGATCTATTTTTGTTGGTCCATAGAATCTCTACCAACGTCACCAAATTTTGATAGTGGGATTGCAGAAAACTGGAGGGGAGCTTTGTTTGTTTGTTTGTTTGTTTGTTTATATAAACTGACTTTGAGTGGCTTGCAGATCATAAAAAGACAAATAGAAAAATATTAAAACTCTGCAAATTAAAATTTTAAAACTGCACATACATTTAGCTTCCTCTCCATTAGGTGTAAGACATCCACAGTCCCTCAAATAGGCTGAATTAATGTTATTTTAAAAAACGGGCTCCCCTGCCTCCCCCAACCTGCATAAAACTTTTGGAAAATCTTTGGCCCAGTTCATAGGCCCATCACCTGCCTTGTAGGATGCTCGTTGTTTTTGTTCCAAATGTGCTTTTTCAGTGGTAGGATTCAAATTTTTTTACTACCAGTTCTGTGGGCGTGGCTTGGTGGGCGTGGCAGGGGAAGGACACTGTAAAATCTCCAGTCAGGGGTGGTATTTGCCGGTTCTCCAAACTACTCAAAATTTCCGCTACCGGTTCTCCAGAACTGGTCAGAACCTGCTGAATATCACCTGTGTGCTTTTTTGAAAGGCAACAGGACTTCGTTTTTCCTTGAAGACATTTTGCTTCTCATCCAAGAAGCTTCTACAGTTCCTTCAGAACGAAGGATTTTCTTGGATGAGAAGTGAAACATCTTCAGGGAAAAACAAAGTCCTGTTGCCTTTCGAAAAAGCACCTATGACCTGGACAACTGAGAATCTCCATAGACATGATCATCACTCCTGAAATATGTCAAGCCCAATTCCCAGGGACCAAAAAGTGGCTTGCCTCCATGCTAAGGCCCTATAGCCTAGCCAAGGAAAAGAGGTGACTCTTACTTTTCAAGCCTGAAGAACATCTGAGCTGCTTCCTCCAGCTCCAAACTCCCCTTCCTCCATTCTGGTTCTGTTCCCAATACGAATGTAATTGCATGCCCTCTTGCACTCTTTTTTTCTCTACACACATCATTCAGATCCTGTAAGAATTTCCTGAAGAAGAAGGTAGGGAACAGCTATTGTACATGCAAAGCATATAATAGCAGTGAATTCAATCAATGTGAACATGCAAAAACCAGGTTTTCACTATCTGCTAGTCTGGACATATAATTATCATTAGAAGAATAGGCAGACCATGCTAATACTATATACTGATTTTGCCCAAACGAGAATGACAGATTGTTCATTACAATAATAATGTTAACTTACCTGTCTACTATACCAATACAATTTTTCTTCTCTGCACTAGAGAGGGCTTTTATCTTCCATTCTGTGTTTAGTCTGTTCTAGCCTTGATATTTAATTTGCTCTTTTTAATGCATTTTTTCCCACAACTACGTTGTGCAGATGATGTATTCATTTGAGATGTGAAGCATTAGGGGTTTTTTTTCTTATTAGCTCTGTTTTAATTCAATCTGTGGGATTTAATTGTGTGATATTAACAAGCAAACTTTACTAAAATGTTTCTTGGGTGAAAATTAAATACGTGATAAATAGGCCTCCCAGACACCACTCCTACAGAGGTAGAGCTTATTAGAAGAAGAAAAAACAGCTCTGGCTATCCTAATACTGAACACAAGGGAAAGCCAAAGGAAAGGAGAAGATTCACATCCTACAGTGCCACCTGATTTGTGCAAAACAATATTTAAAATCAATTCTGTCAGTCTTTTTCGCAAGGACATGGCCCTGAAACTTCAAAGCTGAGTTTTTATTGGAACTCTGTAATCACTGATTTGCACATAATGCAAATTGATGGTATCTTTAGCCTTCTTTTCTTAAATATATTTCCCATTGGCTTGGTTCACACATTGCTATAAACCACACGGGTGTTGTGGTTAGCCAGCAGAATGTGCGGACAGCTGAGGAGAGCGAGGACTCAGATGAGGGGCCAGGACCATTAGGAAGTGGACTGCTGCCTCCAGAGATTGTCAGGGCTGGCAGCAGTGATGAGGAGGTTCCCGAGGAGCCTGTGCCAAGTGCGCATGTGCGCAGGGTTGCTCACAGGAAAGAGCAGCTGCAATAGCACCGGCGACTCGGGAGAAAGTCTGCAAAGTAATGGCCCTTCCTTCAAGAAGATAAAAGCCATCTGTGAAGCGAACATTCTTTGCAGGAAGCAAAGACGTTTTGAAACACAGCCTCATGGACATTAGAGTATCTTAAGTTGGTATTTGAAGACTCTTGTGTTGTGAAATATTTCTTATCTGTGACTCTTGGCAGTCTCGTATAGTTTTGTCAAGGTTTGTGCTTATCAAAGTTAATTAGTTTGCAGCAGCCTTTTAATAGGGGATTCGTAAGACTCATTAAAAGTTTTCTGTTCCATTTGGTTATTGTTTGTCTTATTGGCAAAGGGTTTGGATCAGAACAACAGCAAGGTTTACAGATCACAGTACTTGGATTTATACAGCATACTAGGCAAACCCAAACAAGCTCCACGACAGATTAATATGGTGTCCTATAGGTGCATAAGCCATTCCAAAACACATCCTTATTACAGGTATTAAGTTTTAGCTTTGATAATGTCTAGTTGGTGACTATCACATCCTCCTTTTGAGAAGGGAGGCCTGTATTTGGTGGTGGGAGGTTGTCAGAAGGATATTTTTTGAAGATCTTCCCAGTCTAACTGATGATAAGAAAACAAAGCAAGGAAGGTCTTCAGCTACCCAGTTCATTGTTTTTACATTAAAATGTTTGTTTCCTGGTAAAATATAAGTGGTCGCTACCTCTTCTCTTTTTGATCAGCCCAGGTTGGGGAAGTCTGCACAAGTAATTTCATTTATTGCCTTTCTTTCTTCTTTTGTCACATAGGTGGCTGCATCCAGCCAACCTCAGCTGATCCTGAATAACTAGATCAGGATCAGAATGGGCTATATTATTAGATGGGAGTAGGGAGAGAATTGAACTATGAGGCACCCCACATAAGGAGGCCAGAGCTGGAACTCTGCACCATGCAACACATCTCAAGCCTCCCAGTGGTCATTAACAAGTGCAACGAAAATTGTCTTGACACTATAGCACCTCTAGGCATTCCATTAAAACAGGGGTGTCAAATTCAAGTCCCATGGGTGGAATCCAGACTGTGGATGCTTATATCTGGTGGGGGCGGGGTGTGAACCTTGGAAACAGCAAAGGACCAGCTTACAGGCTAACAAAACAAACTAACAGCAAAACAAAACAAAAGGAGAAATGTTTCCCCTTTTGCCAAGAAGGATAGGAAAAGAGGAAGGGAAAGAGGGGAAAAAAGAAGAGAGCAAGGAAGGAAAAATAAGGAAAGAGGGGAAGGAAGAAGAAAAGAGAAGGAAGAGGGAGGGAGGGAGGGAAGGAAGGAAGGAAGGAAGGAAGGAAGGAAGGAAGGAAGGAAGGAAGGAAGGAAGGAAGGAAGGAAGGAGATTATAATGAGAGTGAGAGAGAGGGTCTGAGGGAAGTCCTGCCTTAGCACTTGGACACCACAAGTGCCCCCGGCACAATTGATGTCACACAGGCCTCTCCACCCTGGCCACGCCCCCTCTTCCTGAGGTCAAATACAACCCTGATGCAACCCTCAATGACATTGAGTTTGACACCCTACATTAAAACCTTGAGAGGCATCCCCTAAATGGTCTGGGGTTGAAATATATGCTGGATATCATCTGCATATTACTATGTCCCAAACTGACAGATTACCTCACCCAATGCCTTTCTGTAGATGTTAACAAAAGGGGAGAGAGGCACTCCACACACTGAAATCATCTCTTTGATCTTTCCTTCCCGACCAACACCGATAGGACCCAATCAAAGAGAAAAATCATTACAACACTGTGTCCCCATTCCTAAGCTCCACAGGCAGGCCAGAAGGACACCAAAATTGATGGTATTGAAAGCCAGTGAAAGATCAAGAAGGTTCAGGATTGCAATAGCAATAGCACTTAGACTTATATACCACTTCATAGTGCTTTCCAGCCCTCTCTAAGCAGCTTACAGAATCAGCATATTGCCCCACAACAATCTGGCTCCTCGTTTTACCCACCTCAGAAAGATAGAAGGCTGAGTCAACCTTGAGCCTGGTGAGATTCAATCTGCCAAATTGCAGGCAGCCAGTAGTCAGCAGAAGTAGCCTGCAGTACTTGCACTCTAACCACTGCGCCACCATGGCTGGTTGCATTTCAGCTGACCTAGCTCCACCAAAAGGTCAATACAAGCATATTTAATGCAATCTTAGTACTGTGTTCAGATGTGAACCGACAGGGGTCCAATTAATTAGTTTCCTCTAGGACCTTTTGCAGTTAACAGCCCCATCCCTTTTTCACCAATCTTCCCTAAAAACAGAAGACTGGGACTGGACAAAAGTACAGTGGGGTCCAGTTGAAGGGCTCATGAGGAGGCGATGCACCATTGCCTCCTCCAAGGCTATAGGGACCATTGCCTTTCTCAATAATTTTATTTATTTATTTATTTATTCATTCATTCATTAAATGTGTATGTTGCCCAGAGTCACCTTATGTGGAAGATGGGTGGCACATAAATTTAATTAATAAATAAAGTAGATACCACAGCATGGATTCAATTACGTGTTCCCTTCCCAGCAGCCTTCCCCAGTCAGGAGGGACACAGATGTAATAACAAGGTGATCAGTTAGAAGAGAAAAAAAAAAAAGAAATTAAACCAGAATGCTCTGTGAAGGACTTCAAAGATAGGACTTCCTTACAAATCTTTCTCTGTAATTAAACTCTCTCAGTGAGAACATTTTTATTCATCCAGAACAAAAACAACTCTGCCAGATTTCCTTTAGCACCTCTCTTACATGAAGAAGTTTTGAATCTTTGCTTTTTATCCGTGGGGGCTTGGGAGAGAAAAGAGTCTGTTCCAGTTTGGCTTTAAAACACATCCTTTTGAAAAGACTTCACCAGACGCCCATGTAATCACTTCCGAAATATGGAGTCAGCTTGGCAAAGATTCATTATTGTTTTGACTGTAGTTGCAGAGGCTCTCAGGAATTTGCCAACCATAAATGCAAAAAAAAAAAAAAAAGTTCAAAACCACAATTCAGAGAGGGAGAATATAAAAAAGTGAAATACTGCTTTGCATCTCTTTGAACTTTAACAACCACTGTTGGGATTCCTTAGAGCAGGAGTATCCAACTTTGGCAACGTTTTTAATTTTTTTTTAATTTGTATTGCCAACCTTGGCAACTTTAAGAGTGTGGATTTCAACTCCAAGAACTCTCCAGCCTGCCTTAGAGGAAAAGTCCTCCCCATCATCCTGCTCTTAAGTTAATTTGATTTACAAGCCTTGTCTGTTGACAAACTCAAAGAGTATTGCATTCTCCCTGAACTAACAGCATAAACTGTTCCTCACTTCATATCCTCCCAGGAGCCACAGATGACAAAGATTAAAGGCATGACTCAAAGAATATCCAAAGTGGAAAAGAATAAAGGATGGATTTCTCCAGGTAAGTTTGCTGTATCCACATTTATTAATAAAGCAAATATGCAGGACCTAGGACAGAGCTCCACAGAATGCCTCCTTCTAAAGTGATCCAGAGGTGTTCATTAGCTGATTAGAGTCACTTCACCTACCTTGATCCATCGGATAGAAACAGCATCTAATATTAACAAGGGCATCACGGGAAACCTTGCCAAATGCTTTGGTAGCACAGAAATGCCAAGATTTCATCAGCTGTGGAGAGATTTCAATTCTGTATTTCCAACTACCAATTGTCTCAGTGAAGGTTTTGTTGTGCGTTCAAGGAAAGCACTCCCTGTGTCTTCCAGTTTTATAGATTGTCTGAATTAACACAGAACTTTGAAGGGGTGTTTTGATTCAGCGAAGCTTCGTTTGAATCACTCCACTGGTGCACCCTTTGCGTATTGGAAAACACTAGCCACTTCTGAAGCAGAAAATCAAGTCAGAGAGTTTTGAAACACTTTCCAAATCCAAGGCATTTTGTTGATTTCCTTACAATATACAATTTGGCGATTTCACTTTGAGGTATAAAAAGTGTTGAGGAAGGGTGTTAAATGAGGTAATGGGCCTTATGACACAAATAGCCAGCCAATGAGCTTTACCATCTCATTAAACTCTCTGCCTCTCGGTGTTCTCTGAGAGTGGCTTTGGGCTTCATTCACTTTCTCAGCTCACAACTTTTTTTTAGATTGCTAATCACTGTGCTCTTTCTTGTGCCAAAGAATTCCTCTAATTCCGCATCACTTTGGCCAGACCAACTGGGAAGTCAGCTTTGGTCTCAGCACTCTGACTACGTGCTCGAAGCCAATCAGTCTTGTATAGAATCTTAGTTTAAGCATACTTCTGTGCAATTGCAGATATGTTGTCATCTGCAATAAGGGTGTAGATGTGAAGCTGCTACTTTCAGGTATTGGCCCACACGTTTGTTTTTTTTAACAAAGGAAGAATAAGAAGATTCCTCTTATTCTGTGCTAAGCTTCTGTATGTGTAGTGTACACCTTGTACCTACTTGATTTTGCAGTCTGTGCACAACATGTTGCCATCTAGCAATAACCCTGACACAACCAAGTCCTGCCATTTATAAAGGGGGCTTTTCCAGCTATGACAACTAACCAGCTAAGATGACTCCTCCAGCGCCCAGGCAAACCCAGCCATCAGAGGCATAAGGCATCATCCACATAAGGGCAAGTCAGTGGCCATTCTTCACTGTCAAGCAAAACCTCAGGTAACTTTTGGTTTACTTTTTCAAAAGCTTCTTAAAGTTTTTTTTTATTATTTTAAATTGGGATATGACATGTTCTACACTGGTTTAGGAGAATTTGGGCAATCTGAAGACTCCTTTTCCACCCTTTCCTTATCTCTGCTTTTAAAGAGATGCTGAAGAATCTTCAGGGGAAAAAATATATTTACCCTTCAAGACACTGAGCTGAAACCAGGCAGGGTTAAAGTCCTTTAAAGAATCAATGCTCTGTGGTATTTTTCATGCCATTCTGTCAAAACCTGGAGTACAGGTAAAGGTAAAGGAGTCCCTACAGATTTTACTCTGTCTTTGCTAACTTTAAGGGGAGGAGCTCATTTCCATTTCAAAACCTGGAGTAGCTGCAGACATTTTCACACTTTCCCTTTACAGGAGGTTTTCCTTATGTTTTTTTTTTTAAATTTGGGCGGGGGAGATTTTGAAGGAATTTGAATTGACTCAAGGTGCCCTCAAATCTCAGATGGTGAACTTCAGTCAAAATATAGATAGTCCTTATCTGGTAATCACAATCGGTCATTAAGTAGTGAAACTGTAACAGTGCTTATGATCTTATTTCGGCTTGGCTTGGCTTTGCAGAGCTGCAAAAATCTGAATGTAAGGTTTGGTTGGAAAGTTACTTTTTAATCACTGTCATAACTGCAAACAGTCACTAAAAAAGGCAGTTGTTAATCAAGATTATCTTTATACCCTCTTTGAATCTTGAATCTTCCAATTAAGTTGAAAGAATGAATGGGGGGAAATTCAAGTAAGATTTCAAAAAGAAGACTATTGAAATCTTTCTTCCATGGACTCCTTCATCGAGCTGAAGGAGAATGGCTGGTCCAAGGTCACCCATCTGGCTTTGTGCCTAAGGAGTTACTAGAATCCATGGTCTCCCAGTTTCCAGTGTAAGAAGGCCCCTTTTCCCATATTAAAATATTTGTTATTCTTAATATTAAAAAGAGGGAGGATATAATATTTTCCTCAAAAAAGAAGTGGAGAAAAATCTTAACAAATGCAGAAAGTAGCCCCAGTCTTCCTGCTATAGGAAAACAGCTTGAAGAGGCTGGTCTTTAGGGAAGGAGATTTTGTATCCATTCAGAAAGACTGGGCCAATCTGTTCATAAGCAAAGAGACTGCAAATAAGCAACACAATTAGGCAAGCCAGAGCTGACAAGATTAGCTCAGACAAACACCTAAGATTTGCATTTCCCCTTTTGCCTGTAGAGCCAGCCATGACCCCTACATGACCCCATAGGAATCTGGCAACAGCCCTTAAAATATTAAAGGACACATTCTTACACAGAAACAGGCATCTCAATCATAAAGCCCCAAAGAATGTATAAAAGCCCACCTATCTCAATTCATTTTGTTAGCCACCCCAGAAACATGCTGCCATCACTGAAGTTTCTGATACCCAAATAAAAAAAGACCTTCTTTCCTGCAGCCAGCCTCCATTTTATTTCCAGCATCTTTTTCCTGGCTTGGAACTGGACCAGATTTTTGTCCAACACTAACCTGGTGCCTTAACCACTGCACCAAACTGGCTCCACCCTCCTAATAGGAAGTCTCATAATACCTGTTAGAAAAAAGGCTATTTTTTTCCAGTTCATCTGAAATACTCCATACCCATGTGAGACTCCCCACATAGAAATTATATACAACTTTTGAATATAAAACATGATGTGCCATACAAACGAGTTAATTCTACAAATCAAAGCAGGAACTAACTTCAAACATTAGTATAAAGCAGGAATCATGGAGCCATCTGAGAGACTTCATTGTACTTCGTATTAATTGTCTTTGATGCTTTGGGATTGTTGCAGATAATCGAGAACGTTGGGCCTTTACTCTTATATCCTCAGGTTGAGCTGAGAGGTACAATAGGTTCTCTGGGGTTGACATGAGTTACCCAATGAATTTTATCATTACCTTATAACCACTGCCTACCAAATTTGGCTTAGGATATGACAGTAGCACTTAGACCTATATACCATTTCATAGTGCTTTACAACACTCTCTAAGCAGTTTACAGAATCAGCACATTGCCCTCCAAAATCTGGACCCCTGTTTCATCAACATCAGAAGGATGGAAAGGTGAGTCAAGTAAAACATGAGCGGGTCAGGATCGAACTCCTGGCATTAGGCAGAGTCAGCCTGCAATATTGCATTCTAATCACTGCGCCACCATGTTCTGTGTCTGCTCCTGTGTTTTCTTATCTATCCATTTGCTCTGCACTTCATTCCGGGTAGAATAAGAGAAAGCAAGAAATGACCTTTGGATACCAGTCAAGCTCATCTCCTTCTCTGATATCTCTACACCTGACCGATAACCATGTGGCACAAAGGGAGACAGCTCCTGTGACAAGGGCATCAGAGGAACAACCTAAAGACAATTCCTCTGTGCCAGTATCAGTAGGCACTTTTTCTCCTCTCTCAAAGCCAAAAAGAGCTTTCTATTTTAGGCAGGATATTACAGAAAGGAGATGATGCTTTGGTAGAAGAGGAGGGTGTCAGGGTGCTCTCCAAACTTTCCTTTCCATCAGGCAGGAAACATGACTTTTTCCTCTCTGCCTGAGGCTTGCAGCAGTTCTGAAGTGATTGGGGAGGCAAGTTCTGTGAAAAGAGGTCCAAGTAGCACTACATGCAGTCTGTTCCAGCAGGCAGCAGATGGTTCAGCTTTGTTTTCTACACCCGTCATTCTTTTGCCTTACGCTTAACATAAGACAGGACAGCAACATTCTTGTTCATTCCTGCTTAACATGTTAAAAGAGTATCAGAATCAGAATCAAGCTGGAAGGGACCTTGGAGGTCTTCTAGTCCAGCCCCCTGCTCAAGCAGGAGATCCTATACCATTTCAGACAAGGGCTGTCCAGTCTCTTCTTTAAAACCTCCAGTGATGAAGTGCCCGCAACATCTGAAGGAAAGCTGTTCCATTGCTTAATTGTCCTCACTGTTAGGAAGTTTCTCCTTAATTTCAAATTGCTTCTCTCCTTGATTAATTTCCATCCATTGTTTCTTGTAAAGGTCTTTTCAAATGTGCTAAATTTAGGACAGGATGTGAGAGCTGCTTTTTTTCATAGGTCCTCTGCTTTTAAGGAAGGCAAAAGTTTCTGCTTAGGGAATAAGGAGCCAGGATTTGGTTAATATCTCTGGGTTAAAATTAAAAGATCCACATCTTTGCCTGCACCTCCCTCCGCCTTGCTATGATGACTCTACTAGGCTGTTGAGTGCAATGATCCCATCAGTGGATGCAGATCCATTATTCAAGAACTCAGTTGCCTTAATAACTCTTTACAACTCTGTGAATATATCACCTTCGGATCTTTTAGTGCCATCATCTGCCACCCAGCTACCTGGGAAAGGCTTTCCACTTGGTCATCCCACTGTGGTGTTTTTTAAATCACTTCCTGTTCTGTCTCACCTGTGACCATGAGGTGAGAGTCCAAGTTTCCAAAGGAATATAAATAAACAGACAGGACCAGAAATGACAGAGTTAAATTCCTTTGACTGGAGAAGTCCTTGGCAGTCTTCCAAAAGCTGCCTGCCAAGTCCGATAACAAACAAGACTAAGGCAGAGAATTTGTCAAAGCTGCTATCCCAAATAAACAAATTGTCCTGAACGAGGATTCAGAGCTAACATGCCCTCTTTTATTTCCTGAGGGGTGTGTCAGTCTCTCAAGTCAGTCCCTGATTTGACATTTCCTTTTACGTTGCATTTTACGTCTATGTCTACGTCTTTGCCTTGCATCAAACCAACATTCCTCAGCTTGATCCTCAGCCAAGGACTCCGGCACGTTCTCCTGATTATCTGCCGACACCTGAGGTACAACCAGGGGGGAAGGTCCTGGGGAGGAAGATGATTCCGAATCCTCCAGCAAAGCAGGCTCAAACCTCAGAGCCAAATCCTCCTCTTCCTCCTGGCTCAAGTCTGTGTCTTCCAGCAAAGCAGGCTCAGACCTCCGAGTCACAACAACTTCCCACCTTGCCAAAGCCTGTCAGTCTCTCTAAAAATCCAACAGCTTCCTATAGCAAGGAGTTATAAGGGGGAATGCCTCTCAGAAGGACAACTCTTTAAGTCACTACCAAAGAATACTCCTAGCAAATTGTGGCTCTGCCAGTTAGGAAAAGCTCCTTTCCAGAAGAAGCCAAGTTTACCAAGCCACTATGCGTGGTAACTTTACAGTCATAGATAGCAAAACTACATCTTGCCAGAGGGGCAAGCCGCTGGTCAGAAGAGGCAAACTTTGATAATTACCCTGCTCAGCCTGAAAGCTGAAAAGTAGATGGAAACTGATCAAGGAGAGATTCAACCTGGAAATAAGGAGAAATTTTCTGACAGTGAGAACAATCAATCAATGGAACAGAAGTTGCCTTCACAAGTTGAGGGAGCTTCATCACTGGAGGCTTTCAAGAAGAGAGTGGACTGCCATCTGTCAGAAATGGTGTAATAGGGTCTCCTGCTTGGGTGCGGGGAGCGGGTTGGACTAGATTCCTCACTAATGTTCCTCAAGGCCAAATTAGGAATTGCTCTCTAGCCCGGTTGATAAATCTCTTGCTGAGTATGGGTCATCCCCATTTCTCCCTGCCTTTTGTTTGGTCCAATTGCCCTGGTAGCTAACTCAATTCATGTTCCATTTCTTTGATAGACACTGGTCTGAGAATCGCATTTTCAGAAGCTGTAGTTAATTTTCTTATATAGCTAGCAATGTTCTTTCCTTAGAAATCCTGCCTTTTATGTTATTTCTCTTCTAATGATTTAAGCTACAAAGAGAAGTGATGTATTCCCTTCGATTGCCTTTCCTAAGACTCAGTCAAAATGGTCTCACAAACCATCTAACAAATTCAAGAGACATCTGGTCAGATCCAGATCTGATTTCAGGCAGCACCATGACCCTGTGCAGGTGAGAATGAAACCAATGTTTGCTTTCTTATTAATTGAAGCTATTTTAAAACTCCAGGAAATGCTAATATTGCAATGCTAGGTTCAAATTCTACACAGCTGTAGATTGGGGAAAGCACAACAAAGCACCATTTATTTGATTAAAAAACTAAAAAAGAAAGAAGCTTTCAGAGAATATGCTCGATCAGGATACATTAGCAATCAAACAGCTGTATCCTCCAAATATCAATTTAGACTCTTATATGCCCACCTTGATTTAGTGGTTTAATTCTCAACTTTCATTTTAGAAAATGGAAAAAAAAAGATAATTCTGCAATTTCCTTATAAACTTAGATCTTCCATAGGAGTGGGAATTTCTTCAACTGAAAATCAAAATTCTTTCCAATAGAAGCAAAAGTTGCCGAGTTGCACCAAGTCCAACTGGGGCCATTCAACCCCATCCAAAACCAAGGATGTTAAATCCCAGATAAAGAGGAGTTCCTCATCCACAACCATTTGGTTACTAATGTAGTAGCTTTAAGACCCTTTCACGGTGGCTTTCCTGCTCAATCACCTAGGTGCAAGGCAGGAATGGGCTTCTGGGGGTTTGCAGCGGTTCAAGAGAGCCTCTAGCTAAAATTCTGTGCAGTCTAGAGAACCCCTAAATCCCACTCCTGGGTGGCCCCGCCCTGCCCTGCCCTGCCCACCCCACCTCTCCCAGGAGTCTCCACGTGGCCTGTTTTGTATGCAGGTAAGTGCAGGGCCCACACAGAAGCTCAGGGAGGACAAAAAAACAGGTCTCATGGAAGTTCGGAAATGGGCCTGTTTCCAACTTCCAGAGAGCCTCTGGAGCCCAGGGAGGCCATTTTTGCCCTCCCAGAGGCTCAAGGAAAGCCTCCTAAGCCCGGGTAGGGCAAAAAAGCTCCCTTCCCCCACAATGGTACAGGAGAGACTGACTAGGCCATGCACACCATGGCCACGCTGATCCAGCAACTGGGCAGAGAACTCTTTGCTCAGTGGTGGGATTCATTTTTTTTTTACTACCAGTTCTGTGGGTGTGGCTTGGTGGGCGTGGCAGGGGAAAGATACTGTAAAATCTCCAGTCAGAGGGGGTATTTGCCGCTTCTCTGAACTACTCAAAATTTCCACTACCGGTTCTCCAGAACTGGTCAGAACCTGCTGAATACCACCTCTGCCTTTGCTAAAATTTTACTCTGGTGCACGGTAATCTCCAGACTTCCTGTCCAAGTAGCTTCCGGTAGATTCTTTGCTGGAAAGATATTATTTTGCTCATGAGCCAGCCAAAGACAGGCACATTTAAGTCCTAATAATTCCCACTGGGAGAGTTTAAGACATGCAAGATAAACTTAACAGATGAACTCTCTGGAAACTATTACAGTATTAGGAGATTATTAAAAGCAACTAATGCATCATACTTACTTAACTTCCCCAGATTCATCTCTATTATCCAGGTGAAAAATTTCCAGTGACCTTATGCCTTTGCGTGCAACTCTTTTTATCTCTCATTTTTGTTCTAAGCTGTTTTTGATTTGCAGTGCCCACTCATTTATAAATTAACATATTACAGAAAAACACTTCAAGTTAGCAGTACATAGTTGAAAATGTCAAATGGTGCCTTAGATTTGAAAATATTCTAACCTTCAATCCAATCCCCATAATAGCTGCCCATTATGTGAAGTTCTTTATATGAAGTCCAATCTATATAAACTCCAACAGGCTGAATTAAATCAATTTTGATCACATTGTAGGCAACTTATGGGGGCTGTAGTCCAAAATAAATCATGTCTAAAAGTTATCCTTTTCAAATGACCTCAAAATAAATACAAACTATGCCTAAGTATGGCTATGTAAGATATAACATTCCTAGAACTAAACCTTTTAAAAATAATTAAAAGTTCAATTTAACATTGAGCTCTTAATTTTCTTCTGTAGCCATAATTGATACTTTAATTAACAAACTGATTATTATAAATGCTTAATTTGGGGCTCTCCTCATTACTGATACTGCTTAACCACTGGAAAACTCCATTTTTAAAAAAATGAATGTTATTTTTAGGTGGTAGGGGGATTCTATTAATTCCATCTGGGTTCTGATTGAACTCTTTTAAGATCTAATTTTTTTTCCCTTCTAGTCATGTTAAGACACTTGTTTCTTGGTACGCTTTCTTCATAGTATTTGTAAACTACAGTATATGATATGGTTAAATTGATATCATTAATTGGAATGGCTTTGTCGGGTATGTGCAGTCACCAATAACACTTTCCAGCAAGGAGAGACTGTGATTTGAATAAAGACACAGGATCAAACCTTAGAAGAAAGATAGACTTAGGGGGTTGGTGTGTAGCATACAAATTATATCTATGTCTGTTTAAAATAGGATAGGACAGGACAGGACAGGACAGGACAGGATAGGATAGGATAGGATTCTTTATTGGTCAAGTATGATTGGACACACAAGGTATTTGTCTTCGATGAATAAGCTCCCATTGCATATAAAAGTTATGTGATAAATCATAATCATAGTCATCATAAAAATAAATCCATCATAAATCATAATATACAATACTTAGTGATAGTTGAGAGGAAAAGCATACCAGTGCAGTGGCCTAGAGGTGGAGCTCTTGCCTCACAATCAGGAGGCTGTGAGTTCAATCCTAGGTAGAGGCTAATATTTGATATAGACTCTCCTGCTAGAGCAGAGGGTTGGACTAGATGACCTCCAAGGTCCCTTCCAACTCTGTTATTCTATGTTCTTGATACTAAATAAGCAATCAATGGACTTCTGGTTTGAAGGGCTTCAGCGACAGACAGAAATCCGCGATCGTGCACGGTTTCTGTCTGGGCTCACCGCTGGAGCACCCCGAGCCAGCTGGTTTCGGGGCTAAGCCACCCAGTAGAAGTGGTGAAGAGGGGGAGACCACCAGCAGGGTTGAGGAGAGCCGCATCTCTCCTCCTCAGCTGGCCATTACTCCCTTTCCCGAAGGCAGTTGCAGCGGTGGTCAGAAATGGCCACCACAAAGGAGAACTCGACCAGAAAAGAATGTGCAGGAGGAAGATAAGAAGAGAAAGTTTTGGCTGACCGGGTTAAATTGTAAAAGCAATAACCAAGGTACCCTGGAATTTAAACTTACAAAAAATAACATCACTCCCAAAGAAGAGTCGGAAGCAGCTAAGGAAAGGGAAAAGGGAAAGATTTGGCTTTTTTTTTTTTTTCCTTCTCTCTCCTTCCCTATACTGACAACTAAGAGACTTAAATAAGAAATCGGAAAAATCCGCTTTGACATCAATAGGCAATTGAGCTGAAAATAAAACAAAATGCCAAAGTGATAATATAGATTTCTGGACATTAAAAACTTTCTTTTTCATAAGCAGGAAGGGAGAGAAAAAGAATAAGGGCAGGATCTGGAAGAGGGAGGAGACTGCCTGGAATTAAAAAGAATTTAAAGTAAAACTTCAACAAGGCTTCTAAAAGATACATTTTAACTGAAACTTTGCAACTAAATAGTAACCCCAGGAAGAGAAAGTGAAAAAAAGAGCAAAAAAGAAACAGCTTGCATGTATTTGGATTATTTGGTGATTTTTGGATTTTTGATTATTATATTTGAATGACTAAAATCAATTGGGTGGTTGTTTAAAAATTTATACAATGGCACCACTTCTGGATGAATTGAAAATGGAACTTAAAAAGTACAAAGAAGATGCACCAGAGGGGAAGGGTTCTTTTGGCTTCGTTTTTCAATTCTTAGAAATGGAGATTTGGAACTATGAGAAACAACAAGAAAAGACTGCAAAACAAGAAGACTGGGACAAAGAAGAAGCCATCTTTAATGAACAAATAATTCTATGTGGGGAAGAAAAAGGAAAGGCGGGGGGAAGAGAATGGAGAATTTAAGACTTAAAAATACAACCGAAGAAAAGAAAAATAATTCAAAAAATAAGTATAATACTGGAAAACAACAGAAAAGGGGAATACAGAAGAGAGAAATAGAGGTAGAGAGACAAGGGGGTAAAAAGGGGAGAGAGAAGAAGAGAGGGAAGAAGGAAAGGAAAAGAAGTTACAAAGGACCAGAGCAAGATATAGAGAAACAGAACCTATTTAGAGATAATGGGTGAAAATCTAACTGAAAAAGGGATTCTGTAAAGGTACATAAGATTGTATTGTTATATTAGTAATAGAAATAACTTTAGAAAATTGGAAACAACGTATGATTAAAATGAGGGATAAAATAGTGTAATTTAGTGAAATGTTTGTGAATAAAATAAGTGAAATAAAATAAATGAGAAAATTGAATTAGAAAGGAACAGGAACATTTTAATTAGTCAATATTTTATAAAATATAAGTGAAGAGGGGCGAATTAACTATGGAAAGTTTATAATTGTTCCCATAGAAGTATGATATTTAGTTGATAAGTATGTTAAAGATGTTAAGACTTTAATGAATATTGATATTAATGATAGAATTGAATTGGAATGGAACGTTGTTTTAATTATATACATTTATAATTTTTTTCTTTTTTTTTTTAAGAATACAGTGTGTATTTTAAGAATGTACCAAGCAGAATCCAAATGGAAGTTATGTATTATATTGAAAGTTACAACAAGGGAAAAGATATAAAGGCGTCATACTCCAACCAGTAACTACAGGAGAAATTTTGTTTAATGAGAAAAGATAATAGATAATTGAAACAGGACAGACAAAAAATATAAATACAATGATTTGAATTGAGATGAGATAATTAAAATAAAATTGAGAAAATTAAAAGAGGGGAGAAGCTATGCAGAAAATGTAAAATAGTAATAAGATATGGAATAGAATATAAAAATGAGCATGAACCTGAATTTGTGTCTGTATGAAGAAATGTAACCCGGGATTATGCTGCTTTCAAAAAAGATGTTTTATTTGTATTTTTTTTCTCTTTGTGAAAACTCAAATAAAATTTACAAAAAAAATATATAAGCAATCAATATAAATCATGTGACACTAAATAAAACAATATAAATCATAAAGATGCAAGCAACAAAGTTATAGTCATAAGTAGAAAAGGAGATAGGTAGTAGGAAACATAAGAAGAATATTAATACTGTCTTTCTAAATAGCTTGACAGTGTTATGGGAATTAGTTGTTTAGCAGAGTGATAGCATGGGGGGGACTGTCCTTGTGTCTAGTTGTTCTGATGTGCAGTACCCTATAGCATCATTTTGAGGGTAGAAATTGAAGCAATTTATGTCCAGGATGTGAGGGGTCTGTAGATATTTTCACAGCCCTCTTTTTAACTCATGTAGTTTACAGGTCCTCGATTGAAGGCAGGTTGGTAGCAATTGTTTTTTTCTGCAGTTCTAATTGTTCTCTGAAGTCTGTGTCTGTCTTGTTGGATTGCAGAACCAAACCAGTTATAGAGGTGCAGATGACAGACTCAATAATTCCTCTGTAGAATTGAATCAGCAGCTCCTTGGGTTGTTTGAGCTTTCTGAGTTGGTTCAGAAATAACATTCTTTGTTGTGCTTTTTTGATGATGTTTTTGATGTTAGGTGTCCATTTTAAGTCTTGAGATATTATACAACCTTCAACTTGAAGGTCTCTACTGTTGATATTGTGTTTTCTACAATAAGTAGTTTGAGATTTGCCAGTGATCTCTGGCACAGTTGAACTACCTGAAAGATGTCCATTCTGACATCTGTTAGCACCAGGAAAATCAGGAGATCCAGGCAGTTCAAATGTGTATAAAGATTTATTGTAAGCGTAAGCACTCTACAAGAATCTGAACTACTAATGGTCAAGGGAAATTAGCGTGAGTCTATAATAGAAAGGAATTCAAGATGGGCCGGATTTAGATCTCTTGTGGGCATGAAAAGACTACTGACTGATGATGCATTTGCCCCTCCCTTGGGCTCATCACCTGGTCATCTCCTACAACGTCAAGTCATTTCATCCACAACCAGCCCTCCAATTATTTGGCAGATGAAACACAGTCTGTTAAATGAAATGAAGAATGTAAAGAGAAATAGGTAGAAGACAGAGAAAGGCTGACAAAAAAAATCTGTTGGAAATTTCAGGGTATGGGAACATGGATGATAAAGTGAAATGGATGATAATTGTGAAATAAATTAATGAGTGAGGAAGGAGGAAGCTCAAATGTGTAGAAAAGCAAAAGGAAGCACTTGAAAAGTTTATGAACACGGAAAATGTGGGAAGAGAAAGAGTTTTCACGTGGCTTTCTACAGCATTTGAAAATTAATGTTTGGCAATATTGTTATAATTGAATTATAACACTACTCAGAGTGGGTATCTAGCACCCACAGTGCTATATTCTGCATAGCCGGCATGCAGTAATATTTAACATCTTGATATTCAAGTTGCAATTTCGGATCATTGGTGAATTTTTTTTATTGAGATCTAATAAAATTGAAACAGGAACAACCCAATAAAATTTTCATTTAAAAAAAAAACAGAGTATCCTTTCTCACCTATTAAATCCATTCAAATTTTGTTCAAAGATTGTTTTCAGATTCAAATGTTAAAGCTGTAGGTTCAATAGGTTTTTTTTTTAACTTTTATTAACTGAATATGAAAAGCCAGCAGAAAGATAAATGAACAGTGCATAAAGTTATGTAGACAAACATATTTTTTAAGCCTTTGCCATCAATAATTGCTTTATTTCTAACTCAGATACTCAACCAGCCACATGCTTAAAAAGCTAGTCAGAAGTCTCTCTGCTGGTGGTCTGGAAAACTCCAGCTTGAGATGAACTCCCTTTCCACATCATTTAGCTGACAAAGAAAATAATAGTTGAGAGGAAAAGAAATCAGTGCTCGGGAAGAAATATTTATCCATTAGATCTCCACCTGGGGAGAACTGAGACTAAACTCCCCGAGAGCTAAACAGATTATGTTCTGAAAAGAATGTATATACACTAGGAGGCTGGACCAGAACAACTGGTTCCCACTCACATGAATTCCCACTGATATTCTGCTGCAATGCTTCTAAAGGAAAAGCTTAGGTGGATTTGGATGGCTGTTATTCAAAGATAATGTTCACGCTTCTTCAATAGCACAGAGGATGCGCTGACTTAAAGTACACACTCATGCCTTTCAGATTTACACAAAAACAGTTTTGAGGTTTCAAATGTCTGTAATTCTCAAGGACATTCCTTACAATCTGTTAGAAGTGATGGGGCCATCCGTCTGATTTGCCCTTATGCAAATAGATTTCTTTGGGGAAATGCTAGAGGAACAGCCAGCACAATAAACCTCTGTTGTATTTCAGTTTTTGTTCTCATCACCAAAACAATAATTGATATAGACTTTTGCTAGAGTACAATTTCCCTCCTCCTTCATTGCTTGGGTACCTATAGTCTCTTTATCAGCTGCATTATTTGGATATATGATCAGCTTTTATATTGGGAAGGGGCCCACAGATGAAAATAAAA
Organism: Pseudonaja textilis; assembly: GCF_049901715.1. NCBI lineage: Eukaryota > Metazoa > Chordata > Lepidosauria > Squamata > Elapidae > Pseudonaja > Pseudonaja textilis. The sequence continues at coordinate 124,532,612 of NC_141991.1, read as the reverse complement.
TGAATTTGTAATGTACCGGCTGAACATACTTATGGCAGGGTCGGAAAGAGCAAGGGAGGGAAATTCAGTCATTAATTTCCAAGTTTGTACTGCATGGTTTTTATTTTGTGTTACATGTTCCCGGCCATTATGGTGGATGATTTAGAGTTATGTTTGAACAGGCCATTAAAGCAGGCCATGGGTTGGTGCAACAGATATATGAGTTAAATCAGAAACCCACATACTTGTGCACAAAATTGTGTTACATCTTTCTGTAAAATCTTCTAAGTACCTTAGCATGAAACCTGGTAAGGGAATTTAATACCTAAAGCTGGGGATGTTTCCTACAGCTCTGGGATACTTTTAACAAACAAAGAAGTGCTAAATACTGTAGCCGCATCTTCCCTAGAGCTAGTGTCTCCCAGAAATATTGGGACAACAATCCCCAGAAGCCCCATCCTGCATAGCTAAAGCTGTATTGAGAAGTTACCACATCTGGAGACAAGCTGTTTTTACTTAATAGTTTTTATTGTGTCTGTTTGTATTTACTGCTCAGAAATTTCAAGTGGTTGTGTTTTCAGTATCATTTTTATTAAGCCTGAAGTTTTTTAGTCTGAATGCAAGGCACAGATAGTGTTTTCATCAATAGTTTTAAGGTTTTGGTCACTCCTAGTCCAATGTCTGAATCCTTCACACAGGAAAACAGAGAGTTAACACTATCCCTGATACTAATCCTAACTCTAACCCTAATCCTTACCTTAGGTTGATTCCTCCACCAAGCAGACTATCTGTGAGTATGTAAAGCAAAATGTAGTAACACTGTAGGAATGTAAGCTACTAAATGCCTTGATTCTTTGGTAGCAAGAATTCTTCTCTTCACCCAGACATTTCTGTGTTTTTCTACTCAAATATGACCCCATTCCATATCTAAGCAATCATAGCTGATATGAAAAAAAAAATCCAAGCTGTGTTGGAGCTTCCAGTGTGCATGCATTCCCAAGACTAGAAGAATGTATTTAAACAAGGTCATGGTGAAAATTTGCAACATGCCGCAGATTTAGAAATATTTTTAATAAACCCATCCAGATTTCCATCCTCCTTTTAATTTCTGGAAAGTAGATTAAAAGTATATTGAGGGTAAAGGTATATATCGGTCTTCAGCATCATAAGGAACCATCACACTACCTAAACAGTAGATGATGTTTAATATCAATGACTAAAGTGGTAGAACTGGGGAAGATGAGGGATTGTCAACAAGCAGAAATGGAAAATTAATGCAGAAATCAGGTATACTCAAGGCTTGGAAAAATGCCACCCAAGATGACAATTTGAACTTAGGACAAAATAAATGATAGCACCAAAATGACTTTGTCTGCACTCAGAAGAGAAGCCCGGCTGGTCCTAGAGCCCTGCTCTGGATATCTCAGCCCTTGAACTTAGGACAGAGTCTGATTTTGTTTTTTTAAAGTCACTCTCCCTAGATTTATATCTTGAGCAGACCCCCCCATTTTTTTTAAAAAAATGCTTTTTGTTTTTTGGTCTTTTTTGTTCCTTTGAGATTCTGGTAGATTTCCCCCCTCTCTTCTTCCAATGTAACAAATCATTGGTGAAGACATTTAGCAAACTTTCTAGCCTTATAGAGGTCGTGCTGGATGGATGACTTTGAATTGAAAGGTATTTTAATCCCTAACTCACTTGCCTGTCCCTCTTCAGAATGGAAATTGATGATGACCTAGGTGGGAGGGGAAAGAATGGCAGGGAACCAGCAATCTCGGGTCTGAAACTGTCCACCTCTGAACTGCGTGCTGAGGAGAATAATGATAGACTGTGGAGGCTAAGCTTCTTAGCCCATCATACTTTCCTCCCATCTAAAGACCAATCTTTCTCTATATGTAGCAAGGGGGGCACTAGGGCAGTGTCTCTGAATGTTGGCAACTTTAAGACAGGTGGACTTCAACTCCCAGAATTCCCCAGCCAGCCATGCTGCATCAGGGCATCTCACTCTGTAAGCGAGAAAGAACCTCTCCCTCAGGAGGCAATTTGGATATGGGGTAGAAGACCCCATTCTCAAGAGGTGTTTCCAGCCATTTCTGGAGGCCCAGACAAAAGATTGATTTGGCTGACAGGCAAGGAGGGCACTTTTTGGAGACGGAGCCCAAGTTGTGACATCCCCTTCCCAATGACACATGTAAAGCTATAAATGTCTCTGGAGGAGATCCTCAATCATCCAGGTCCTGGTTCCCCAAAAGGCACAACAAACACACATACAAGCACATGGCACGACACTGGACAACAAACTCATCAGGACAGGAGTTAGCAGTTCATCTGGATCTGAAAGACAAAATTCACTCTTTTGAAGGTAGCAAAGTTTTCAAAGGGAGGCCCAGAATGATTTGAAGAAGGTCTCAAATAGGCCATCTATATTAAAATTGAACAGCCCTTTCTCAACTGAGGGGGAGGGACACAACAACAACTCTCTCCTATCTACAACCCAGTCCTTTCAGTGGTCCCAAGAAGGTACCACACCTGTTTATGCTCTGATTCAGGTGATTCTGAGGATACAGATAAATCCCCGAGTGGCCTCAGGACCCTCAGAAAGCTAAGAACCAACCTTTAAGGTGCTAAGGACCAGACAACTTCAAAGAATATAAAACCTTACATTCCCCACCTGTTGGTTACAACTAAAGAAGCTTCTTGGATGAGAAACAAAATGTTTTCAAAGAAAAAAAAACCAAGTTCAGTTTCCTTTTGGAAAATAGTATATATGGTTGCTTTCTTGAGAAGTGTGGCTAAATCCCTGAGAGTTGGCAATCTGCTGCTGTTGTTTAGTATAATTTGTTATCCTCCAACAGGCTTTCATTTAAAATGATCCCACTGCTGCTGGTTTTTTAGTGTGGTCTGGTTTTACTGCGCTTTAATTGCTAAAGTGATGTTAGCCATGAAAAAAAAAATGGTCTAGATTTGCACATAGCATCAGGGTACAATTTATTTTGCCGAGGTATCTGCGTGTGTGCATGGACATGTTATTTGAACATCTGAATCCATTCCAGCTAACAAATCATTCTTTCTCTTTTGGCAACCATGGGTTGGTTTATGGATCCAGGAGAGAAAATAAATCAAGAACCGATTGCAAGACTGACAATGACTTAGGAGGATTAAAACAAATCTTTGCATAGCGTTATGTTGCAAGGATTTTAACATGGCTTATAGCTACTTACATAATTAAATAATAATCATATAATTTGCTGTAACAGATCCGAGAAGCATGCTAATGTTTAGATTAATGCTCAGAATAAAGATGTCCCTCTGTATGAGGATATGACCCAAATATCCGTGTTCAGAGATCCAAGTTCTGGTAACAGCTGCTGCTGGATAAACTATCCAGATGTGGACAAGCTTTCACATTTTTGCTCAATACCAAGGAGATAATGTCTGATCGTTCTCTGCATAAAAAGCCTTTGCAAATGCTCCTGTCACTCAAAGTTGCACAAAGAAAATATAATTTGTGAGTATTTGTTTGCAGCCCAGACAGATGGAGGCACAGCAGGTAGATAAATGCAGCTATTCTCTCCCATGAATGCCTTCAAAAGGAAGGTCACAGATAAGGCAGTAAGTAAAGTGAATGGAGATTAGGAGGAACATCTGTTTGTTTAGGATAGTGAGGGGAAAAATATTCATTTCTTTTCAAATAGATTTTAACTTGCTGTCTTATCAATAGACATATGCCTGCTTCTGAATCTTGAGCAATCCTGAGTATTAATCTTTTCACTGGTAAAAAAAAAAAAAAACAGAGATGGGAAAGAGCTGTACCAATGTTCTCCAGGGATACCTTGTCCCTGTTTCTGTAATTTGTGGGATAAGCATGCATCTTATGATAGTTGCCCGGAGTCCCTGCTGTGAGATGGATGGCTCTAAAACTCAAATAAATACATAAATTTCAGATAGCAGAGTCTAGGAGAAGAGCCTTTCCTGCTGTGTCCCCTGCCCTTTGGAATAGTTTCTCAAGTCTGAGGTGAGGTCGGCCCCCGCACTCCTGGCCTTTTTGAAAAGACTCTGGGTTAATTTAGAATGGAATGGAATGGAATGGAATGGAGAGAAGAGAAGAGAAGAGAAGAGAAGAGAAGAGAAGAGAAGAGAAGAGAAGAGAAGAGAAGAGAAGAGAAGCTTTAAGGGACCCTATAGGCATCTCAGGGGGAGAGAATTGGAAATTGTGGTATCACCATGTAGAGACATGATTTGTGTATATGCATTAGACATCATAGGTCATCATGCAGGGGTGGGCTTCAAAAGATTTAGCAACCGGTTGCCCGGTTGCTGGGTGGGTGTAGCCATGGTGGGCATGGCCTAGTCAGCCTCCTGCACCATGGCAGGGGGGCCTCCCCAAGACTCCGCATGGGCCAGGCACTTACCTGGAATCCAAAACGGGCCACATGGAAACTCCTGGGAGGGGCATGGTGGGGGTGGGTGGGGCCAGCCAGGGGTGGGATTTGCTGATTCGCCAAACCAGCCATAAAATTAGCTACCAGTTAGCTACGGGTTTTTCTGAACCAGAGAGAACTGGTAGCAGCCCACCCCAGCTGGCATGGCTTGTATTTCATGTTGACATCATCGCGACTTGTAATAAATGTCTAGGATGGCACCTGTTAGCATCTCTCATTCTATACAGTGCTTAAAACCTTGCTCGAAGAAATATGTAAACAGAGACAAGGGGAAAATCATCTTTCAATTTCATGGTGGTGGTGTTCTGTTTTAAACATGTCTAATATTATGTATATTTATGAGCTCTGCTCAACGAGGGTGAACTCCTGTACCTTGTCCCAGCTCCTGGCCACCTAGCAGTTTCAAAGCAATGCAAGTGCAAGTAGATTAATAGGTACCACTTCAGTGGGTATACAAGAGCGTTCCATGCACCTTTGGCATATAGCCATGCTGGCCACATGAACATGGGAACTATCTTTGGGCAACACTGTCTCCCTCAGACAAGAAACAAAGATGAGCACCACGCCCTAGAGTTATACATGATCGGACAGGGGAAACCTTTACCTTTTTAATATTATATCATAGTTATTCTAAATAATGCAGTTCATATAAAGCATTGAAGCACTTTTCGGATGGAGCAGGCCACCCCTACTTCTTTTCTAAACCTCTGTCTCAATCAATTGCTACTATATGCTTGTGAGAAGATCGTCTCTTTGTATAAAGGAACTGTTACTGTTTACATGGGAAACTCTCACTAACTTTCACTGGATGTTTATCTGGTTGTGCAATTCCACTGCTGGTTGTCCTCAACTACCTGGCCCTATAGTACCTGGCCCTGTAGTGTATATAAGCCCAGAAAGGGGCATGAATATATTAGACCACTAAGAATCACCCCCTGATGCGATTCAAACTGGAGATCAGAATGTCAAGAAGGCATGATTTGATTTGAGTCTGCAATTCAAGATTCAAGCACAGTTTATTTGATCCAAGCCACTTCAAGATTCAATTGGGGGGGTTATCTGTAGGCTATAATTGAGAGGCTTCAAAATGCCTGCAGCTGTTTCAATTTTGGGTAGAATGGAAATAAAAATAACAGAGACTCTTAAAAGAGCATTCATCTTCCTAACTTCAGTTGATACTGGCAAATATTTAAGAACAATAAATGAGAAAAAAGCAGCAAAGCTCCCTTCAATATATCCTAACTTGTGTTGACTAAATCCATGGAGAAACCACCTGTTTCAACTTAAAATTAAAAAAAAAAACCCTGTTTACAAGATAAACTTTTACTTTTTCACTTCTTTTCTCCAGGCGGTATGCTAAGACTCTGAAGATTGATTGCTGTTACCTTCCCTTTACTGGGGAAGAGGGGAGCATATTGGCAAACTTGACTTCTCCTGGACAAGACCCCTTCAAAACTGGCAGGAATCAGAATTATGGCTTATTGACAGTTGTTAATTAGCAGAAAGAGGCTGGCACAGAGACATACAACACTACAAAGGGAAGCAGCTAGGGGGGGAAAGCTGGCATAAAATGGCAGCATTTATAACCTTATCATCTCCTGTTCTTCAAAACAGTAGCTGTTTAAATATATATGGCCTGGCAGCCATACACTCGTTGTTTAGAATCTTCAGCCTGCCGCAACCATGAAGAATTTAGAAGCAAAGTTTGACCCCAGAATGCCTACTGAATTAGTGGGAAAAGAGCTTTGTTTTCAAATGTTCTGCATAGCACAGGAGAGTCTCTGTCAAGGAGTCTGCAGCAGACGCCTACAACTTTTTCTGCACTTCTCTTAGCGCTCCTTGTAGGGTTGTGCATTTTGTCATTGAAAAGGGTAACCATCTTCAAAGGCCTTTGCTGAAGATTACTAAAGGAATTTCAAGGCATCTGACTAGCAAACATCTTGAAATGGGGTTTTACAATTTGACAAGTCCTGATGTTTACCCCCACTTTGAATACTAACTCTTTAAAAAAAGATAAATACATTATAAGAGGAAAATTATAATTTCTAACAGTAGTTCATACTGATTTTTTATCTCTTCTGCAGAAGAAAATGAGGCTGTCTCTATCATGGTAGCAGGTTAAAAAAAAAAAAACCTCAGCCAGCAAGAAATCTGATTATCAACCAGCTTTCCAGTAACTTTTTCTTATTGAATATAATGGAGCTAGTTGGGCTTCCTTTGGATGTGGACGCTATCAGCAAAACTGCCCTGACCTGCCTCCTACTCCTTCAGTTGATAAAGAAGTCATGGCTCAAAGCCAAAGGCTAAAGTTGATCAAAGTGTGTAGGAAGAAATAATAACACTAATAAAATCAAATAAAAATATGTATTCTCTCTCTATTGCATTTCCTCTCAAAGAACCAAAACAATTTAGATAAGAACAAGAACAAGTTGTAAATAAAGTCAACAAGACAGAGGCAAAGCTCCTTTTGAAAGAAAGAACCTGAAGATTTTGGTTCCGAAGTAGTTCTTCCACAGGTGCTTTGGGAAACAGGTATATTCCAATTGTTTCCTGAAGAAGGTCTGGTGGAAGCCAGGAAACCTCAGCTGAAAATGGTCATCCACATTCAGGGATGTCCTTTGATGAAGAGAAAGATACATTCCTGGCTATACTATACACAAAGCTTACTCATGGGATCTTGGCAGAGCTTTCCTGAATATCCTTCGTATAGGTGGGTAGATGGTGAACGTTTTGGTATTTGAGGAAGGATCTCTGGTTTCTATGTTCTCAGCTCCACTGAATCCTCCAGAGATCCCCCAAATTGATTCCTTTCCATTCAGCAACTACTGCTTTCTATTTCTTGATGGTATGTATCAAGGCATGCAAAATACAGAACTCTACATATATATTTTATTATTATTTTGGTTGGTCACACAGTCAGCCAAATGTTTAGACCAGGTTTGGTCTTTTTATTGAGGCCTTCCTGAGGACCTAGAAGGAGCTAATGTTGATATTTCATGGTGTTAAATTATTGTTACGGTTCGTCAGAGTCAGCCAGCTGTTCAGAATGGATTTGGCATTTTAACCACTTGTCAAGTCCTACCAAAGGACCTAGGATGGGCAGATGTTGATATTTCATGGTGTTAAATTATTATGGTGCATTGCACAGTCAGCCAGATGTTCAGACTGGATGTGGCATTTTTATCCACTCTAGCGAGTCCTTTACAAAGTGCTGGGATAGACAGATGTTTTTGGAAGGTATGAAAGGTATCATCACCTGTTCCAAGTAAAGCTACTTTTTGCAATTGACCAATGGTAATTTTGATGATGACAATGGCATTCAAGTGGTGATCCAGTTGTTTTATTATTAATTTTATTTAATCTATAAAAAAGAAATAAAATTTTAAAATATGGAATCTCTCTCTATTTCTTCCCCTCTTCAGCCCAACACATTTCTCCAACACAATCAAAAAAGTTGGATCGCTGCAGGGAGAAAATTAAAAGCTTTCTTCAATTGCAACATTCCAGGGGGGATAATAGTATAGTTGAGTTGGCATCATGGGAAGACTTCATAACCTCTTCCCAATAATCTCAATCATCTTCAAAGCCCCTTCAGTTATAGAGAACTCCATGTGCTCATCTGACCACAGCTATAAATCACACAATGATGGTGATCTATCTACCTTAAAATATATGTGATGAAGAGGAAGGAGTCTGTAAGATTGTCCTACCTCCAGGTTGGAGGTGATAATTCCACCCAAGATTGATTCACCTGATGACTCATTACAAGGCAGCTACACATTATTTGGCCTCCAGAGGATATCCAAATACTCCTCTCTTTCTAATTCACATAGAGGAGAGCAAAGTGGGCAATTTTAAAAACACCACCACACAACAACAGCACACAAACCCCATGACTTTTGCACTAGTACTTGATATTAAGATGCAAATGTAAGAGGGGTAGTATTTGCATTTTGATGTTGCAACTTTATGGCATCTTTTTTTAATTTTTCCCCATCTTTGTAGAGAGCCCTGGATGCCTATTATTTTATGGCAACCCTGTTGATATAACTTCTGAAGTGGGGGAATAAGCCAGCCAAAAAAGTGGACCCCTTTACAGAATATTCTTTCTTTCCCATTGATCACTAGAGCGCCAATTCAGAAACAATCAGTAATTAGTAAACAACGACAAATATACTTGATTGATTGCACAATGGAAACCAATTGCAGCTTTCAAGTTTCTACTCCCATGTTCTTGTTTTGCTGAGAGTATTATGAAGTGGTGTGCCAAATCACATTTATTCCAGAATTGAGTGGATAATCAAAATGCCATCTTCTCAGCAACAAGTAAGTTACAACAGATTCAGAATGGATTTGGGCCAACTGGGGTTAAATTAGGGGCAAAAATGGTTTCAGTTCACATCTGTGTAAACATCCTGTAGGCTTAAGCCCTTCTTCAAAATTCCATCTGAAAATATTAACTCCACTGCTTATGATTGCCATCAAACATGCCTTTCCAAAGATTCTTAACATTTAAAAAGCAATAATAAAAAAATCAAAAAGTGATTAAGAAAAGATGTTCAGCCAAGCTTTATGTCCATACAGGTACATTATAGTTGTGGGCAAAGATGGAATGCCTTGATTCCGAGCTGTTTCACTCTCCAACCAACTGCAAAAACTTTGTTTCTTACCATCTACTTGTAAGGAGTCCATGTGGGCAATCCTATGCTCTCTCCTTTCTCCTGAGAGATTTCACAACCAGAATCCATTCTCTGGCTGACAGTGTCAGATGTAATCCCATTCCCGTTCTTTTAGGGATGTCTAACTTGTCATGGCTTCATCAGAGGTAAACTTGGGCTGTGTTTAGATTGTTCGGCCATGAACTATTGATGCAATTGGAGCAATTCTTGCCTAATGGAGCAATATTGCCTTAAATTAACCTTATGTTCCAGCCCACCATCTTCTCATCCCAACACTGGGAGGAGTAAACAAAGGACCATTTGAACACTTTGCCTATTTTTTAGGAATAGATTGGACCATTTTCATTGCTTCTCAAATTATATACAACATATAAGCTTTGCTGCTGGTTAGCTATGAGCTCTACCTGTATGTATCCTCTTTTATTATTTTGAAACATAATGGGCAGTGTTTTAATTATTATGTTAATTACTGCAACTAACCTTAGCAGAGACACTGAATATAAACATTGTCTTTGACTATAAAAAATGCATTTATTACATTGGATAGAAAATGGGTAACAAGCCTTAAGACGGCACCTAAAGAAATATTAATTAACAGGATACTTGTGGATGCACAGTGCATCTTGCTAGCTACTCGGGGAAATAAACTTTGAAATGTGCCATGCTTTGGAAGCATCACAGTGCACTCTACAGGGATCCTCCTCCAAGTACAAGGAAAGATAATCCTTATTTGATTACACAAGACAGAATCACAGGGTATTAGAGTTGCCAGGGTACAATGCCTGGGAAAGCCTGCCAGCCATTTAGAAGGATAAATGTAATAAAATTGAAGTCAATAGAAATTTAGCCATTGATGAAAGCAGAATCTAAACAGAACTCCTGTTTTCTTTCTGTATAAGCACAAGCCAAGAGCTGTCTTTTAGTTAAAGCTTGTCGAAGTTTTTTTTTTAAGTCAATTGCTTCCCTTTCCAAAGTTTCTGACAATTTATAATGGAGGGAGGGAGGGAAGGAAGGAGAAAGAGAGAGAGGGGATAAAAGAAGATAGACAGACAGACAGTGTGAGATGTACATAAAAATGAAACAACAGACCTTCGATAATCTGATGCATAGGATGCTTTATTAAGGAAAATACTGCAGTATGGACCCCTGTACTCCAGAAAAAAACATTTTCTAGGAGGAAGGAGACACTTCCATTTAGTGAATACAGCTTATATAGGTTTAGCAAATCACATGGTTACATAACACTTCCTGTTTCCTTATACAGATGTTATACAATGTTTTCATGAAAGGTTCCAACCTCTCATGGGCAACTTTCAACATCAAATTCCAGAAGATTATAAGAAAACATTAATATCTCCTAATGTAACATTTATAATGTCAGAGCGCCCCAGCATATACCTCTAACTTCATGTCAAGTACAGAGTGTTGCACTCTAGTATTATTCCTAGCAGAAAACACATTTCATAACTGTTCTGAGCTTTAAAAGTTCAAACTGTGAACACAAGATGGCTTAAGTTCGGATCTTTATATTCTCAGGTGTAATAACCAAATTTTACTTATAACAGACAGAGAGACAGACAGACAGACAGACAGACAGACAGACAGACCAGCCATAAACATTATGTAGAGAAGGACATATTATGAAATGAGCTGTTCTCTTCAGTCATTTTAAAAAATATATTCATGTTTGACACGTATCACAAGGTAAAAGACTAAGAAACCTAAATAAATAAGCATGAATAAATAAATGTATTTATGTTTATCTCACAAAAATGATTCTGGGTGGTGTGCAATAGTTAGTTAAAATAATAAATATATAAAAGCCAGCATTATTTTTAAAATAAAAAAGATATAAGAGAAAATTAATATTAATGATAGCATGGAGTCACCTCAAGAACTCATTGGTCCCCTGGGATCCCAAAGCCTGAGGACATAGCCAGGTCTTGAAGGACTCCTAGAATGATATGGAAGGGGTAAAGCTAACCTTACTTTGGGAAGAGGGAGATAATGTTCCATAAGGGGTGGGGCATGATAGAAGAAACAGCCTGCCTCCTGCCTCAACTGTAGTTTCGTAGCAGATGAGATCACATCATGCCTTCTCTACCAAAAGTGTGGGACAGACAGCTATTCTTCAAAGCACCTGAAGGGCTGACAAGGAATAATGGATGGAAACTCAACAAGGAGAGATTCAACCTGGAAATAAGGAGAAACTTTCTGACAGTGAGAACAATCAACCAATGGAACAGCTTTGCCTTCAGAGGTTGTGGGAGCTTCATCAGTGGAAGCTTTCAAGAAGAGACCGGACTGCCCTCTGTCAAGAATGGTGTAGGGTTTCCTGCTTGAAGTGGGGTTGGAATAGATGACCTACAAGGTCCCTTCCAACTCTGTTAATCTGTTAAATCTGTTTTGGAAAAGGTGGCCCCTCAAATAACCTAGCTCCATGCTATGAAGAACTTTAGGTTAAAACCATACCCTTGAACTGGACCAATACAGCTCACAGAACAGAGGTGTAACATGTGATGTTCTAGAGACACACATTGCCATATTTCATGAATTGTTATGTGATTTCCATAAACTCAGGACCAGCGAGTTCAAGCAAAGTCTAGACAAGATAATGATACAGAAGACAGATGGTTCATCTGGGAGATAATCAAACCTGAAATCTGAGAAGGTTTGACATTCAGCGGCCCTATAGATGGAGCTGGAATTTCTGTTCCTCAAGACTGGTGAAGGACATTGTTCTGGTGAAGGACATTTGGAGGACCAGATAGTCCCTAGCATTGCTCTAAGGATATTGTCTGGAGCAGGGCTATTACAAATGTGTCACAGGCTGGCCATGCCCACGGTTGGTTTAGCAATAGTGGGATGAAAGTCCCTCTATGTCATGTGATGCTGCCATGATGACATGAGTTTGATACCCTTAGTCTAGAGTTAGGAGTTGTCTTTGGAGACTCCAAAAAGCATTTTTGTCCATTCAAGTTATTGCCCACTGCTACCCACAGGGATGTCTATTACACAATCATGCTGCCTTTAGAGACATTTCCGATAGTTCTAACTGGGGCTGGCAAGTAGTTCAGATAGCTACTTCAATTCCCACTCTATTTCCAGTTAGAAGGCAAAGACTTGTGGGGATCCAGGTATATACAAAAACACATCAACTCATAGCCTTATTACAATCATTGACAGGGGTACAGTCAATTAAAACACTATAGTAGTGAAGGCGCTGGCCTAGAAACCAAGAGATTGTGAGTTCTAGTCCTGTCTGAGGCATGAAAGCTAGCTGGGTGGCTTTTGTCCAGTGACTCAATGACCTCAATGTTGTGGGGGAAAATAGGAGGAGGAAAGAGCTTTAGGAATGTTCACCACCTTGAGTTATTTATTAATAGCCATAACAGTTGAATTTAGGGCTATATACTGCCCCATATGATTTGACAGTCTTCTCTAAGCGGTTTATATATTCAACATATTGCCCTCAATACTCTGGGTCTTCATTTTACTGACCTCAGAATGATGGAAGGCTGAGTCAATCTTAAACCCTGTCAGGATCGAACTCCAGGTTGTGGACAAAGTTTGCCTGCAGTACTGCACTTTAACCACTGAGCCACCTCATAAAGGCAGAATACAAATCTAATAAATACATAAAAGACACTTATATATATATATATATATATATCTTTGGTTATTCGGGTTTTCTCCCGCGTAAGATTGGCAGTATCTAGGCAACGTTTATGGTGAACTGGATGCTCGTTAAGTCTAGTTTATGGCACAACTCATTATCATCTGCCAAATTTTGAGTGATGCTGGCATGACTTGGCAACATTGTATGTTTTAGTAGAATTGGGATTTGAAAGCAGCAGGGAAGTGTGGAGGTGTCCTGTGTCCCCTGGATATTTCACACATGCATTGCTTAAATAACATGATTTTTATTTGAAAACCTTCTCCAGCACTCTCATCTTTGTGCTTGAGATAAGTGAGAAATCCGACTTTAACATGTTTTCCTCACAAAGGTTAATCTAAACTGAATCTGAAGACTTTGTACGACCAGAAGTTCTTCCCTTATCCTGGCTTTTAAATATAGCTGTAATACTGGCATTTTTTAATACTCTGCTGCTTTACAAAAGCTGCTGATTTGTTTTTCAAGTACAGTTATATTTTAATCTTGGATGTTTCACAATTTAGATTTCAGTCTCCATAAATTTGCTGTGACATGAAAAATTATGGAAGATTCAGGCTGACTGTGGCTGGCAAGCATCACCAAATCCAGCCCATCAACCATGTCTCCAAATGGCCTAAAATAAACTTCTTGTTGTTGGACTGCAAAAAAATGATTAAGTTCTGAAATCTGTGGCAGGCCATAATAAGTGACTGGAGGGCTCTGTTTAGTCCTGGCAGAAATTGATTAATAAAAAGAAAGATCAAACCTGCAAACCACAGTCTATCTCTTTCTCATCCATTTCCCTTTTGCAGTAGAAAACTCTCATCAATCCTTATATATATTATTTGATTCAGAATACAATGAGAGTGCTCCCTGACATTGAAATTAACAATTTTTTTTATATGAACTGGAAATGGATGCAATCTCTTTGGTATCCAAGCTTGAAAAGAACCCTTTCTGTTTTTATGCAGACAAAGTGCTATAAAATATTTAATAGATATTTGTAGACTGTGAACACATTTAGAAGCTATAAAAACACAAAGCAAATACCTTTCCCTCATGTGATATCTGGTTGTTTTTTTTACAATGCCACAGACTGAGGCGAGTGTGCACTTCACAATGCTCACAGACACCCCTTTTTCCTTTTTTTCCCCACAACAACCTTGTAAATTAGGTGGGGACAAGGGACCACAGATGGGGAACGACCCAAATCCTTCAAGGAACTTCCTTGTCTGAAGGCCATCCTGGTCTAATATCTTTGATCACTGCATTGCCAAGTTTCTGGCAACCAAGTTGGTTTATTATCAGAAGGCACCATTATTATGTATCCTTCTGTTTTTTGTCTCTTAAAAATTGCATATTCAGCTGAGTATGGAACTTCACCCCCTGTGGTGTACTATAGATAGTGCAGGAGAATGAACCGAACAGATTAGCAATCTTGGGCAGCCTAACAACTATTCCGTATTAACATTGTAGTCTCCTGCCTAATCTACCATCACCATACACTAAATAAAGAAATAATGCACATACAGCAATGAGGAAAGAATTGTTCCAATGGCACTAACATTTGACCATTAAGAGTCACAGATCCAGGTGCTAAATACTACCTGTACCTTTCCAGAGCAGGTGAATTTTGATACAGCAGCAGCCCTGCATTCGTGCCTTTTTACTGTTTTCCTATCCATGAATGGCAAACGCCAGGGCAAGTTGGATATTATTTTAAAACAATGCAACTTTGTCTCAGCAGCTCAAGTGCTCTTTTGAAGTAAGTAAGAATGTTCATGAATTCTCTAGGAGACAGTTGAATACTTCAGCAGCAGTATGGAAGAATATGGATAATATTGCAGGTAGTCCTCGACTTACAATTATTATTGGAGCCCAGAATTTCCATTGTGAGATGTGACGGTTATAAATTGAGGTATGACATGATTAAATGGATTTTACAACCTTTATCGAGGCTAACGTTTGTTAAGCAGTCATTAATAGCAATAGCACTTGGACCTGTATACCGCTTCACACTGCTTTACGGCCCTCTCTGAGTGGTTTACAAAGTCAGCATGTTGTCCCCAACAATCGGGGTCCTGATTTTACCAACCTTGGAAGGATGGTGTTAGGAATATGAGTCACCTAACAATTATTTGGGTTAGAAATATATAAATCAGGATAAACATTTTAAAACTGTATCTTTAAGAAAATGCAAAACTGTAGTTGGGTGTGGTTTCTCAAATGGCCATAAGATGGAGCCAGAAACCTGGGTTGTCTTAGTCTTAGTCTCAGAAGAGAGTATGTCTCAGTGAGTCTCTTTTTCCTTCTGTTGGAGAATATTGCCGTTCCTTCTAATTGACTGTTATTCTTGGATTTGATGGAAGTTTGATACTGAACTGTTTTTAAAACTGGGTTTTGTTATTGGATTATCCCTGGACTGTACACTGACTGCCTTACCTGTGAATGACTTTGGACTGCTTGTTTTGAACTTTGCTTAACGTTTCTGGAAGTAAAAATCTACATTTACTGTACATTTACTTCCAACGCTTCTCTCAAATACGTCTCCCTGTATGCGCTCATTCTCCTAATGGGGAATTACCTCAACAGATGGAAGGCTGAGTCAACCTTGAGCCCTTTAGACTTGAACTGCTGGCAACTGGCAGAATTAGCCTGCAATACTGCATTCTAATCCCTGTATGCCACCACAGCTCTTTAAGTAAGTCATCGCATTCCTATAGGTGGGTTTTTTTTTCCAGTTTCCCCCCCCCAAAAAAAAACCATTGTAAATTGTGTCACATGACTGTGGAAAATTGCATCCAGCCACAAAAGCAAGCTAGTCACCAGATGCCCCAAAAGTTAGTCATGTGACTATGAGAGGGTGCGACCATTGGAAGTCCAGAACCAAGTCAGTAAGTACCTTTAGGGAGGAGTGCCCATCTTAACTTTGAACAGTCACTAAGTGAGGACTACCTGTAAGGAGATAGCAATAGCACTTAGACTTACCATATACACCACTTTATAGTGCTTCACGTTCTCTCTAAGTGGTTTACAGAGTCAGCACATCGCCTCCAACAATCTGGGTCCTCATTTTACCCACCTCAAAAGGATGGGAGGCTGAGTCAACCTTGAGCCTGGTGGGATTCAATCTGCCAAATTGCAGTCAGCTGGCAGTCAGCAGAAGTAGCCTGCAGAACTGCACTCTAACCACTGCGCCACTGAGGCTCTTCTGAGTTCTAAGCAGCAGCATATTTTCCTAAGAGTTGCATGGAAGACTTGGGAAAAAAAACAGCTGGTGGCTTTAGTAAGTGACAGGGAGGTGCTGTGTGTTCAACCTTGCATGAAGACCGAGGCATTTCTTCTACATCGTTTCCGAAGTGTGCACATAGCCTGAATCCAAAGCAGACAGCCTAACAGCAGCCCTCATGTAGAATATCCATGATCTTAAATGACTGTCTAGTTACATAAACTGAGTAGTGAGGAGGGTGCTTTGTTCTTTCAAGCATAGTAGGAAATGTCATAAGACCCGTGAAACAAACTACAGAACAGAAGCATCTAAACTAGCTTTCACAAGCTTTCTGAAGTGTAAATGATGTGCTAATTGAACTTTCTCCAGTTCATTGAACAAGGCTATTATAGAAAATTGACTGACCTCTGGCTCACTGTCCTTTCCCTTTCCTCTTTTAAGAGAACCAGGCCAAACTAAGAAGCTGAGATAGGAAAGGAGAGAATCTGTAACTTGGTCAGAAAACCTTGACACCTCTTGAAAGTAGAGAAATGTACTTGCTGTGTCAGGCACATCAGCAAAATCTGGTTATCTTCACTTCCTTCCATGTTGCTGCCTCGCTTTGTACTGTGGTGGGATAAGACATCACTAATTCCCTGAGGACTGAGGAATAAAAGAGCAGGCAGGCTAGAAAATATATAGAGATAAGAAAAATACTAAAAGGAATGTTAAACCTTTTTTTTAAAAAAAAGAAAAAAAACCCTCATTTTTCAACTGCATCATGAAAGAAACAAATGACCGATGATATGACAGACATCGAGATAGCCTCCTGAGGCATATACAGAAGCATTGGGCCATAATATGTTTGTTACTGTCATCACCTCTTGCCATAACTTGTCAGAAAAGTTTGCTTAACAGATTCAATAGGCAACCCGTGGCTTGGTGTGAGTGCTCCAAACAATTTATCTTGCACTGGCTAGTTTCAGAAGACTGAAAAAAAAATCAGAGAATGAGGCAGGATTATCTGCAAGTATCGCCAACAGATTCAAGAATGTGCTGAAGTAGAGCATCAGAATTGTTGCTCCTTCCCCACCCCCGTCTATCTGTCTCTCTCTCTCTCTTCCTCCCTCTCCCTCCTCTCTCTTCCTCCCTCCCTCCCTCTCTCTTGTCTCTTCCTCCCTTCCTCTCCCTCCCCCTCCCTCTCTCTCTTCTCTCTCCCACCTTCCCTCTCCTCTCTCCTCTCTCCCTCCATCCTTCCCTCTCCCTCCCTTCCTCCTTCCCTCTCCCTCCCTCCCTCTCTTGTCTCCCTCCCTCTCTCTATTCTCTCCCTCCCCCTTCCTCTCTCCTCCCTGCCACCCTCTCCCTCCCTCTCCCTCCCTCCATCCTTCCCTCTTCCTCCCTCTCTTTCCTCTCTCCCTCTATCCTTCCCTCTCCCTCCCTTCCTCCTCTCCTCCCCCCCTCTCTCTCTCTCTCCTCTCTCCCTCCCTCCCCTCCCTCTTCATTCTCTCTCTCTCTCTCCCTCCTTCTCACATCCTGAACTTATGGCTGTAATTATGTCTATAATTATGGGCATAAATTATGGCAATTGTTAAATGTGCCATCACATGACCATGCCTGATTTTATTACCTTTACAGCAGTTGTTAAACGAACACCGTGGTTGTTAAAAGAACGCTATAGTTATTAAACAAATAGAGCAGTCATTAAGTGAACCCTTTCAACCCAAAGAACTTTTTTGCCCGAAACTACAAGTAAACACTGACATTTCTGAGACTTCTTGTTCTCATCCCATAGTTGAAACAGGAGCATTATCTGATCAACTCCAGATAAGATGGAACCTTTTCAAATGCTTGATATTTCTGTCAAAACACTACTATCTTTGATTGTTAACTAGTTCAAATAAAAAATCAGAAATAATCTAAAGGATAACTTTGTTAATAATCTTACACCATAGCAGAAATGTACTTTCAGTTAGGCTTAGCAACATACACAACAACCAAACTTTAAAACGGTAGCCTTTAACTGTACGTATGTATGATACCAGCATAGTGTTTCATTTAATCCCAGTATTGCTATTGATGGGCTGCAACAATTCAAACATACCTTCACTTGAAGACAGAGAACTAGAATTTTTTATATAAATGTCCCAAGAAAAAAGCAGCTTGCCAAATGTCTTTTTGAAGCCCTGTATGAAGTAGAATGATATATGCTTCCTACAGTTATTTTTTTTTCTTCCCACAGTGATGTAAGTATTCAATATACTGATTACTCTTGGGATAATAAGGAAAAGTACAGATGACTTGAGTGCCACCAGATGAATAAAAACAACTAAAGAATAGAAGCTACAAACTGCAGAGTAACTATTAACGAATTCATATAGATTACCACAATCAGAAAAAAATGTCTGATAGAGGCATCAGCTGAAATAAATAGCAATAGCAATAGCACTTAGACTTATATTTCACTTTACAGTACTTTACAGCCCTCTCTGAGAGGTTTACAGAGTCAGCGTATTGCCCCCAATAATTTTGGGTCCTCATTTTAACCACCTTGGAAGGCTGGAAGGCTGAGTCAACCTTGAGCCTGGAGAGATCTGAACTGCCAACTTGCATGCAGCTGGTAGTCAACAAAAGTAGTCTGTATTACTGTACTCTAACTACTGCACCACCATGGCTCATATGACAAATGATAACCAACTGCCTCTAAATAGGAATAATGATGATGCAAGCATATTTATTTATATATGACCACCCACCTCACATATGTGATTCTTATACCTTAATTGTATGGGATCAATAACATCAATGTAACCCAGTCACTCAGGATAGGGAGATAGATAGCATACTAAATAAGTAAGCAAGTAAACAAGCAAGCATTTGTCCCGTATGGTATAATGAAGTCTCCCGCCTTGCGGGTTAGACTAAAAGAACTCCAAGGTCCTTCTAGTTGTATGATTCTACTATTGTAGGAAATTGTGATGACCCAGGGCATGGCATAGAGGTAACATGCACAGCTGGCAGTTCAAACCACCCCTTTATTGCTCCAAATTACCCCAAATGCTCCCACATTTGTGGCAAGTCCTAGAACAGAGTGATAATAAACCCCTACCCCACACAAACTTCAACCAGCCTCTGGTTTCAATTAGTCCAGCCCAGTGCTGTCTACACCAAGGCTGCACGGCAATAAATCCCAAATGTATTTAGCAAAACAAGAGCAAATCAAGGTGTTCAGGGAACAAAAGATCCAGGTAATAATACTAATTCTGAAAAGCCTTGCCTGGACTGCTCTTCCCCAATTTCCTCCAAGGCCAACAAAGCTGCCCTCTCAATTGCTGTCAGGTCTTGTTCCAACTCATCTTCCCCCGCAGATTCAGACTCCGATTGGGGGCATGACAGAAATGTCCAAATGAGTCTAAGAATAGAGTGGCAATGAAAGAGGATGTGGTGGCTGTTCATCATGTAGAGCAAGGGTATCAAACTCATGTCATCATGGCAGCGTCATGATGTATCAGGACTTTTTTCCCCCTTTGCTAAACCAGGTGTGGGCATGCCCAGCGCATGATGCATCCAGCCCACGTGCCAGGGGTTTGACAACCCTGATGTAGAGACTGAGTTTCTTGATCAGATGTTAAAGATCTCGGTCTTCATTTGGCCAGTAAAGTTTAACTTTTGCTTGGTCTGCACCAAAACATGATGTGTCTCATGAGCTCATTTTAATAACTTCCACAATTTCAGTGTAAAAATCTGTTCACTTCACAAGAGGTTGTTCAGAAAGCTCATCCACAACAGGCTTAAATGTTATTGGTGGAACAAGGATAGCTTGCAGCCGTTTGTTGGATTGAACAATATGCTGAAATTTTGTGATTAAAGTATCTTGCAGAAAAGCAAGGCAGAACTACTTTAGAACTCCAAATCTAGCATATAGAGTTTCCCAAATCATTAAAACATAATCTTGCACCAATCTGTTTTATTCTAAATCAGGTCAGGGAAAAATATTGCAAGGGAATCAGCTACATTCATTTTTGCCAAGAAAAATATATTGAGCAACATAAATCATAAGGTTTCAACTGCCAACTAAGATGTTGAATTCAAGGTGAGAACACGGTGCTTATATGTAACTGAAACAAGCGCATGAATGGTTTACAATCCATCAACCGCACAAATGGGCATCCCTAGTGATAAATATGAAAATAGTCTATATCCCCCACACATCCCAAAGTTTCACATTCATTGAGTGAATATTTCAGTTTCAGAGAAGAAAGTACAGAGCTGTCATATGCAATAGGTTTTTTGAACTGTCTCCCTGAGTTTGTAGCTAGATGGCACTAGTCCAGAGGATTGGCATTAGTCACCTCAAAAGCTGGTGTGCTCAGATCATAATAAGCCAGACAAGGTGCCTTAGTTAATATGTTTTTCAGTTGCTGAAATGCAGTCAGCTGCTGTAGACCAGAGCCAAACAACTGCCTTCTAGTCACAGGTGCAGAAGTCCTGAAATATCCACATAATTAGAAATACATTTCCAGGGAAAGACGTAAGTAGTAAATCTGTAAATCAGGTTCTTCGTGGTTGGGTCTTGCAAAACAGCTTCTATCCTCTTCAAATCGGGTCTAATTCATTTAAGTCCAAAGTGGCGTTTCATTGTTTTTATTCGGTTTCAATCTGCTCTTATGGAATCTTTCAAAAACTATGATGCAACCGTTTGATAACAACCATCATCCATGTACCAGACAGGACAGAAGGATGGCACAGAATAGAGTCCATCGCTGTTTGATTAGCCTTGGGGTGCTCTAAAGAGTCCTAATAAAACTTTATACAACCAGTAACAACAGTTCATTATCAGGGGGGTTGTGATAACCATTTCAGTTGCTAAAGCCCCTTCCTAGCATTTAATTTAACACACAAAAAATGCACCCCTTGCATAGCATACAAAATTTTGTCTGTTGATAAAGGATGGCAATACCCATATCAGTTCCAATAAGGATGACCAAAAACTTGAATTGCATCTATAATCAGGGGTGGGATTCTTCAGGTTCGGCCCAGTTCTATAGAACCGGTAGATCCGAAGAGCAGCTGACTCCAAACCGGTTCTTCTCTGAAGATCTACTTGTCTTTGGTCCAGCCTACCCGCCCACCCAGGCTCTAGGCTGTCCTTTATTCTTAGTTGCAGGAGATGGTGATTGCTTGCAGGAGAAGTTGTTTTGGAAGTAGAATGTAGAATACTTTATTGGCCAAGTGTGATTGGACACACAAGGAATTTGTTTTGGTGTAAATACTCTCAGTATACATAAAGAAAAGGTACATTCATTAAAAATCAAGAATCATAACGTACAACACTTAATGATAGTCATACGCACATTTGGTGCGCGTGTACATGAAGTACGTATGCACGCGCAAAGCGCACACACCGAACCGGTTGTTATGCCAGTAGGATCCCACCCCTTGCTATAATCCCACCAGTAGTCAATGACATTTGTAAAATAGATGAATTACGTAGACAAAATGAGAACCATCCAAAATTACTTGCACTGCTGCATTCTGCACTAACTGTAGCTTCCAAATGGTTTTCTAAAATAATTCCACATAGAGAGTGTTGCAGTAGTCAACATGAGAGATGATTGAGGCAAGAGTGACATGAAAAGGGCCTCCCCAATTTAGTAGAATTTGTAACTAGGCTGCAACCTCATTGATATAGTTACCAGATGCTTTTTGAGAAGGGCCCACAAATCACACATGTTCCACCTGAGGGAGGGTGCCTCTATCAATAATTAAAGTGACAACCCTCTGAAAGTGAAAGGCCCTTGAATTCAAAGCTACTTTATGTTGTTAGGGTTGGGCCTAAGCCTATTCTTCCCCATCTCAAACCTTAGAACCTCCCAGGGACAAGGGTAAGCCTATCATGGCATTATTTTTCTAGAGCCTCTACATCAGGAGTGTCAAATTGGTGACCCATGGCCTGGATTCGTCATGTGCCAGCCACACCTGCCCCAGCTCCATGAATGGGGAAAATGTCGCAAAATGTCATGTGACACAATGTGATGCAGCGAGTTTGACACCCGTGCTCTACATGAATTAATATTGATAGAACAAAAAGATAATACATGAAAATCTTCTCATTACAAATTCAGCTCTGGCATTCAAAGAGTTATCCATGGTATGGAATCTTTTCATTTTATTTTATTTTTTAATAAATTTTTATTTGGGTTTTCACACATACAAAATAAAGTAAAACATCTTTTTTGAAAATAGCATGGTCCCGGGTTGAACTTCTTTATACAGACACAAAACTCAATTTCAAGCTCCTTTTTGTACTCTATTCCATATCTTATACTATTTTACATTTTCTATAAAGTTTTTCCCCTCTTTTAATTTTCTCAATTTTATTTTGATTATCTCATCTCAATTCAAATCATTATATTTATACTTTTGTCTGTTCTGTTTCAATTTCATATTATCTTTTCTCATTAAACAAATTTTCTCCTGTAGTTACTAATTGGAGTATGACACCTTTATATCTTTTAATTACATCCATTCAACTCTTATTTAAACTTCGATATATACCTTAAGTTTATGACCTTCAAAATAATACATAATACGTAACTTCCAATCGAATTCTGCTTGGTACATTCTTATAATACACACTATATTCTTTAAAAAAAGAAAAGAAAGATTGTAAATATATGTAATGATAAACCCTCATTCCATTCCAGTTCAGTTCTATCATTAATAATCATTAAAATCTTAACATCTTTAACACTTTTCAATTAAATATTACACTTCCTTAAAAACACATATAATCTCCATAATTAATTTTTCCCTTATTTCTCTTCACATATGTTTTATAAATCATTAAATATACCTTTTGTTACATTTATTTATTGACAAGCATTCCACTGAATTATAATAGCTATTTTATCAGACATTTTAATCATACATTGATTCATATTTTCTAAAATTAATTCTGTTTCTAATATAACCATACTATCTTATGTACCTTTGCAGAATCCCTTTTTCCATAAAGTTTTCACCCATTATCTCTAAATAGGCCCTGTTTCTCTATATTTTGCTTCTGTCCTTTATAACTTCTTTTCCTTTCTTTCTTCCCTCTCATCTTCTCCCTCCCCTTTTTACCCCTTGTCTCTCTAGTTCTAATTCTCTCTTCTGCATTTCCCTCTTCTGTTGCTTTCTGATTTTATACTTATTTTTCACTCTTTTTTTGGGGCGGAGTTGTTTTTCCCAATCTTAAACTTTCCATTCTCTTTCCGCCCCCCCCCCTTTCCCTTTTTCCCCCCATCTAAGATTACTTGTTCATTAAAGATGGCTTCTTCTTTGTCGTAATCTTCTTGTTCTGCAGGCATTTCTTGTTGTTTCTCATAATTTCAAATCTCCATTTCTAAAAACTGAAATATGAAGCCAAAAGAACCTCTCCCTTCTTGTGCATCTTCTTTGTATTTTTTAAGTTCCATTTTCAGTTCTTCTAAAAGTGGAGCCATTTTAAACAGTTTTAAACAATCACCCGATTGATTTTAGTCATTCAAAACAATAACCAAGAATCTAGAAATCATCAAGTAATCCAGATAGTGCCGAGTTATATCATCTTATTTCTTTTTCGACTTTCTCTTCCTGGGGTTTTTGTTGCAATATTTCAGTTAGAATGTATCTTTTGGAAGTCTTGTTGAGATTTTGCCGTAAGTTCTTTTTTAATTCCAGGCAGTCTCCTCCCTTCCAGATCCTACCCTTTTATTCCTTTTCTCTCCTTTCCTGTTTTCAAAAGCTTTTAATTATCCAGAAATCTTTATTATCCCTTTGACTTTTTATTTTCAGCATTAAATGCCTATTGATGTCAAAGTGGATTTTTTCCGATTTCTTGCTTAAGTCTCTTAGCTGTCAGTATAGGAAAAGGAGAAAACCAAATCTTTTCCCTTTTCTCTCTCCTTCACAGCTTAAAAATCTTCTTAGGGAACAATGTTATTGTTTTTTAATAGTTTCAATTCCAGGGTACCTTATTTGTTGCTTTTGCTGTTTGACCCGGTCAACCAAAACTTTCTCTTCTTATCTTCCTCCTGCACATTTTTTTCCGGTCAAGTTCTTCTTTGTGGTGGCCATTTCTGACCACCGCTGCAACTGCCTTCAGGAAAGGGAGTAATGGCCAGCTGGGGAGGAGAGATGCGGCTCTCCTCAACCCTGCAGGCAGTCTCCCCCCTCTTTACCACCTCTGCGGGGTGGCTTAGCCCCGAAACCAGCCAGCTCGGGGTGCTCCAGCGGCGAGTACGAATCGAAGTCTCGCAGAGACGAGGTTTCAGTCTGTCGCTGAAGAAGCTCAAACCGGAAACCCTTTTCATTTTATTTTTGTTATTATATATTTTATTTTCATAATTCTTTTAATAATATTTCTAATTCACTGACAATAAGGCATGAAATCATCCAAAATATGGGTGGAATTTGGAGAAAATTAAGGAAAATTGGAGTTTAAAATGAGAGAAATATATATCAGTTGTAATGAAAAATTTAAAATGTAACAAAAAAAACCCTAAAGATTTTCTCAGGAGAATCTTGTGTTCCTTCAATAACAAAATTATACCTTCGGTGTTCATTTAATTTTCCAATTTATAAACATCTAATCTGTGATGAAAAGTGAATGATTTCCATATCAAATTAGTTGTGTTCTGCCCACTCCTACTGACAGACTGAAGTATTATGTGGGTTTTAAGAATGTATTGTTTTTCAGATGTAGCTTTGTTCAAAAATTGTATGATAAGAGAATAATATCTCCTATTTGTCTTTCTTCCACTTTCCTCCTTTTTCTCATCTTTCAGTAAAAAGGTAAGGAAAGAAACTATAATCCAGGAGATGAAATTGCTAAGAAGACCATTTACTCATGTGTACAAGAATATTACATAAAAGTACCAAAACCTCATGAAATGAGATATGCATCTTCCTTGTTGATTGCAGGATACAGGTGATAATTTTCATGATATTGAAATATTTCTTTCTCAGCTTCTCACAGACAAAAGATAATAGCATCATTCATTAGAAGAATATCTGAAGAACAACACAGTACAAAAAAAAAAAGAACATATAGACTTTTGATGTGTAGAGAATGTATTCTCATATTAGATGAGGGACAATTCAAGGGTTATTTACCTCCTGGTTCACAAATGCACTGGGACCAAAAGCAAGTGCCCAAGTTTGAATAATGTTTCCCCTCTACATTTCAGAAATAAAAGATAATGTTAATCAGGCATATCAAAAAAAATCTAAGGGCAACCAGAGCGGTATCTTACATGAGGTATTATGCTCATACTTCTGTGAAGGAACATATTTGCCTTCCAAATTTCTGGGCGCCAAATGCATGTTTTTGTCTTTTATCTGATGCACCTGTATTTATATTCCTCTGGATATTTCAATGATAAGTCACTATTAATTCAAGTAACACAGAAAAGGTTGTTTCCCTGGTTTAGCTGAGTTTTAGTTGAGTTTACAATTGAGTTTTATCTATATCTAAGCTTACCATATCTGACTTGTGAAAATTCATATGGCAGCTAGATGGTAGCAAAGAATAGTACTTTTGCTGCCATCTAGCCACCAATCGGAGTTTTAGATTTTAGCCAAAAGATCTAAGTAAACTAAGAGCTCCAACTAATGGGAAAGTATAATGCTGAGAGCTGCGGTATATATTTATTGCTCATTAATGATAGCATTTTAATATGTGTGTGTGTGTGTGTGTGTGTGTGTGGAGTAATACTGTTACCTTGTATTCTGTTGAACACCAACCAACACACATCAAATTTGGGACAAGCTATAAATACTGTGAAATAGATAAAAACATACATTATCACAACTTATAGAAATAGAGTACTTATGCCAATAGCACTTTAAGATAGAAACAATAAACAAATCTCGGTTTATATCAATAATCACAACATATTGTGCAAGTCAGCCCTTCACTGAGTCCAATCCATGCTTTAAGGTTTTTCTGTTAAAAATTATGATTGTCCATTCCCTCTTTTAGTTCCCCATTTCTTGATTAGGATGTTCTATCTCATTTGTTAAAATCTCTGGTAAGAGCTGATTCTTTCCATGGATCATCATTTTCTTGCACGTGGACATAGATTCAACCTATTCTGACTCACATTTTTTTTTCCAATCTGGTGTTTCACGTAATGCTTATCGCTTAAGGATGCCTAATCCTTAGTCAGTTGTGCGTACACGTCTAAATCTATAAAATCAGATCTGTTACCTTTTATGACAGAAGCAACAGAAGATTGTTTGGTAATCTGAAAGCTCCAGGGATATGATACTGGTCAGAGTGCTATCACTGAGGTCATTTCAGTGACACAGACAAATAAGCCCTGGGATTTCCTAGAGCAGAATCAATATGCCATTACTTATTTTACATTAGGCTCCTCATCCAAAAGAGGTTTTTTTGGCTGCTTCTCTTCAAACTGCAGCTAACTAGTATTCAAAGTATGAATTAAACTCATATAGATCAAACACATCTTCAGAGGAAGGTATATTATAAGTCCAACAGTGGAAATTAAAATGACAACACTTTTTTGCATTTGATCTATCTGGGGGGAAAAATATAAAACTTCAAAATATCACATGCTGAGAATTGTAGTCAGCCAATATTTGGCAGATAATGCTACATGTGTATAGATAGATATTGACTACAGAAAAAGTTTTTAAACACTCTTACAATAAGAGGAAATAGTGAAAGATGTTATGACTTGTCTTCTAGGAAAGTCAAAACACCAAAGAAACATTTCTCATGAGGCTTTTTAAGCTCTAGCCTTCTTACATCTTTTTAGAAAAATAGATAACTAGATTTTTCCTCTCAGTAAAGGCCACATCTTATTTGAGGATGTAACCCAGGAGATTGCAGAAAAATGAAAAAACGTGGTACAAATCAATAGAAATTTGCCACGAGAAGCCAAGAAATAGCATGAGTATTAGGAATCCAAATTTTGTAACTAGTTCGAGCTAAAGAAAGAGGGTGTATTCTGTAGGTCAGGGGTCCCCAACCACCAGGCCCCGGACCGGTACCGGTCCGTGGAACATTTTCTACCGGGCCGCCGGTTTGCTGGGCGCCGCCATCTTGTTTTGATGAGACAGTGTTTCCGGTGAGCTTTTCCGGTTGGAAAGCAGCGTTTGGGTCCTGAAGGAATCCTCGCACCTTAGTTTCATCAAAGCGGGGGCGGCTTTGAACAAAACTAAGGCGTGAGGATTCTTTCAGCACCCAAGGCAAGGCGAGCCAAGCGACTGTCCCGAAGCCGCCCCGAAGCCCATCGACAAATGTACAAAGGAGGAGTTGAAGGTGGCGGGGAGAAGCGGGGGACGCTGGCTGGCCGGTCGCTCGGCTTGCCTTGCCATGCGTGCTGATGCCGGTACCAGGCCGTGGATCATTTTGTGATGCCGGTACCGGGCCGTGGCACAAAAAAGGTTGGGGGCCACTGCTGTAGGTAACAAGGTAGAATAGGTAGATTCATCGTGGGATAAAATAAAAAAGTTGTCAGCGGATAACAGAGAACCGGAAAGGAAATCTGAATTGAAGCCTTCCAATGGGAGGTGAGAAGAAGTAATGGATGGAAACTAATCAAGGAGAGAGCCAACCAAGAAATACAAAGAAATTTCCTAACAGAACATGAATTAGTAGAACAGCTTGCCTTCAGAAGTTGTGGATGCTTCAACACTGGAGATTTTTAAGAAGAGATTGGATAACCATTTGCCTGAAATGGTATAGGAGCTCCTGCTTGAGCAGGAGATTGGACTAGAATCCAAGTGAGGACTGAGTCATTGAGCATGAAATGCATGCTTGATGTCTGATAGCTGGGCCAGCAGATTAGAAAAAAATTAAGGAACAGCTACCCTGGATTAAAACTGGGGTCAGTGACAAGGAAGTGTGAGAGGAACTGAAAAAAGGCCCAGAAGAAAAAGGGAGAGTTGTCACCCTCAAAGGGCAAGTCCCTGGTATTAACATACAGTTCAAACTCACAAGATTTAGTCAGATCACTGAGGCAAGAGATCTTGGTCTGAACCTCCTATAAAGCCACTTTGGTCAGAGCAAGGCATCCCTCGGTTCAGATGGGGAAAATAGACCAACCTGGAACACTTTAAAGTCATCCAGAGTTACCTGACAGGTTCAAGGGGTATGGGCAGCATTAAAAAAATTAGAAAGAAAAAAAGAAAGAGAGAGGGGGGGGAGGAAGGAAGGATGGAAGGATGGAAGGAAGGAAGGAAGGAAGGAAGGAAGGAAGGAAGGAAGGAAGAAAGAAAGAAAGAAAGAAAGAAAGAAAGAAAGAAAGAAAGAAAGAAAGAAAGAAAGAAAGAAAGAAAGAGTAAAAAGCAGGAAAACATAGGGCCCTTCTGAAGGCCCAGCCAGCACAGCCCCAATAATGTGGAATGCTGATGGTCATTTTGATATTCAGCAGTATCAAGGAAGCAACCTCGTGGCCTTTACCATTTAGCAATTTAGTTAATAGGTAGCTATTTTATCTTATAGCCTGGCGGGCTGCCCGGAGGAGCTGACAAAAGAAGCAGGTTTCCATTAGGGCTCACCAGATGCTATTTTAACTCCTGTCTTCCTTCTGCAAGGCAGGTATGATGAAAATGACAGAAAACTGGCAACTGAAGCTGTCCCATAACTTGAAAGGCTACTTTCAAAATATTATGAATTTCCAAATGTCATAATTACAGTATGGCAGCTCAAGCTTGTCTCCACTCTGCAATTTTCCCTTTGTCTTCTCTTTAATATCTTTAACACACCATAATTATTTCTTCAGCGCAGATCAATTATTTCAGAATAGAGAGACAAATTGCCATCATTAACTCCATTTTTTTTTCCTTCTCTCTTTTCATCGATCTATTTTTTTTTTTCTTCAGACAGAAAAAGGGCTCCCATTTAAGGTCCATTGCAGTTCTTGTCTTGGCGTCTGAACATACAGTCTTGTGTAAATTGCCTGTCATTTGGGGCGGGCGGAGGAAGGTGTTGTTTTCACCTCTTCAGTTCCTCCCTTGTCATTAACACTCTTTATCTTGCTCAGATTGAAATCAGCTTTTGGAATTGCAGAATCAATCTGCAAGGCCAGATTGAAATTGGGTGTGACATGATAGCCTATGTCTCCCTTGGTTTCACCCAATGAAATGTTTCTTGCAAATTAAATACTCAGATTGTTCATAGGAATATTACTGCCTTCCTGACAGATGCTGTTGCTCCCACATTAGATATAGGTTAAAGCTATTTAAACCACTAATCAGAAATTAATCATTCCAGTTATTACACTGACTTGGTGAAGGGGATGGGAGAAATCACATTCTATCTAATTTTCAAACCTAATGGATTAAAGAATAATTAAGCCACTCAGAGGGAAAACTCAACCCCTTTCCAGCTGCTTGTGTGGATTGTGTGAAAATTTGTTGCTTGAACATTACACAATAGGCAACTTCTCGGTTCCTGAGAGGATATACTTTTTCTAGCAGTCAAGAGGAGGCAAATCTAGCAATGATTTTGAAGAGGTGAAATATGAGCTGAATTGCTCTTTTTCTCCTTTGGGTACATAGTAAATGAAAATTGGGAATACCCAGTGACACATGAATTCTCTAACATTTTACAAATGAACCATTTAATTAACTGGGAGGAAGATGTAGCCCCAAATGGTCTCAGGCTAGCTGAGGCTAGAGTAACTTCCCTCCCTTTTGCAAATGATTTAGGCCAGAGTTTGTTCATTCTCTTAATTCATGAGCAGATATCCTAGAGAGGCTTTGCAAAAATAGTGCCTCTCTGGGAACTTTAATCTTATCGCCTCTGTAGGTTCCTACCCTTCTCCCTTTATTATCCCACATAGCTAGCCAACTCAAGAAACAAGATCTACGAAAAGTGAATCTGTGGTTTCTGGATTTGAGGATTTAAAAGGATCAAAAAGGATAGAGTGAAAGAATAAGATAATAATTACTTGATAGAAAGAAGGGCAAAGGGCAGAAACATAATTTTCTTTTCATTCCTTTTCTATTCCTTTTCTTTTTCTTACTTTCTACCTTTTTGTTTTGTATTCTTTTACTGTATTGAAAAATTCTAGTAAAATGTATTTTTAAGAAAGAAACAAGAATGTTTATGGAGATTCTCAGTCATCCAGATCATGGTTGATCCCAAAGGTGTTTTTTTTTTCAAGAAACAACTGGAGTTTCTGATTTTTCTTTGAAGATGTTTCACTTCTCATTCAAGAAGTTTCTTCAGCTCTGTCTTCAGTCAGAACTGAAGAAGCTTCTTCAGTCAGAAGCTTCTTGGATGAGAAGAGAAATGCCTTCAAAGAAAAACCAGAAAGTCCAGTTGCCTCTAGAAAATAGCAACTTTGGGACAAAGAAACAAGAACCACACAGATTTCAGGCAGGCACATTTAAAGTTAGTCAGGGCAAAAACACAATTTTGAAACTGTGAAAGTGCCTTTCTCCCAGTTCCAAGCTGGCAGAAAGGCACTGGAGACAAAAGATATACTTCTAGCAAGCCAGTTAAGACAGGGTCCCTTTGAAATGTTTCCTTCCCTCTGACCTTGATTGTGCTGTCTTTTCACACCCAGTGAATTCCTGCTCTGCCTAATTCCCATGTGAGTTAAAAGGGGGCAAAAAGAAGTGGGATGGGTAAGACCCTCTCCGGTCCTCCCCATTGTGATGCCAACCCCAATGGCGACACTGAATTTTTCTTTCCTCCAGAAGGGGTAGACATTAAAAAGGCAGAAAGCAAGGGAAAAGTGACTGTGCCTTGCATGGCATCTGGGAAAAAAAAAAAACATGCTGTAAGCACACACAGAAAAGTCCATTCCTCTGTGCATGGGCAGGAGGGGGACACGGAGAGAATGGTTGGGTCATTTGTGTTGTTGGAATATAGCCCGAGTGTCCCATTATTAGACTCCTTCTGGGCCATGTCTTCCAATATTACCATATAATTCCCAAGGGTTTCTTAATTGTCCGGCATAGGAAAGATGGGCAATGTAGCTATCACTGAAGATTCTTATCAAGATAGTAGGAATTCTAAAGGGGTTCACCAAATGTCAGGGATGTCATTTCTAAAAGGCTTGCTAAATAGAAACATGTTATCCTGTGGAAAAGCTCAATGCAAGCAGCTGCCGAGAAGACAGGATATACTGTCGTAAGCATCTGTTTCCAAGCACACAGAATGGAAAGACCTGGACATGCTTGGACGCTGGCAGGAATGCAAACTAAATCCTTTCCCTCCCCAGCTTTTCAGCATGGTGGAGTCATTCATTCACACTGCCTTGGTTAGCTGGCACTGAAAAGTGGAGTGTATGAATGAATGGATACTATCCTGAGGGTTGGGATCATCTTCTCTCTTGTTTTTGCTTCATGCCAGCTTGGGAAACAATTTCTTTTCTAAGCCTGTCTAAGCCAGACCTTACTTAAGAAGCTTATTGCTTATTTTCGTCTCTGAAGCTGGTATCGGAAGCTTAAAGAATGGCAGCTAACAACCATAAATATCATAAAGAAAGATCCTTTGGTTTCATAGGCAATGATGTGAGGGTTCAGAAATATTTAGAAATACTCAGTATGGCATCAGTGAATGCAGTTGAATTATTTCTGGTGAATGACATGTTGGGGGGGAAAGCATTTTAATAAGTATAGAGAAGGAAGGCTCAGGTCAACTTCCATGAATCTTTTGAGGCTAGTATTTGCAATTGTTGCCTTTCCTGAGTGCTAATATTAGGTTTGACACTTCATTAGAGTATCTTGTTCACCTGATTACTTCCACAGTGATCATGTCAGTATTATCAGCCCCACCCCCCAAACTAAGGAAGACATGTAGAGTTACTTCTGATGCAGCTTCCTTTACTGTTCCTCACCTACAGACAGAAATCTTGGCAAACTAAAGCATCATTAAATACATACTCTGAACCTTGCTAGGGTGACACCATCTTAACTCTCTTTCTTTCAACTCAGCTATTTAAACTTCACTGTCTTTCGGTCCTCTGGAATTCAGTCCCTCCATCCTGGGAATCCAGACTACATTCACTACAGTCTGTACTATTTAACAAAGAATAAGTTTCTCAAATCTGATACACTGCAGATATATTGAATTACAGTTGCCATCTTCTCCAGATCTTATGACTGTATAATTCAGATCAGAAAGCAATTTCACTGAGGAAGAGAGTTGTCTTCATTGTCATTGGCCTAAACCATAGTCACATTTGGGTGTTTGGCTGAATTTGTGTGCATAAAGGCTGATAATTTGTTTGGTAGGATTCATGTTGTAAGACAGAAATGAAAATTCTCTCTAAATGTTGCCAAGATTCAAGATTTAGTAATACTACTAGAAGAAAATCCTTTTCTAATTTAATCAATGGACGTGAAGCTTGAATTCAAAGACAATTGAAATGATGGCAGCTATAGCCACCTCCTTTACATTTCTCTGTCCAGCCACTGTCATAGTAATGTGATGGGGACAAATATGATCAGGTGCCAACCCTCCTACTTAGTTGTGTTGGAAGAAATGTCCATCTGGTTCAGTTCCAAGCTGGGAGAAAGGCACTGGAGACAAAATGGAGACTGGGGGCATATTGGAAAGAGGGTCCATTTATTGATGAAGCAGAACTACCAAGCGTGTGTGATTCTGGGTAGCTGACCCACATGGAGTTGAGGGGGGTGTTATACCTTCTCTTTGCACTTGAACTTCCTGTTCCTGTGCAAGAACATGTATTCTATTGGCTGTTGTCAGACTCCTATGATACCATGTACAAATCCTAGGAGTCTGTCCCAGCTAAGCTTGGTTGACGTTTGACTGATGCAATGAAGGGGCTTGTTGGGCAATTCCTATTGTGGCTGAGGGCTAATCCATTTGTTCAGACCTTGCTGCAGGGAATTTTTTGCCTATGAATAGAGCTACCTATCTCTTTATCTCTTAAGTGCTAACATCTGTTGTGGACTATTAAGGAAGGTAGAGGCTGCTTTCCAAGAACATGTTTCTCCATTTCTCATCCAGGGAAATATAATCTTCTGCCTTTTTAATATTTCTCAAAATATTTATTCTTCTAGGAGAAGGGTAGAGGCTAACTTTCTACAGTTGCAATTGCTTCCATCCTCATTTTTCAATAAAAAGCCATCACTGTAATAACAAGCAGGATAGAGAACAGTTTGTCATAGTGTGTACTTTATATAGTTATATTTCAATAATATATTTACCCACCATTGCAGGAAAGAATTGCTAGCTTTTTTCAAAGTTATTTATATATATTATGATAAGCTATGAACTATGGTTAGTGATTAGTGCTTTCTCACCCATCTTCTATTCTTTGTTCTTTGTTTCAACAGTTATAATAAGGGACGCTTTCTATTCCATAGATTCTCCTGGAAATGCATAAATCCAGATTTGACCCAAGAGGAAACAGACTCCCTAATTGTGAATACCTATGGAAAATCTCATAATGATGTGCATCATCATTACTTCTCTCTTTTCCTCTGAATCAGGAAAGAAATTTGAGGTCTTCTATCAGAAAAGAAATTATTCTAGTCTTACTCATGACACCTAGACTGAAGGAATTATAATTAAACCACAATTTAGGAACAGTAATCTGATTAAATTAATCAAACTTGCACTTCTTTGAATCTCCTTGTTTGGATTTATTTAAAAGCAGATGGAAGAATTTTAATTGCTTTCTTGGGGACATAAGAACACAAGGGAGAGGCGAATGCACAAAGCAGGCACTTGATGTGCCTAGGGCTTATCACTTCCTTCTCTTCAAGCTTTTTCCAATACACCTAAAAGAGAGGCATGGTTCCTGGGAATATTTATTAATTTCTAACACTTTCCATTGCTCAAGATTACTATTCAAGCTTTTTAAGAGGAGGAGCTCCAGGCATCAGTTTTGTAATGGATAGGCAGAATTGCTGCTGCTTTAGGAGCATTCATTATGCTGCCTTTCAAAAGAGTGCTAATCAATAGGTTGTTTGTGTATTGATCAGCTTCTAGAATTGGAGAACTGGTGCAGAGGTGCATGGGTGCACTGTATCCTAGATTAACAAATTAAGAGCTGGGTTCCTGTTAAAGATCCACACTTCTATCTCCCACAGATTTCAAGTCAGAGCCAGGCAAGGACTTGACACCCATCCAAAGAAGCAGGTTGCAACTATGCAACCCTCCAACACCCATTTCTAGCACCAGAAGGTTAGGAATCGTTCATTCACACTGCCTTGGTTAGCCTGCCCTCAAAAGTTGAACGTATGAATGAATGAATGCTATCCTGAAGGTTGGGATCATCTTTTTTCTTATTTTTGCTTCATGACAGATTGGGAAACAATTTCTTTTCTAAATTGAAATTTGGGGTGCAATTTTACCCTGTGGGGGTGAGTTTCCAGGGTGTTGAATCTGGAAACCCCACCATTCCCCAAAATGTAAATACAGGCTGAAATGCTCAGGCATCCCCTTCTGGTACAATTGCAGCAAATCTGGGGAGGGCGGGGGAGTCATTGTGACCTTGTGAGAAGCTGAGAAGTAGCCTCCTATCCCCTAACTATTGCCCACCCCTCCACTACATCAAAAATTATGTCATGGAGGTGATAGGAAACTTGAATAAACAGTCACTTGAGAGATGATGGGTTGGGCATTGCATGTTCCTGCTTCCACATTGATAAGGGTATGCCCTCACAACCACCCTGCTTAATAAAGCAATATTTCACATAGGTTCCAACCATAAGGTCATGTATTCAAATGTTATGTGCGTAGTTTGTATATTCTTTCTGCCTCAAAGATGCAGGGAATAAGTATTCTGCAAAGTCTGTCTTCACAGATCCTTTAGGTAAACCTTTTGACTCCAAAGTGACTCAAGGTGCAGGAAAGGTGAGAGTCACCTGTTCATTTCCAAGCTAAAGACAACCAGGTCAGGATATTAAGTGGGTCTCTCCCAACTATTTGCCTATAACTTTTAATTCTCTTAAAAGTATACGTCTCCTTACTTCTATTTCATCATGAAATAGAAACATTAAAGCAGGGGATGAAATCAACGTGAAACATAGTCATCAAAACTACCCACAAGGCTAGGACTGTCAGAATAAAAATGTTAGAAGAGCAGTGGGTTGTTTCTCTTGCGGATAACACATTCTGCAGAATTACTTTAGGAGAACATCATCAGCAACTTAAGGATGGGCAGCAGAGCTTCCCAAGTGCATGCAGCTCCTCTTATTGAAATCCTTTCAGAACCCTACAGATGCCTCCAGTGTTCTTTGCCATTCATTATGTATCATTACGTTACGCTTGCACAAGCAATAATGAAGGGATCTGCTTTTACCTTTAAGCCAAATTCAAAATGTGGAGAAAAGCAGTATCATCTAGAGAAATGCTTCTCAACCTCAGCAGCTTTAAATGCATGGACTTCAATTGCCAGAATTTTCCAGCCAGCATAGCTGGCTGGGGAACTCTGGAAGTTGCAGTCCATGCATCTTAAAGTAGTTGAGTAGTTGCAGTCCATGCATCTTAAAGTAGTTGAGATTGAGAAATACTGATCTATTCTAGACTCAGTTTCTAGACTCAGTTATGGAAGTAGCAGGGAGAGAAGGATTTGAGAGAAGGGACAGACAGCAACATCTCTTGGAGCTCAAGCAGGAGACTGTAAACTATTGTGGCATATGTATATATGTTTATATCCCCCTGTATTATAAGTAGAAATAACTCAAGGCAGCAAACATACCTAATAGAGATCCAAACTCGCTTGCTCTGGCCCAGCAAATGGAGGCATGAAATGGAGTATGCTTTGGAGAAGGTGTGCTCAATGCTTTCTACCTTCCAGCCCCCGGATTCAACCCTAATGCCATCAGAACCATGGTGACCCCAGGTGCAAGCTCTTTCTGCTCAGCATTGGCATTGTTGATGAAATTCAGTCACAGATCTCAGTCTTTGGAGCCGAGCAACATTCCTATTTTTTTACCTCAGGGTTTGATCAGGTGCATAGGCTCAGCATCCAAAGAGCTGTAGATTCTTTGTAGGCCACCTAGATCAAGAGAGTTTCTATCCTGGGTTCTGGAAAAGGGTGTACTACCCCAGACAGACCCAATATACAATTTGGAAGTCCTCTTGGACTCATAGCTCCTACTTAAAGAGAGGTAGCAGCTTTGACTCAGAGGTCTTTTTTAAACACACACACACACACACACACACACATATGCACAATCTTGTATGTTGAGTGTGCCCATTCCTGAACTGAGAGGCCTTGTTCATGATCACTCATGCATTAGTCATCCTCAGTAAATGTCTAAGCCAGGGGTGTCAAACTCACATCTCCAACAGCAAAACTCTGAGACAGGCATTTTCTCAAAGTTCCATTTTATTAAAGTTGCCATGCTGGCACATCTGGGAAAACCCAAATCTGAAAGTTCTGGATTTTCCTCCAATAATTAAAAATTACAAATCCATCCCCTGCACCTATCATTCCATCACATGCCCCAATCACCATCCATTCCAACTTAAGACATCCATTCAACCACCCCTCATCCAGGTGCAGAAATAAAATGACCTTGACTTTAAAGAAGAATGCTATTATGTCTAACTACATACATTCCATAAAATCTCCCCTCCCAAATTCCCAAGCTCAAGAATGTGGCAGCGTGGATGCTTCTAGTGCTAATATGGCTTCCAAAGCTGACACATGTGAATTATCGGGACATTTTTCCTCTTCCCTAAACTGGGCATGGGCGTAGCCAGCATATGATGCATCCAGCCCGTGAGCCGGGAGTTTGACAGCCCAGTTATAAACGGTCTTCAAGGTACTGGGCTCTGTCCTACATCAGGTTTTATAGCTACTGGTTGCTAGCTATAAAACCTGATGTAGGATAGGGCCCTGTTATATGCAGGATCACCTACCATCATTTATTTCTGACATCCAGAAACGTCTAACAGAATGGGTATACTCCTGATCCCCTCACTTTAGAGGCTTCAGATTCTGTCATTTAAGCAGTGTCATCTGATCCAGACTCAGAAGAAGGGCCTTATCTTGTCACCATCACTGTCCCATGGAACAGGATTCCCTCTCACCCACCCAATATGGTCCCTCCATTGGCCCAGCTCAAAGTGAGGTGGTTTGTTTCACCTGGTGCTAGTTAGCTCAAATGATCACACAAGGCAGGACATTTCAAGTGCTTTATTTCTATGCAGAGTGGAAACTTTTTTTTAACTCTGAACAGAATTAACTTTAACTGTGAGCAACTGTGAAATAAATTTGCATTTAGCTAGCATCTCAAAGCAAACATACCACATCTACTCACATCAGGTATTATGTCATTCATATATTGCATGCTCACTTTTGCTGTTTTTGTTGTTTTTAGTTGCTTGGAATTACCAGGTGGGTTGGGCTGAGAGAGAGGTAGTAGAAAATAAATTCCTTTATTCTTCTGGGCAAGCATCATATACATTCATGCCCCAATCAAAATGTACTTGAATCCACATACCACTTTGATTTTCTCATGTTCTCTTGTAGGCATCACTTACAACCTACATGATCAGTTCACCCAAAGTACATATTATCTTGCTTTGGAGTCCTGAGAAATCTCCCTATAACTATATTCCAAGTTTAATGATTTGAATTATTTTAGATTGCCATGAGAGGTTTTTGTTATTAAAGTGTGCGTGTTTCTATTTCTAATTCCACTCTGCTGTATTTTTTAATAAATATATTGACCTGGGAATTAAAGTTGATTTAAATGTTTTACCTGACCTAGGAAAGGCTCTTCTGCAAGCATAAGACTGCTGGGGAGGGGAATACATTGTTCTAAAAAGGGAAATGTCTGAGAAAGGAATCTCGCCTTCTCTAGAAGGCCTGTAAGTTTCTCATGTTCTGAGGCTAAAGTCAGTAATAGCTGCAAATTACTTGAGCAATGGTAGCTATTGAAAACATGTAGCAAAAGAGAGAAACTCCCAACAATCCTTCTTCTATGGATGGAAGTCCGTGCATCCACCACCCAAATGGCCAGAGTATCTTTTCTACGTTCTTCCTTTCTGTAGATATATCTGAGTTCACAGAAGGGACACCTAGCGATTTTATGCATTGCTGCTACCACAACATGGCAAAGCCCAAAAGGCTTCACTTAAGTGGATCACACTATTTCATTCCATAGTGACTTTTCTATTCCCAAGTTAATCACCTGAATATGAAATACCAGAGCAGGCTTTCCTAAAATATATTACTATTTTGATTGAAGGCAAAAGGAAAAGGGGACAGCAAAAGATGGTTATATAACATTGTTGAAGCAGCAGGGATGAGTTTGGTCTGAGCCAGTGGAGGATGAGGGGCCTGCATGCTATGGTCCATGGGGTCACAAAGAATCAGGTGCAACTTATAGTATCTTGGTATCAACAACTAGTACCTTGAGTAATACCTTGATACTAAGAACAAATGGTAGATTGCATTATGGGTTCTCATAGTACCAGAAACTTTAAAAAGAAATTTAGTTCTGGAAATTAAGAAACAGATGACTTCTTAAGAGTCTTCTTTTAAATATAAAAAATAACATTAAACGTGGCTTTCATAAACTTTGAGACATTTTTAGAATCTCATATATGCTATGCATTTGTGGTAAAAGGTAGATATTAGAATCTCTCATTAACATCTCATGTTATTTCTAGAATTAAAAAAATATTCTGGTTTGAAATGATAGATATGTGTCTGTCTACCTATCTATCGAATCTGATTCTTTGCTGCCATGTAAAAATTGTTTAGATTTCTACTGACCTGGTCACGGTACAGTAGACATTTTTCTATAAACAAGTGGAATACTCTAGAGAAAACTGGATTGAATATATAAAACAAAATGCAGACTGGATCAGAAAAGGATTTCTCTGGGGTTTCTGCATCACTGCATAACCCAAGGCAAGTACCCGTGTTTTCAATATTACACAATTTAATGCATTGTCAAGTAGCAGGAACAAAAGGCAGGAAATGAAATATCAATATTCATTTGGATGGAAAGAAGAGATGTCCAACTTTATAAACATCAGCTCAGATACGATTAGTTTAGGCAAATGTGCTAAAGAGACATACATCCGAATGATTGTGGAATAGCTGGCTCAAAATGTTGCTGAACTACAATTCCCAGAATCCCTGATGCTTGGTCATGCTGCCTGAAGCTACTGGTAGTTTTAATTTTATAACATCTGGAGGGTCCCAAGTTTTTCACATGTGATCTAGGAGAAACTCTACACCAATGGTATGTCATAGATCGCATGCATCTATCATATACAGTATCCATGAGTAAAAGCAGAAGAGAATATCAAGCGTCTTCATGTTCAGTAATTAAATCAATAAAAGCAACTTTTTACCCTAAATTGAAAAGGTGTGTATTGTTTTTTTCTAATAAAGAAGAGCATAATAAGCACTGGAATTCTGGGTAGGGTCCAGAAGTGGTATCCAGCAGGTTCTGACCAGTTCTGGAGAACCAGTAGTGGAAATATTGAGGAGTTCAGAGAACCGGTGGTAACCTTCCCTTGGAGTGGGGTGGGAGTGGAGATTTTACAGTATCCTCCCCCTGCCATGCATCAGCCACTCCCACCAAGCCATGCCATACTCACCAAGCCACGCCCATAGAACCGGTAGTAAAAAAATATTTGAATCCCACCACTGGTAGGGTCCCTTGTACACTTTGGGAGCAATGCAAGAGAAAATGGATTCAATACTAATGCACCGCTGCAAATGAATTGAGAAGTTTGTCTCCTGAAGATGTTAGCACTGAGATCTTAATAATGAAGTTCATCCATCTTAAGCAATCTCTTTGAAAGACAGTCCTAAGTTGTTTAAGGCTTTGAAGTTTTAAATCAGCTGCTACTTAAACCCAGTAAGCATTGATAAACAATGTGTAGGACTTCCAACACATCCTCTATATTGTGTACCAGTTATCCGCCTAGTTGCTATATTTTAAGCCAACAGACATTTTCAGGCACTGAAAGTATGTTGCTGTCATGATAGTCATAAATAACTGCTGATGGATCACATTGACAAAAGAAAGCTTGTAACGGATACGTTAAGCACTTGCACAAATGCACTGCATTCTTTTACCTCAAAACTTAAAGATAAGATCAACAGGGATTCCTGATCTGTGAAATGGAATTTTCAGATGACATATAATCCTTTTCAGAACATGTTGTCTCCAAACTCCAGAGCAGATTTCCTGCTGGCTGACAAATATCTCTATAAGTGTTGCCTCTATTTCTGAAATCCATAATGCCCTCCCTGACAACAGTTTTCTCCCATGAACAAAATCATTATTTGAATGTATTTAGCTGTTCAGTTCTAACGGACTAACCCAGTGAAATCACCCACCTTTCCCTAGGTGGGCCTCAACAGGTTACTTTTTATTTCTTGTTCTCCTTCCTCCTCTTCCTCTTCTTCTTTTCTTCTTCCTCTTCCCCTTCCTCCTCGCCCTCTTCTTCCTCCTTGCCCTCATCCTCTTCCTTCTCTTCATAAAATTAAAATGCAAACTCATCTTAATTATCCTGGAAGTGCACTTCAAATATTAGGTAAACACTACAAATGAGATGTAAATTCAATGAAACAGCTGTCAGCTTATCAGCTTAATTTCCTTCAGAAGCCAGAATAATTACAACATGCAGCCCACTCCTTTTCCACCTTTCTCTCTCTCATCTCCATTTAGACTCCTGCAATGACAATTGGTTTTGGTTGGAGATGGGGGTGGAGTGTTCTCTTTCCCCCCTACTCCCAGAATATGAATATCTCCTTGTCTTCTTTCCTGGTTTTCTTATTTTTCTTCCTCATCTGAGTGGTTAACTTGAGTTTCCCCATCCCTAGTCTGACCTTTAACATAGTTTAATGGACTTGTTGATGCAATTTGAAGGCCCGCAGAGGAGGAATCAGAATGGAAAGCCGCATGGCAAGAAGGGAGGACTGCTCAAATAATCTGGATTTAGATCCACGGTTAGTTTTTATTTTAGGTTTTGCACATCTGGAAGGAAAAAGAAAAAGAAAAGGTGGATGGATTCAGTTACAGTGGTTGTGAATGCACCACCAGAAGATCTAAAAGATCACATTAGGGACAGATTATCATAGAGAAAATCTATGTGATCCCTAGGAGACAAAAATTATTTGATGGCACATAGTCAATAATCAAGTCAAATCATGTTTTCAAGAGGCAACTGGACTTTCTGTTTTTTCTTTGAAGACATTTCAATTCTCATCCAAGAAACTTCTTCAACTCTGGAAGAAGTTTATTGGATGAGAAGCAAAACATCTTCAAAGAAAGAAATAGAAATCCAATTGCCTTTTGAAAAAGCAGCTTTGGGACAATCATGATCTGGATGACTGAGAATCTCCATAGAAAAAGTCTATCCAGGTGTCAAAGAGTCTTCAATCTAGCCACATCATAAACATTATTAGCATTCCAAAAGATCTTCACTCTTCTTCAGTAGCATACTGAGTCCCATCAATCTGAGGCTCATCGTGCAGCATTCTATCATCAATTGCTTTATCTTGCCTATCTGTGTGGTTTTCTTGGTCTTCTCTCGTACAGTAGGAATAGTTGCCTTTGCCATTGTCACTAAAGCAATCCTTTGCCTCCAACAGCCTTCTATATTGGTCCTACTAACCAATACAGGTTCCCTCCTGGTTTAGCTGGGCAGCTGGGATGACCCTCACACCTTGGGTGTGAAATTATATACCAACAGAAGAACCAGTCTCAAATGAAGGAGAAATTTCCTGACAGAGAGAACAATAAATCAGTGGAATGATTTGTCTCCAGAAGCTGTTTGGGTGCACAACTTTATGGCTAAGGAGTAAACATGAAACCAAAACGGGAAAAGGGTGGTAAAAACAACAGTGAAAAAAACCCCCCCACCCTTAAAAAAAACCCGCGAGAAAAAAAAAAAAAAAAAAAAAAAAAAAAAACCACAAAAAAAAAAAAACCAAAAAAAAACACACCAACACCCACCCCCAACCAACCCCCCCCCAACACTTGAGACTTTTAAGAAGAGATTGGAAAACCATTTGTCTGAAATAGTAGGGGGTTGGGCTAGAAGACCTTCAAGGTCTCTTCCAACTCTGTTATTCTGTTAAGAGAATATCTATAACTTAGGGTTGAACTGTGGAATTCTGGTGCTCTCTGAGTTTGGTTGCTTGCTTGAAGGTGTTTCATTACCCAACTAGATGACATTATTACTGTGATCTTCTATCAGCTCTGTGTGTCTTACACTGGAGCATAATAAAACAAAATTATGCATCATAAGACCAAGAGTGATCAATAAATCCCAGCTACTTTAACCACAGTATGTTGAAACTCTCTCTCTCTCTCTCTCCCTCCCTCCCTCACACACACACACACACACACACACACACACACACACACCATTCTCATTGTAGCCAAGACTGATATGAACCAAGCTTAGCATGGTCTCCACAGGAACTGTGAGCAAACTGAATAAGCATCAGGGACTGCAACCACTGTCAGCCAATGTAAACTTCACTACAGATTTGTTCTTGTCAAATGAGATGCCAATTGTGGAGAAGGCAAATTAGAGGGTTTTTTTTATGCTAGCTTGCAGCCAAGCTGGGATCAATATAGGACAGGAATAGTTTAAAAGAGCACTGTGGCTATGTCACAGAGTAATGTTAAAAGAGATTTGACAAATGGACAGGCAACAACATT
The DNA here is from genome assembly GCF_049901715.1 of Pseudonaja textilis. Lineage (NCBI taxonomy): Eukaryota > Metazoa > Chordata > Lepidosauria > Squamata > Elapidae > Pseudonaja > Pseudonaja textilis. The sequence goes on along the minus strand of NC_141991.1, from coordinate 124,490,018 downwards.
ATTGATGATTACTACTCTTGTCAGCTATCCCTACCTGTTCAATCAGCATGTCTGAAATACAACTTCTAAGGAGCAACATGTTGGTGCTTCTTAGCACCTTAAATGCATCTTGTTGACCAGTCCAACAAGAGTCTTTTTATGTTCTTATATTTTTGCAGGGATTCCCTATCATGAAATGACTGATGTACTGCCAATCACTGTTGTCACTTAGCAATCAGTCTCTGTAAACTTCCTCAGACTGTCAATCAAATGAAGTGCTGCCATTGAAAAAAGAAAAATGAGGAAAAGGGGTTAAAGCTTCCTCCCATTTGCACAGTGAATATCTATCTATCTATCTATCTATCTATCTATCTATCTATCTATCTATCTATCTATCTATCATCTGGTCCATCTCCCAATAGGACTTCGCTAAACCCAAGAAGAGAAGATTTTATGCAAGAAATTTTTTCAGCCACTGTACTTGGAAGAGTCTGACTTGAGGAATGTTAGGTTTATGCTCTACCAAGATGTCCTTTCTTACTTTTTCCTATAAAAATTAATAGTATGTGGAAAGCAAGAATTTGCATTGGGATTATCATAGGGATTAATCTGTTTGGCCTCTGGCTCTTTCGATCAAGAATTATTGCAGGATAAATATGACTATTAATATAGAAGCCATGATAAAAGAAATGATATTAAGAGTATAAAGATTGATATAAAATAGTGTATGAAAATATTGAATAATTAAGATTGATAATATGTATTAATATTAAATGATGCAAGAAAGTTAATAATAGTGAGGTGGAATTAGTGTCATGTTTGTTTTAAAATGTTAAACAATCAGAATAGGCTTGGTTTAGTTTAGTTTAGTTTATTGTCATTGCACCTCATACAACGAAATCAAACATCATCTTCAGTGCACAACATGACCATGAAAATAAACACAAACACACATCCTTCACACTCCACACATTGAACTGAAAACCTCTGACACTGCACCAACACTGCACTATACAGTAGAATTTAAAAGAGCGACTGCCCTGGGATAGAAGCTGTTTTTCAGCCTATTTGTCCTTGTTTTTATTATTCTGTGCTGCCTGCCAGATGGTAATAGTTCAAAAAAAGGGTTCCCAGGATGAGATGGATCTTTGAGAATGTTTTGAACTTTCTTAAGGCAGCTGGAACTATAAAGCTCTTCCAAAGAAGAGAGAGGGCAACCAATGATCCTCTGGGCAATGACATTAACCCTCTGGAGTGCATTCCTATCTGCCACTGTGCAACTGGCAAACCCTACAGAGGTGCAATAAGTTAAGATACTCTTTATGGTTCAGCTGTAGAAGGTCACCAGCAGTTTTTCATTCAGTTGTTGTTTTCTGAGAAGTCTCAGGTAGTATAATCTCTGCTGGGCCCTTTTGACCAGTGTTGCAATGTGAGCACCCCAGGTTAGGTCCTCTTTTATGGTAACACCCAGAAACTTAAAACTGGCCACTTGCTCCACTCAGTCTCCATTGATAAGCAAGGGCTGGATGTCTGATCTGTTCCTTCTATAGTCCACTATAAGCTCCTTGGTCTTATTGGTGTTGAGGACCAAGTTATTGTCTCCACACCACAAAAGCAACCAGTCTACCTCATCTCAGTAGGCAAACTCATCCCCCCCCGGTATATACAATTTGTTGAATACTTACAAATATAACTAATAATATAGAAGCTGTGATAAAAAAGTAACGTTAAGAATATAGAGTTTGATATAAAATAGGGTATAAGAATATTGAATAATTAAGATTGATAATATGTATTAATATCACATTATGTAAGAAAGTTAATAATAGTAAAATAGAATTATTGTCATGTTTATTTTAAAATGTAAAACATCCTAGAACCACACTTCTCACATAATGATGTGTTTATAAAAATTAAAAATGTTGAAGAAAAAAAGAATTATTGCAGGATATTTCACTGGATATTTCTCACCAGTGGCATAATGAGAGGGATTTTGCCAGTGGCCTCAACACAGTCAAGACTGTGTTGTTTTATATGACGATTTGGCCATGGTACGTGGGCAAAAGTTTGAATACAAATCAATGACCTTTCATTTGATACCTTAATCTACACAGTATGAAAAGGCTCAACCGCCAGGTACCTGGCCATCTCATAATCAGATTATTATTGTGTGTCGTTTTGAGAAGTACATTTAGTAGCTGTTAAGAAGAAAATGATTTTAAAAAGAAATGGAAGGGAAGACATGTTCCAATAGGATTTTTGGTCAGTGGTGCCTTTTATAGGTACAATCTCTGGAAAGCAAGTTCTCGGAGCACTTCTTTCAGGCATAAAGACTGTTACATGTGTCAAAGACTGGAACGAAATCTAGTGCTGGAAGCTTTGACATTATCTCCTGGCTTTGTTCTCTTCCTACTTTCTACCTTGAGAATTTTTTTTTTTTTTATGAAATTGGAAACCTTTGAAACAGGTGGCCTTCCTTTCCAGTATTAGGCCAGTTATGGAACTTGTTCAGCATTTCATACTTTTTGCATGCCTGGGTTGTTTAATTTCTCCAGATTTTTTTTTTAATTAAAAGGTGACACCTTGGCAAGGTTTCTACATTGGGCCAAGCCAAGTTTTGTTTTGTTTTTATGACAGATACAATTGCAGAAGTCTTGATTCTTTGTACCTATAATCCCATTGGCCACAAGGAGCATTGGGAGTAGAGGAAGCAAACATTCAAATCTTTCTTTGCCCCTTTCATTGTTTCTGCTCTGCAGATTCATAGGCTCTGTACTTAAAACCAGTGAAGATCTCAGTTGTAGGCTTTCTGTTCAATCATATCACTCCCTTAATACATTTGACTTGTCCTTTTTGGTTTTAATATTCTTTCTCTAGATCATCTTAATAGGCCTATTCTGTTCACATGTGAATGTTGTGCCAACTAACAAGCTCAGCGACCCTACTGGATGATTCTACCCGGATCTCAGGCCTTTCTCTGCAGCTTATTCAAAGTTTATTAAATAAACCACATTGGCAGGGTTCACACAGCATACTAATTTATAAATCATAGTAAGCTCAGAATGCAGTAAAGAAAACCAAACTTATTGCCTTAGTGCAGCTGTGGTAGTATATCTGATATACTACATCAGTTGAAAACTCCAAAGCAAGAATTGCAATTTCTGTTAACAATATTTTATAATTTCACATCATTCCTCCCCATTTCTTTGTCTTTACCTGCATTCTTCTCAGTTTTGGAAAACTTTTTCCTTGATTTCTGACATTTATCTCATTTCCTGGATTTCCTCTCCATCTTGCTGCATCCCCAAGATGCACAGAGGAATAGTTGCATTCCTGTAATTCCAGAATTCTGTGAGGCTGTTGAGGTAATTCCCCATTAGGAGAATGAGCGCATACAGGGAGACGTATAGAGAGTAGTGTTTGAATAATACACACACAACACACAGATACACTGTAGAGTAAATGTAGGTTTTTACTTTTAATAAAGTTTTAAGCAAAGTTCAAAATAAGCAGTCCAAAGTCATTCACAGGTAAAATCAGTCAGGGATTATCCAGGGATAATCCAATAACAAAGTCCAGTATCAAAAACAGTTCAGTATCACATCAAATCCAAGAATATCAGTCAATTGAGAAAAATGGAGGAACGGCAATACTTTCCAACAGAAGGAAAACACAGAGACTCACTGAGACACACTCTCTTCTGAGACTAAGACTAAACAACCCAGGTTTCTGGCTCCACCTTCTGGCCATATGAGAAACCACACCCAATTATACTTTTGCATTTTTGTAAAGATACAGTTTTAAAATGTTTATCCTGGTTTATATATTTTCAACCCAAATACCTGTTAGGTGACTTATATTCCTAACATTCTCCTCTTTTGGGTAAGGCAATATATACAACCTTACATTCTAAGTCCATAATCCTCACAGCAAGCCTCATGCTTTATAGAACCTTGGGCATTTGTAAAATGATCTGCTATGTTGTTTTCTGACATACAGTATTCTAGCTTAATCATCTTACTTTGCACACATTGTCTCACATTCAAATATCTTAAATCTGTGTGTTTCGTTCTTGTCTTAACAGCAATATTTGAAGCTCTCTGTACTGCTGATTGGTTGTCTTCATAAACAACAATAGAATCTGTTACATTAATTCCCATATCAATCAATAATTGTTTATACAAAACTAAATCTGTACATAGTAAAGACAAACATGAGAATTCAGCCTCCATTGTTGACAAACTTAGATGTTTCTAATAGATTTCCATCCAATCAATGCTTTTCCCAATAATACTACAGTACCCGATGTAGATTTTCATGTATTTATGTCTGTAGCAAAACTTGCATCAGCATATGCAGTTAAATTCAGTTCATCTTTAGGCTCCAAATACAATGCATAATGCATTGTTTGTTTCAGATATCTTAACACACGTTTTGCAGCTTGCCAGTGCCTTTCAGTTGGCTCAGTGTTAAATCTCGCTAATTGATTAACACAGCCTTGACCAATTACTGAGATAAGATAAACTACCAATCAAGGACTGATAAATATTCTTATCAAAAACAGGGCTTTGAACATCACTATGGCTAAACTCCTGGCTCATTGGTGTTTTAGCCGACTTACAAAGTTCCATTTTAAAACTTTTTAGTAATTGGTTAATTTTATCTGCCTGTGAGATTTTGTATCCTCCCCTAGTTCTATCTATCTTTAAACCAAGATATTGTTTGATTTCTCCTAATTGTTTGATTTTAAATTTCTTCTCTAACAGTGAGATTATTTTAGTAGCTTCTTGTTCAGTTTTGGTGATTAATGTTATGTCATCAGTAAATAATAGCAACAATGAAATTACACCATTATTTTTTAAAAACAAACAAACATGGATCAGCAATGCCAGCTACAAAGCCTATCTTAGTTAATTCTTTAACTATACATTGGTTCCATTCACATCCTGATTGCTTCAAGCCATAAAGACTCTTTTTCAATCTCCAGCAATCAGTTGTATTATCATTTTTAATACCTAAAGGGTTTTTTTTAATATATAGTGTGCTGCAATGGTGCATGCAGATATGCCATCTCTACATCCAAATGATTTACAATATATTTCTCCTTAGCTGCCCACACTAATGCTACCCTTAATGTAGTAGCCTTCAGACTAGGTGCAAACACCACATCATAGTCATTTGCTGTCTGATTGAACCCTTGTGCTACTAACCTGGCTTTATGGGTAGCAGTCCCATCTACACCTGTCTTCAGTTTATATATCCATTTACATCCTATGGCATGTTTACCTGGTGGTAACTTAACATTTCGTATACCTCCAACTTTTTAATGATTCCAGTTCTTTATCTGTTGCTTTCTGCCAAGCAGCCTGATCCTTAGCAGGATACAGTTTTTAGTTCACTATAGTTACTTGGAACTGTATTCACTCGGCATACAACACTAGACTGATATCTATCAGGTGGTCGTGTTACTCGGGTTGAACGTCTTGGTAATACAGGGCATACTCCTCCTCCTGTGCCTGTTCTACTACTTCCTCCTGTTCTTCCTCTTTAATGGCTATTTGTGGTTTACTTATTTTATTTTTAGGGACTATTTGGGTGTCAATAATAATATCATTGCTGGATTTCTGTTCCAGTTTATCCCACCCAACGTGCTCAAGAAATTTTGCACTAGCACTACAATAGACATGAGCTGTGCCTTGATCCCAGAATCTAAACGATCCATGGTTGGCTTCGTAACCCACAAAAAATAACTTCTTAGCTCTATGTTGCCCTTTCAGTCTTACTTGTGAGGGAATATGCACCCATGCTGGAACTCCAAATGTGTGTAGGTAACTTAAATTTGGTTTTTTGCCATGCCAATGAGTGAATGGCAATTCTCAAGTTGTTGTGTTAACTACATTGTTTAAAACATGATTGCTACACATTATGGCTTCACCCCACAGTGTTTCAGGCAAACCTGAGTCAGATAACATAGTACGAGCCATGGCTTGTAATGTTTGCCCTCTCCATTCTACAAACGAGTTATGTTGTGGTCTGTAAGGTGCAGAACGTTTATGCTGGACACCAGCCAATTTCAACATTCTTTGGAATCTTTTGTTAACAAACTCAGTCCCATTATCAGTAACTAACGTAATTACTCCTCATTTTTCTCTCAGCAAACCTTAGCCAGTTAAAGAAATGTTGGAATGTTTCTGTTTTGTTTTTCATAAGATAGCAGAAACCGTATCGTGAGTAATGGTCCATAATATTCAAAATATAACAGGCACCTCCTAAACTTGGTTTCTTAGGACCAATTATGTCATCAAAAACAACCTCTAAAGGTTCTTTGGTCTTAAAACCATTTAGTCTGTTTGCTGGAGTAATCTTACTTTTCTCCTGGCTACAAGCATTACAATTTAAATACTTGCTACAGGATTTCAATTTTACTCCCTCTGACAATTCAACAGTTTGTTTGAGCATTTTGAAATTAATGTGCCCTAGATATCTATGCAGTAAATGTATACATTCATCATGTGGCTTAACATTGTTATAAACTGAGTTAGCCATCTGCAACTGGTCATCATGTATCACATATAAATCATTCTCTAAAGTAGCAGTAACACTTTTACCTTCTTTCTCTATTATACAGTTATCTCCCCTAAAGGTTACTACATAACCAAGATTAACTAAAGCCCTTACTGATAATAAATTAAATTTCAGTTTAGGTACATATAACATAGTTAAATGCTCGTTTATACAAGAACAATATGCAGTACCTTCACTTGATGCTTTAATCTTCCATCCATTTGCCAATGATACATGTTGTTTACTCGTGGACATCTTTACAAACCTGTTTCTATCTTTAGTAATGCATTGCGATGCTCCACTATCAACAACCCACAAATCATGGTTTACAGTTGAATTGCTAGACATAGCTAAACTGACATTCTTCTTGGCCTTCTGGTGATTACCAGTATTCTGCTGTTTTCCCTTCTTACAAAATCTAGCTATATGTCCCCTAGCCCCACAAGAAAAACATTTCCTAACAGTATAGGCTGTTGAAGACAAATCCTCTTCTTGTGGTTGTTCCTTCCTCAGTTGGTCCCTATCCAGCCGTCTTCTTGCTTCTTCTAACAACCTTCTGGTTATGTCAGTCAATGTTAGTTTATCTCTGGGCAGGACTTCCAGTGAAGATACATAATCATCATAACTTTCATCCAACGAGGAAAGAATTATGTAAACTTGATGCAGCTCTGAAAATATCAGTTCCTTTTCATGTAGCTCTTGAAAAGTTCTCATTTGCTGAATCCCAAGCATTTACATCCGGTGGGTCTTGAACTACATTCCATAAACCTTCTCCACGCAGAAGTAGACTGCACTTCATAGACCAGGAAACATAGTTTGTTCCATCCAACCGGGTTTTCAGTGATAGACTTGTTGAAGTGTCTTGTTCCATCTTTATCAGGATAGTAAACCACAATTAAACGGTAAGCAGCAGTCTGTATACAGCACTGTGTATTCACACTAATTCTCAGTTATCTGAGCCTGGTATGGCCTGGGCCCATAACCAGTGCTGAGGTAATTCCCCATTAGGAGAATGAGCACATACAGGGAGACGTATAAAGAGTAGTGTTTGAATAATACACACATAGCACACAGATACACTGTACAGTAAATGTAGGTTTTTACGTTTAATAAAGGTTTAAGCAAAGGCTTCTGGAGGTTTTCACACAAGGTGAACTAGCTCAATCTGCTTCTGCTTCTGCAGAAACTTTTCTTTCTCCGCAAGAAGAAGGTGAGAGGCAGGTGATTTCCCATTGGTGGAAATCTCGGGTGTAAACCAAATGGTTCTTGCAAACCAATTATTATTTTTTCTAAGTTCCAAGCAGAGAAGAGCAGAAATCCAATATACAGGTGAAAACATTTGGAGGGCATTAGGTATCTATCAATTCCTAGATAGATAACACATATTCTATGTATTCCAAATGGTGTGTGATTCATTTATATAGGCATGTATGTGTTTGCATATGTCTATATATATAGTATATGTATGTGTATATGGATGGATGGCACTTACTTGTATACTGCTTCACAGTGCTTTTACAGCCCTCTCTAAGCTGTTTACAGAGTTAGCCTATTGCCCACAACAATCTGGATCCTCATTTTATCCACCTCGGAAGGATGGAAGGCTGAGTCAACCTTGAGCCTGGTGAGATTTGAACTGCCAAATTGCAGGCAGCTGGCAGGCAGCAGAACAAGCCTGCAGTACTGCATTCTAACCACTGCACCACCACAGCTCCATATATATATATATATATAGTGTGTGGGTGTGGGTGTGTATTCTTTGGAGAGCAGGCATCAGAGTTTAATTTTTTAATGTGTGCTAGTGTGTTCATGGAAAAAGTGACAATAAAGGTCATCTTGACTCCAGCAGATCTAATTTTTGAAGTGTTGTGGTCACTTTCTTCCTTCCAAACATCATAACTATGAGTATTAAGACACAAATTCTACGCGATATGGAAAAAAATGTACAGGCTTAGGGAAAAGGGGAGTCTTTTACATAAGCTGAGCCCATGAGGACATGGACACAATATGGAGTTTTCTTGGGATTTTTCTTGTTTTAGGTCACCTTCTTTAGGTCACTCTTTTTCATCTTTCCAATGTAGCCCATAGCCAGCAATTTTGGGATGATTTCCCATCTGATCCTGCTTAGAAAGGAAAATATAAATTTGACTTAGCTTCAATTTGATCCTGCTTAGAAGGTCAGATAAAGACATTCAATAGCTAAACAAGTTTCTGCAAACTGCAGTGTTCCCTTCAGCAAGCCAGGTGTTTCTTTGTATTTCTCAACTGCTTTTTGGATTGGATGAGTTTATTTGAGGGGGGTTACAATCCTGGATACCTATACTCACTATTTGGAAGGAGTTGGTGAAGAAAATGCTCCTGGGAAAAATTCAAAAAGAGCTTAAAATTTTCCTTCAGAAAATTTATTTATATGCTTATTTCAGCTATTTCCCTCAATTAAAAGGGCTGGAGTGAGATTTTATTTAAACTCACAGCAGTACTTTGGGAAATCCTTAGATTCTTTCAAAAATATTCTTACTCAAATCTTTCCTTCGCCATTTTATAAGCCTTTTTAAAGAAGATATAGTATAGAAATGAAACTTGCTGAACTGGGGAATGTGGTATTTCCCTAGAGTCTTAAATAAAATGCATCCAGCATATAAAGTCATTTTATTAACTTCTGAAATCAATGTGACCAGATGGGCTTAAAGCCAGCTACTTCATCCAAAATGCAAAGTGAACTGAAATCAGAAAATAGACTTTCACATCTGTTCCTTCCTTCCTTTCAAAACTGGAGTTTATATCAACCTGTCACCTTAAAACTAAACCTGAATACCATTTAGAAGAGATTCTACTGAATAGTGAATCCATCAGAGGAAATTCCTAATTTTTCTGTCACGATTTGTATTCCATGTGCAACTAACCTTGATTATGTTTTGTCCAATTGTATGCATGGAAGCAGCTCCCCATCTTCAGTGTTGCTCATTCCAGAAAAGGGTTTATATAATATATCTTACTTTTGATGCGTGTGATCTTTATTTTCTATTTTCCCTTTTCTGCAAAGTGTTTATATCAAAGAGCTGACAACTGAAGCATGGTGTGTACCAGTATGAACCTCCCTCATTCATTTGAATCTTGAATTGAGTCTTTTTGTGGTGGATATTATTTATTTAATAATGTTATTCCACAACTGAAGCACTTGGTGCTTTCTTTTACTTGGCAAAATTCCTGATCAGTGGTTGGAGCAAGATCACAACTCACCAGCTCAAATCCCCAGCAACTAAGACTAACCGGAGCACAGCCAAGCCCCCACCTGAACAGAACACGCCCCAACCAATCAGAACACGGCTAACCCCCAACCAATCAGAACACAACCAAACCCCCTACCAATGAGAACACACCCCACCCAATCAGAACACAGCCAAGCCCCCACCCAATCAAGTCCCACCCCACTGGCAGTTAAAAGGAGGAAGCAGCTGCAATCTCACATTACTCTGAAAAGCACAGAGCCGGAGACAGAAGCCTGAAGATGATGAATGAGACTTCATCGAAACGCGTTGCCTAGATACTTGAATCTACGCGGGAGAAAACCCGAACAACCAAAGATCCACATATAAATACCCATGAGAACCTCAGAAAACAAATATATATATATATATATATATATATATATATATATATATATATATATATATATATATATATATATATATATATAGTGTGTGGGTGTGGGTGTGTATTCTTTGGAGAGCAGGCATCAGAGTTTAATTTTTAATGTGTGCTAGTGTGTTCATGGAAAAAGTGACAATAAAGGTCATCTTGACTCCAGCAGATCTAATTTTTGAAGTGTTGTGGTCACTTTCTTCCTTCCAAACATCATAACTATGAGTATTAAGACACAAATTCTACGCGATATGGAAAAAAATGTACAGGCTTAGGGAAAAGGGGAGTCTTTTACATAAGCTGAGCCCATGAGGACATGGACACAATATGGAGTTTTCTTGGGATTTTTCTTGTTTTAGGTCACCTTCTTTAGGTCACTCTTTTTCATCTTTCCAATGTAGCCCATAGCCAGCAATTTTGGGATGATTTCCCATCTGATCCTGCTTAGAAAGGAAAATATAAATTTGACTTAGCTTCAATTTGATCCTGCTTAGAAGGTCAGATAAAGACATTCAATAGCTAAACAAGTTTCTGCAAACTGCGGTGTTCCCTTCAGCAAGCCAGGTGTTTCTTTGTATTTCTCAACTGCTTTTTGGATTGGATGAGTTTATTTGAGGGGGGGTTACAATCCTGGATACCTATACTCACTATTTGGAAGGAGTTGGTGAAGAAAATGCTCCTGGGAAAAATTCAAAAAGAGCTTAAAATTTTCCTTCAGAAAATTTATTTATATGCTTATTTCAGCTATTTCCCTCAATTAAAAGGGCTGGAGTGAGATTTTATTTAAACTCACAGCAGTACTTTGGGAAATCCTTAGATTCTTTCAAAAATATTCTTACTCAAATCTTTCCTTCTCCATTTTATAAGCCTTTTTAAAGAAGATATAGTATAGAAATGAAACTTGCTGAACTGGGGAATGTGGTATATCCCTAGAGTCTTAAATAAAATGCATCCAGCATATAAAGTCATTTTATTAACTTCTGAAATCAATGTGACCAGATGGGCTTAAAGCCAGCTACTTCATCCAAAATGCAAAGTGAACTGAAATCAGAAAATAGACTTTCACATCTGTTCCTTCCTTCCTTTCAAAACTGGAGTTTATATCAACCTGTCACCTTAAAACTAAACCTGAATACCATTTAGAAGAGATTCTACTGAATAGTGAATCCATCAGAGGAAATTCCTAATTTTTCTGTCACGATTTGTATTCCATGTGCAACTAACCTTGATTATGTTTTGTCCAATTGTATGCTCATTCCAGAAAAGGGTTTATATAATATATCTTACTTTTGATGCGTGTGATCTTTATTTTCTATTTTCCCTTTTCTGCAAAGTGTTTATATCAAAGAGCTGACAACTGAAGCATGGTGTGTACCAGTATGAACCTCCCTCATTCATTTGAATCTTGAATTGAGTCTTTTTGTGGTGGATATTATTTATTTAATAATGTTATTCCACAACTGAAGCACTTGGTGCTTTCTTTTACTTGGCAAAATTCCTGATCAGTGGTTCTCAACCTGTGGTCCACAGACCCCTATCATCCCCCATTAAGTTTTGGTGGGCCTTGGCAATGACATGTGGCCACAAATGCTATTTCAAGGGCTCGGAGGTAAGAGTCAAGGGCTCTGAGATAAGAGCCTCGGTGGCACAGTGGTTAGAGTGCAGTACTGCAAGCCTTTCATCCTTCCAAGGTGAGTAAAATGAGAATCCAGATTGTTGGTGGCAACATGCTGACTCTGTAGTCATGTAGTCTCTGTAGCTTAGAGAGGGCTGGAAAGCACTATAAAGTGGTATATAAGTCTTAAGTGCTATTGGTATTGCTGTGGTGAAGAAAAGGTTGAGAACCATTGCTTCTGATAGTTCCTCACTATTGTCTTTTTGGGAATTTTCTTCATTTATTGAGGAACAGTGTTACTGCTTTATGTTTCTATGTGCATTTTCTCCATCCAGGTGGAAGTTCTTTGCCATCTTTGATTAATCTCAAAAAAGCTAAGTAGAAGTAGAATAGGTGAGCATGTGAATGGGGGCCCAACAAGACAGAGGTGTCATGTCTGCAGTTAGACTGAGAAGTTGGGAATATTTTTGCTAAGAGAGTTTCATGGACATGTACAGGAAATCACTAGGAATTAAACTCAATTTGTGGAAACCTTTACTTACTATTTGTATTTTGATGGAAGAGCGGCATTTCATCATTTTAATCCTGCCTAAGCATCATTTCAGGCATAAAGTCAAGATGTCACCCATGAAGATTAGGGTTATTCCAATTCAGCTTAATGACGGGTTTATTCATTGACATTGAAGGAGAGCTTTGGTAGCCAAACAACATAACAAATCTGATAACACCTTTTCCTACTAACACATTTCACTAAAACAAATAAATTTCTTTTAACTTTTAGCCATTTTATTTTCATGAAAGCTTATGCCATTTCATGACATTTGTTCAATGGAAAAGTTGCTAGGAGGCTCTTTTACTCATAGTGCCTGACAACACTGCTTCAAAGTTTTGCAACAAAAAGTAGGAGCTTCCTAGTTATGTTCTCTTACTTAGAAAACAAACAAACAAACCCTAATACATAGGCCAGGACATCACCTTCTAATCCTTTCCACTAGATAACTAGACAAATTATCTTTGAATTTTTAGGAAAATCCCTCTGGAATCTGCCACTTGTGGATTTACTATGTAGTGTTGGCTTCATATTGTGGATTTGCGCATTTCACATTTTATATCTTGCTTGCTGATATTCAAACAAAAAAGAAAGAGAAGTTGCAAAGAGAGAGTCCAAGACAAAACTCTTGAACTGGAATCCATTGGTTTGTTTGACTGGTAATTTGACATCTACAAGAGTTGGGATGAATATACGGTAGCCCTCATTTGCAACCTGCAACTCAATCATTAAGGAAAGCAGTTGCTATGTGAAACTCCCACTATGCTTATGATCTTTAGCTTCCTTTCACTTTACCAACTTGCAAAGGCTGTAAATGTCAGGGTTGGTCTCAAAGTTACTTTTTCATCACCATGGTAACTGTGAATGGTCACTGTCTGAGGCAGTCACTAAACAAGGACGTCTTGTTTATGGCTAATTATCAGCAGCCGCCTCTGGTTTCCTGGCTCGCATGGACCATTCATATGCTGATTAGAATTTGATATAACTTGGTATGTGGTCTCTTATGTTTGATGACACTCTGATAGACCTATTGTATTGTGGAAGAAGATATAAGTACAGGTAGTCCTCAACTTAGAACCATTCATTTAACAACTATTCAAAATTATGACAGCACTGAAAAAAAGTGACTTACAACTGGTCTTTAAACTTATGATTGTGGCAGCATCCCTCGATCACATGGCACTTGGCAACCAATGCACATTTACAATAGTTGCAGTTTCCTGGGGTCATGTGATCACTCTTTGTAACCTTTCCTGGGAGGTTCTGACAAGCAAAGTCAATGAGGGAAGCCAGATTCACTTAACAACCATGTGATTCACTTAGTGACCACAGCAAAAAAAATTAGGCACCCCTCACTTAACAGCCATATTGCTTAATGACGGAAGTTCCAATCCCAATTGTGGTCTTAAGTCAAGGACTACCTGTGTTAAATATGTGTGCATGCGTGTTGTGGGGGAGGATATTTGTAGACTATAATTCATGAAAATTTATATCATAACAAATCTATTATTCTTCAAGGTAACTTTGATACAGTAGGCTTTTAAATTGCCGTATAGATTTTATGTTTTTCTTTTTATGCTGCATTGACTAGAGAGACGTGCATGAGTAGATGCAAGAAACCAAATAAAAGACCTGTTTTTTCCTGATCTTATTCTTGCTCCGATGTGGAAGGTGAAGAAGCAGGAGCAACTGGATATAAATTTGATCTCTTTTTTCTGTTGATTCTGTTGATTCGGTGCCAGAGGTATTTATAGTAATTAAGACAGCAAAGGGAAGACTTTTTCCCTTAAAAGGTCTGGCTCTTATTGGAGAGTTTAATAGCTTCAACTTCAGGAGATTACATTTAATTAGCCGAGTTATAAGGGACAGGTTTCAAATCAGTCTATTTCTGTACCAATTAAAAGAAAGTAAATTGTCTGCTGAAGTTGTAAATCTCGAAGCCCCGAGGGCAAAGAGGCTGGGGTTTGTGCACTTCAGAGGGTTCAATCTAAACCATACTGACATTTATAATTATCTCTCACAAAAATATGACATACCTTAGCTATCTATAGATGCTATTCATGGAAACGCTCTTGCCAAAGCTTTCTCCATCTGACTGGAGCACACATGGTGCTTTTAATAAATATTAATAAATGGTTTGCACAAGCAAGCAAATAGCACAGCTCTGAACTTTGCTTGGGTTGCATTGCTCCAAAATGTATTTTGTCCCTAAAGTATTGATAAACAAGCAGCCAAGACGGATTCCAGGTATAAGTATGCAGCTCAAACTCCCCAGTGAGGCCAAGGCCTTTGCCCTAGACCTGCCCTGATGGAATTAGCAGCAGGCAGTATCGGTAGCATGGTAATAAGTCCTAGCAGCTGGCCCTGAACTTACCATTTAATTATCTGTCACACTAGGAGCAACACCACATAGAAAGGAAAACTGTGGCCTGCAAGATGGCAGGAGAAGCCAAAGCAAGTCACTAGAAAGGCCTGGAACTTCAAAGGTGCCAGAAGGTGCTATAGTGCTTGTTAAGTTCGCAGGGTTGGGCTCATAAAGACGAGAGACTTCAATTCAGTAACAACAGCTCTTTATTTATCGGCTAAAACCAGCTTAAAAAAATAGTAGCCACCGCGGCTCTTTTATAGAGCTTGCCGGGGCTTTAGCGGCCAATGACATCACTTTAAGTCTCCCGCGCTTGGTTTTGACCAATCGCGGCAGACTCTTAGCGAGCCAATCACAGCCGCCCTGGTTGTCCAATCAGGTAGCGGTTAAAACGGACCAATGGGAACGTTGGGTTACAAGACTGTCAATTTGGAACAGTACTGATGCCAGATATAGAAGTCAGAGCTTCAGGCAGGCATTTTCCTTCAAACTGCTGCTTGCTTCTCCTACCAGCTTAGACCTCAAGAAGATATGCTCCTAGGTTTCATGCAGTGCTCAAGTATTGTACTTTGATGGTGGCCAGTTCAAACTATCTGGTTAAAAGAGGCCTTAACTGTATATGACATTCAGCAATGTTGGGTGTACCCACATTGCCCCTTCAAGCTGCTCCTGCCACTGCTCATCCTAACTTGATTAACTGTCAGTAATTTCTTCTTCTTCTTCTTCTTCTTCTTCTTCTTCTTCTTCTTCTTCTTCTTCTTCTTCTTCTTCTTCTTCTTCTTCTTCTTCTTCTTCTTCTTCTTCTTCTTCTTCTTCTTCTTCTCCTTCTTCTTCTACTACTCCTTCTCCCCTCCCCCCCTCCTTCCACTTCCCCTAACCGGGGATGGGATTCAAATTTCTTGTGGGTATGGCTTGCTGACTGGGTATGGCTTGGTGATCACATGACTGGCTGGGCGTGGCTTGTATGTATATATTGTAAATATTTATGTAAATATTGAATTTTTTAATTTAAAAAAAAGAGAGCAACTTTTACCCAAAATCAGGCAAAGCAGGCAGGCAGATTGAGTTGCTCACAAGATCACAGATTCACTTAGAGATCTACCTTTCTGCAATCTGCTGCCTGAGTCTGCACTGAAAAATAGAAGCTAGGAAGGTTCAGCTCTGCTTTTAGATCAGCTAGAAAGCAAGCAATCCATTGATTTCCTGCTTTCTAGGTAATCTAAATCTCCTGGCACAGCTGGTGGTCAGAACAGCTGATGGTCGGGGTAGGAAAGGAAAAACAGCAACTTAGCAGGCAAGTTGGATGGCGTGCATGCCAGGTAAGGAGTGACTGGGCAGGGCAGGGCGGGGCCAGCCAATGGTCCGATTTACTGGTTCTCCAAACTGCACAGAATCGTAAGAACCAGTTCTATAGAACTAGTGCAACCATGTAGAATCCCACCCCTGCCCCTAACCCTATCCCAACCCTACCCCTACCCCCTACCCTTCCCCCTCTTTCTCCTCTTTTACCAGTTAGATCAATGGTCTTCAAACTTGGCAAGTTTAAGACTTGTGGACTTCAACTCCCAGAATTCCTGAGCTAACATGACTGGAGGAGGAATTCTGGGAGTTGAAGTCCACAAGTCTTAAAGCTGTCAATTTTGAAGACCCCTGAGTCTTCAAACTTGACAGTGTCGAGTGACATTGCTGACTGTCAACAATGTCACTTAAGAAAATAATTTCCAGACTAAATTATTTTGGCCACAGCATACAAAGCAATTTGTTTCAACATGCTCGATTAGACAATTCCCTTAATGTTGTGTCCTCTCACTTTATGTTCCAGGAAAGCAATAGCCAACTTCTGTCCCTCCTGTGGACAGGTCTTATGGGACACATATCTATTTTGTAAGTATGTACAAATAGTCTTCAACTTACGACCACTATTGAACCCAAAATTTCTGTTGTTAAGTGAGACATTTGTTAAGTGAGTTTTACTCCATTTTATGACCTTTCTTGTCACAGTTGTTAAGTGAATCATTGCAACTGATAAGTTAGTTGTTAAGTGAAACTGGCTTATACATTGGCTCTGCTTATCAGAAGGTCGCAAAAGATTATCACATGACCCAGGGACACTGCAATGGTCATAAATATCAACCAATTGTGAAGCAAAATTCTGAATTTTGATCATGGGGATGCTGCAAAGATCATAACTGTGAAAAATGGTCATTTTCAATGCCATTGTAACTTTCAATGGTCATTAAATGAACTGTTGTAAGTCGAGGACTACCTGTACATTTGCTCACACCTCTGTGCAAAATTAAGTTGAAAGCATATACACAAGGCATCAAAATGATACAATAATTAGATATTTTTCAGCCATTCTTATGGTCTCTAGTATATTTTAGAGCTAATTTTAATAATATTCTTTCAATAGCATAGTGATTATAATCACTATTTGCCTCCCCTATGGAACAGTACTGGTTCAAACCGCAGAATACTTTCTAAATTAGTATTTTAGTTTCCCTGGTTCCCTTATTTTCCACTCTTTGGGCAATTGGCGAGAGGGTGAGTAAGTTCAGTGGTGCACCATTTCATCATTTCTCAAATCACTTGAGGTAAAAAGGGGGAAATCCTTTTACCTCAAGTGGCTGGAGAAGTGAAGAAATGATGTATCACTGAAGTTAATGAAAAAAACCAAACCAGTGGAAATAGGGAAAGAGAAATAGTAATTAAGAAAGAGTTTGTCACTGAACTGCAGAGAAGAGGGGAGCTAATATGTTTATAATCCAGCTTTGGTGCGCAAAGGATCTATGCTGCTTTGGCTGTATTATATCTCATGGCATAGATAGCTAAGGGAAGAAAGGAGGTGGGGGAGCCTGTCAGGTAGAAAACACACCGAGAACGTAAAAGAAAAGTAGGTTTCTTCACCTACTTTTTGAAAGAACTTTAAGGAAGTGATGGAGATGGAAAATCGAGACAGAAGGGATTCCCAAAGGTGCTTTTTCAGGAGGCAACTGGACTTCCCTGGTTTTTTTTTTCTTTTGAAAACATTTCACGTCTCATTCAAGAAGCTTCCTCAGAGCTGAAGAAGCTTCTTGGATGAGAAGCAAAACGTCTTCAAAAGAAAAAAACAAGAAAGTCCAGTTGCCGCCTGAAAAAGCACTTTTGGGACAACCATGACCTGGATGACTGAGAATCTCTACAGACTTTTAGTGAGACAGAAGGGGGTTAATTGAGGAGGGGGCCTTTGAAGACATAAGCAGCGCTTAAAGGGAGGATGGCTATTTGCTATATTAATCAAGTCGTCCTTTTGCACAGTGACAATAACAAGGAAATACACTGCCCCAAAAAAGAAAACACGGGTTCTTATGTAATTGACATGCATTCTTCTGGAATCACATCATTGCAATTTGGAGAAAAATATTCTCTGATTATTGTAAGGAAGATAGTGATTGGCTGAGCTGCCCACTGGCTTAGACTGATAGTCATTGTGCTGGGTGTAGATAGACAAGCTCAAAAGACTTCTGCTGACTTGCCTTTTTTTTCCTTATCTTTCAACCAGGCTGGATCTGAACTGTGCTTCGGATAGAGAATGTTTTCAAAGAAAGGGCATCTTCAATAAATTTATGTGCATGGATTTGCTAAAAATTATTACTAGCCCTTTCCAAATAGGGTTTGGAAAACAAAAGGCCTAGAAAAGAAAAGGATGCACCGAAGGCATTGTCAGGCTTCACAGGCAAAAATGAATCATTTAGGCAATCTCACAGAGGACTGAAGAATTTTTGAGGAGAACTATTGATTGAAGAAAGCAGGAAGGCCTAACCAAGAATAAGCTCCATGTAAAGAAATAGGACTCAATTTTTTTTCCCTCATATCTTCCTCCTTCCTGCTTTACTTAATGAACAATTTGGTCCTCACTCTGGAGAGGCTGGCAGGCTGGTTTTCATCTGCCATTCTGGAAACCATCTGACTAAGTCTCACAGATACAGAGAAGAGAAACTAAAAGGATGCCAAGAATGTGGCCATTGTTCCAGGCTGGACCTACAGATATGTTAGAATCAGTAGTGGGATTCAGCTGGTTTGCACCAGTTCAGGCAAACTGGTTAAATGACCCACCCTGCTATCAAAGTGGATCCTGGGCACTGTGGTGCACTGCAGTGGAGAAATGGGCAATGGAGCAGCCAGCACGAGGGAAGGAGAAGGCCGCTTTCCCTCTTTCTTCTCCCTGCTCCTCCTCCTTCTCTCTGGCTGCTCCATTGCCCATTTGTCCATTGCAGTGCAGCACCCAGGATCAGTGGTGGGATTCAAATTTTTTTTGCTACCTGTTCCGTGGGCGTGGCTTGGTAGGCGTGGCAGGGGAAGGATACTGTAAAATCTCCAGTCAAAGGTGGTATTTGCTGGTTCTCCGAACTACTCAAAATTTCCACTACCGGTTCTCCAGTGCTGGTCAGAACCTGCTGAATACCCACCTCTGCCCAGGATCCACTTTGATAGCAGGGGAGGTTAATTTAACAACCAGTTTGCCCAGGGTCAGATTGGCCAATCGCAGAAAGCTCATCCCACATGTGTGGCAGAGCTGAAGGATGGGGATGGGCCACGCCTCCCACAACAGCCAACCTGACCCTGAGCGAACCAGTTGTTAAATTATTTGAATCCTACCACTGGTTAGATTACAGTTCTCATCTTGGGCAGCCAGCTGGGCCAAAGGTGAAGGTTAAGATCCAAAGTGTATGTATCAGGTTGAAATTTGATGCATTATAAAGGAAAATGCATAATAAAAATATTTAAAAAGAAAAAGTTGCTGCCTGAGCTGAAATTGTGACATGAAAGAAGGACATTGTTAAAAAGTAGGTAAATAGTCATACCACAAATTAAGGACATTATTAAATAGGAAAATAATCACACCATGCATTAATTCATTTTAAATTTGTTCCTATTTAAGTAAACTCTGTGTCCTGGCTTTGCCTATTACTCGATTTTATCCCTGCTTACATTTCAGAATCCAGTTCATGGCATAAGACTCACCACAACAATAGAGACCAACATATTCATTGCTAAGCCAGGGAGCTGCTGTTAAGCGAGTTTTGCTCCGTATTACAATCTTTTTTTGCCAAGGTTGTTAAGGAAATCACTACAGTTGTTAATCATGCAATCATTAAGCAAATCTGGCTTCTTCCATTGTCATTGCTTACCAGAAGGCTGCTGCAAAAGTTATGAACAGTGATCAAGTAACACCAGGAATATTGTCATAAATTCACAGTAGTTGGCAAGTGCCCAAATTCTGATCACATGAATGTGGGGATCCTGCAATGGTTGTACGTGTGAAAATTGGTCATAAGTCACTTTTTTTTAGTTCAGTTGTAACTTCAAATGGTCACCCAATGAATTATTACAAGTCATGGACTTCCTTTAGTGCCTAACAAAGAATCTCTGCCTGTTTTTTTTCTCCAACATTTGGCTCCAGCTTAAGCTCCTCCATTAAAAAAATACCTGATGGAGGAGTTAAATATCACTCACTGGTCTACATCCAGTTGCTGTGGGTGTTTGCGTGTGTGTGTGTGTATCCTGCCTTCCTGCCTTTATTATTTTAACAAATAACACAAGGCAGGCAACATATCCAACACACGTCCTTCCACCTATTTTCCCCACAACAACCTTGTGAGGTGAGTTGGTTTGAGAGAAAAAGAGGGACCTGGGCCAAGGTCACCCAGCCATTTTCATGCCTAAGGCAGGACTAGAACTCACAGTTTCCCGCTTTCTAATTTGATGCCTTAACCAAACTGGCTCTCTAATAAAGCTGCACAGACCACGTATTTAAAGCAGAGAGGGTATTTAAGCCAGAAAAACAATAAAAGGTAATTTAAACTTGCAAAGTGTGCTTTTAGCAATTATTAAAACAGTATCTCGCATCTTCATTTGCAGCTCTGTACATGGTTTTTGGTGACAAAGTGTATTTAATTTTCAAAGCCGGGCAATAAGACAATGGTAACCAGCCTCTTTTTTTTCTTACTGCTCTTTGAGTCTGCAAATATCGGGGTTTTTTTATTAGGGGAGGAAAGGACAAATTTAGTTTTAATCTTTCTCCATCTATGGAATTAAATCATTTGCACTTGTAAATTATGCATGTAAAATTACCAACAATTTGGGCTTGAGCAATTTCCAGTGAAATCCTGAATGTGTGATTTGTAGTGTTTCAGATAGACTAATTTGTCAAGGCTGACTGAATCCATTTAGTGCCTCCTTAAAGGTGTAGATGAATTTGATTTCGAAAAAAGATTTACATCCCCTGCACATAGCAATAAAACTGTTGGAAAAATTCTCAGATCTATCACATAAATTTCCACCTTTCAATATCATCCAGGTCAAACAGAAGGGGAACCGTACCAAGTCTCAGCTAAAAATTAAATGTGAAATTAAATACTTTCTTCGGTAACTATCTTGAACATTTGTTTCATGTTTAACAGTGAAAGGAGACTCGGAAGTCCATTGGGAAGAGCTTGTGTGGTTATGAATAACCTGGCAGGGACTTTGGGATAGAATTAGAACAAAAAAACCTATTCCATTCATAAAAGTCTAAAAGAGAGGAGGAGGAGGAGTGCTGCTTCATCTTAATCCACTCTCTTCTCCCTCCTGTCATTCATCACCATTCATCACCTTGAAGTAATATGAGCACTGAATGGGGGCAAAACACCAGTGGCACCAATCTCCCTTCCAGTATTAATGGATGACATTTCACGTTTTCACTCTCTTTCATAAGGATACCATGGAATTAAATAAGAAGCCCACTCAGAGAAAACCTAGATCTTCCCCCTTGGAATTTTATGGTGAGAAAAGGCATTTACCAATGGCTAGGAGCTCAACTATCTTTGATCCACAGGTGTATAAAACATGCAACGTTTGAGATCATGTCATTTCATAAAATAAATGGTATATACAGGTAGTCCTTGATTTACAATAGTTGGATTAACGACCATTCAAGGGCGCTAAAAAAAAGTGACTTATGGACTCTTTTTATGACCCATCATAAAAACCATCATAACGGACTTATGACCGTCGCAGCTTCCCTATAGTCACGTGGTCACAATTCGGACGTTTGGCAACTGGTTCATATTTATGACGGTTGCACTGTCCCAGGGTCTTCTTTTACAACCTTTAACAAGCAAAGTCAACAGGGAAGCCAGATTCGCTGGTTCACTGTTATTAACTTAACAGTTGAAGCGATTCACTTAACGACTGTGGCAAGAAAGGTCGTAAAAGAGGAGGGGGACTCAGTTAACAAATGTCTCACTTAGCAACAAAAATTTGGAGCTCAATTGTGGTTGTAAACCGAGGACCACCTGTACATTGATTAAATAATTGATATTATATTTTATAGAGAGCAGGGGGACATTTTGTCTCTGAATGGGGTACGTAGCAGAGGTGGCATTCAGCAGGTTCTGACCAGTTCTGGAGAACCAGTAGCAGAAATTTTGAGTAGTTTGGAGAACTGGCAAATACCACCTCTGACTGGCCCCACCCCCATCTATTCTCTGCCTCTCGAGTCCCAGCTGATCAGCTGAGCCTTCTTTGGATGCCCTGCATAAGAGAACGGAGCTGGAAAGCAGGTTAATGGGATGGGAAAGGAAGGGGATTTTGTAATAATCTTCCCCCAGGAGTGGGGTGGGAATGGGGATTTTTCAGTATCCTTCCAAGCCACACCATGCCCACCAAGCCACGCCCACAAAACCGGTAGTAAAAATTTTTGAATCCCACCACTGGTACGTAGTGCTTTCTGAGCTTAGTTGTTGTCTTGCAGATGTTTCATTATCCAACCAGGTAACATGCTAGAAGGGGCTGTAGTCCCTTGAAGAGTGGAGTCTAGCACTGATAATACTACCTGGTTGACTAATGAAATGTCTGCAAGAAAACATTTAAGCTCAGAGAGCACCGAAGACCCCACAGTTCAACCCCGAGCTACAAATATTTTCTTCTATTGATTCCTCTCTCTCATCTTACCCCGCTATTCTCCTCAGTCCCACTTAACTTGTGGGGCAACCCCCACCCCCACCCCCAAGAATCATGCACTCAGTCCATGCTAGGGAAAAACACCATTCTACTCTATTTAAATGCAGCTCATGAAAAGGAGAGTAATTCAGAAATGGTGCAAAGACACGGGATTGAGATTAAGAGTCCTTAAATACCCCTTAGAACCTAAGAGAGTTAATTTCTAAAGAAATGGACACATTGAGTGAGGAGGCTAATTTACATATTCAGAGGAAGAATGATGTGAAAAATCCTTTGGGGACTATATTATTTCATTACATATAAAATATATAGAATAACATAGCTGACTGCAAGCTATATCCTGTTACAAGAGATGCTCCAGTGGTGAAAACCCAGCAAATCAGAAAAGGCATCGCCTTTTCTCTTGAATCCTAGATTTCCAAGTGCTTCTGGATTACGAATCTGTGGATGGAGCAACAGAAAACATATTTATCTTGGCTGCAATCGCTAGTAAGTAATCTAACTCTTCAATAGATAGAAGCCCATTTGAAGCTTACAGCATTCTGATAATTGCTCTCATTTTTTATTTGGACATTCTTTTAATAATTCATAAGAAAGCACATGTTCTGTCTTGGGCAGAGGTATGAGCAGTATATGCAACTTTTATTTGTCTTTTTAAATAGAACGTTATGTTTCCAAGGAGAAACAAATCTATGTGGCAGGCTTTCCCAAGGCTTCCTTTTCTGTTCCCCAAGTGAAAAGCACTCTTTTCTTGCCAGATTTTTCCCTCCCAATAAGCTTTCCAGAAGTTTATTTAACGTTTAACAGTACTACTGTTTATATTGTTTACATCATATGAAAAGAATAGGGCTAGTAGGGCACATGCTGGGACAAAGTAAAGTGTAGCCTGCACTCATATTTGCATCCAAATTCAAGATAGTCTAAAATAAAACACATTCATTTTCTCCCCTAAGTAGGGGTGGGATTCTACAGGTTCACACCTATTTGCTAGAACCGGTTGTTAACATTCTAAGCAGTTCAGAGAACCGGTTGTTAGAAGAAATTACTAGCCTAATCCTGTAAGGAAGGCAGGAAGGAAACATTCTGGTGTTGCTTACAGAAACTGCCTCTTCATTAACCCTTATTACATTCTTGGCAGGGCTAGACTTCCTGTCTCAGGAACTCCTCTGGAGTTTTTTTTCCCCTCCTTTGCTGGTACTTTGCTTGTGTAGAGTGACCATTCAAAGTTACAATGGCACTGAAAAAAGTGACTTATGACCATTTTTCACACTTGCAACTGTTGCAGCATCCCCACAGTCACGAGTGGCCAGGCGAGGAGATGCATACCTCGCTGTGAGTGATATTGAGTAGGCCACGCCCAGCCAATAGCATGACCACCAAGCCATGTCCACCCAGTCACATGACCACCAAGCCACGCCTACCACCTAAGCCATGTCCACAGTACCAGTTGTTAAAAAATTTGAATCCCACCCCTGCCCCTAACTGCAATTTTTCCATTTCCAGCAATGTGGATGCAACCTAAAACAGGAAGTGCTGCCTTAGCTGGTGGTTGAATTAACAGTGTGGCTCTTTGTGATTGGCTCTTTTCTGGTTGAAAAAAATCCAAGGAAGTTTGGTCACAAGAGTCCTCATTGATCCCTTAGCCAGACACCTTTCCTGCCTTGCTCTGCATCTGGCTGAATGAGGATGGAAATCTGCTTTCCTGTGCTGCATGCTTCTTACTCAGGCAATACAATTAGATTCGCAACATGCAAGTTATGGCTTTAGGTCTTCTCCCTCTGCCTTTAATATGCCCCCAGGTTTGCATCTTTGATATCTGGCAGTCAACCATCACTATCAGCAATGTAGTTCCTCTCCAAATCTGGGCAGAATAACAAAAATATAAAGTACAGTAAACCTTCGGATAGACTTCACATTTCCAAAGTAATAACCAACCTCCGTCCCAAAATTAGACCATCCTAACTAGATGACATCATCAGAAAACCATCCCCTTTCTTCAGGTCCAACAATGGGGTTCTTTTTTTGGAGTATAGACTCTGGCTGGCAAAATGTTTTGATTTGGATCCACTTACGTTTAGCATTTGACCCAATTCTGAATTATTTTACTGTTGTTTTTTGCTAAATTTCTAGAAATTTACAAACAACATTTGATTTCAGTTGAGAGGAAGCTGCATTTGAACCCTCTATCTTTTCCAATATAATTCAACTGCTGTGTTTAATCCCAATATTACGAATGGTTTTGTCTTTCTTATAAATGAATGCATTTTTTTAATTCAATTGCTTCCTTCATGAAGACAGTAAATATAATTGGGAGTTACTAAAATCAGACACTGGGTAATCATTAAGGTCATTTTATAAATCTAGTCCTGATAATATATATTATTCTAATATCTAGAGTTGACTACCACAAGATACTGTAGAGTTATTTTCAAAAGAATTTATTATTATTATTATTATTATTATTATTACAACCAGTGAGGCTTATGGCTACTGAAACACCACCTGCAAAGATAGAAATAGAGACAAATTACGTGGAACATATACCAAACATTTCTTTGTTCAATTCCACATGATGGCCATGAAATTGTGAACTCCTCAGCTCCACTGGAGAAAGTTTTGCTAGCATGAAGAACCTGGTAAAACACACAGCTGAATAGGGCACAGTACAGAAGTCACAGTAAGGAGGAGTCACGCAAGATGCAACCAGGGATGGGCCGCTACGGGTTCACCTGGGTTTGGAAGAACTTGTAGCTAACGTTATGGCCAGTTCAGAGAACCGCCAAATCCCACCCCTGGCTGCCCCCGCCCACCCCACCCCGCCCCTCCCAGGAGTCTCTACACAGCCCATTTTGGATGCAAGGTAAGTGCAGAGCCCGCATGGAGGCTTGGGGAGGGCGAAAACAGGACCTCCCGGAAGTTCCGGAAGGCTGGAAATGGGTCCATTTCCAGCCTCTGGACAGCCTCCAGAGCCCAGAAAGGCTCAAGGAAAGCCTCCAGAGCCCAAAGAAGATGAAAATCCCCCCCACCCCACCCCGTGATGCAGGATGTCGATGAGGCCATGCCCACCATGGCCATACCCACCAAGCAACCGGTCAGAGAACCCATTGTTGAAATTTTCGAAGCCCACCCCTGGATGCAACCCTGTGTAATTTCCAGCAGTGTAAAATAAATTAAAGCATAAAACCACACAGAATTCAAGAGGCAGATGCTGCTTTAGCAGTTCAACACACACACAGTATTCTCCCAAGGAGATTTCCTCTGAATTCATGCCTCTGAGAATGGAGAACCAGCTATTGAGATAATGACACGTAACATGTCCTCCTCCATATGAACTCCAGAGAATGTTCTCTCGGTGATGAATAACACCATCTTGAAGAAGCAACATTATAAAACATTGGCCTTATCTATCAGAGTTCTGCAGTCTTTGAATTTTCCAAAACTAAAGAAGTTGTTAACAGAGTAAATAATAGTTATTGATCTGCAGAGAGAGATTGCTTGGGAGTTACCCTTGTTTTAATGTGTTGCCTTCATCCTTACTGGAAGAAAGCTACCATTGCATTGATTTCACCAGGGGGCTTTGTCCTTCTCATTTGGAAGCAGCTGAAACTATGGGTTATGGGTTGCAAACAGTTCATTCTATGGTTGAAATATGCCCCCCTACACCTGACTCCACTTATTAGCAGGTTTCCTGACAGATCTAACAAATTCTAACTGTTGCTTAGACTCACATATCACAATGAAGTTGTCATTTCTAGAGTCACCTATTTTTGCCTTGTTGGGAAATAGCAACATACAACAATCAGACTAGAAATAAGTGATGTAACCCAGCAACAAAAATGTGTGTGTGTGTGTGTGTGTGTGTGTGTGTGTGTGTGTGTGTGGGTTATTTTTGTTCTTATCTTATAACTCAGAATGTTTTTCTTCTGTTCCTTTGCTTTTTGACTGCAGATTTAAATATGTTGAAGTACTTGCATGGACTTGGTATTTTAGTAGCTTAGTAGTTTAAGATTTTAGTATTTCATGTGCGAGGTATTTTTTAATTTAATGATTTAGCTTAAAGTACCTAACCTTTTAGCAAGCTAGTACTAGTATTTTATTCCTGCATTTTTGTCACTTTTATTATGCTGTGTGCAGTCCTGGTCAGGAATTGTAATACAGGTATCCAGTCTGAGCCCTAAATAGAAATGCAGCTTGATCTTGCTGCCTAACTTTCCCATTGATTCAAGAAACCCTTTTATTTAAAGTGGTCTAACTTGTCAAGAGCCTTGGATTCCAGCAGTCCTAAAGAGATGAAGGGTTTGTCGGCTAGAGAAAATTGATGTAACCTGGTCAGGTCTGAAATGTGCTGGCAAATTAATTCCATTTTCCTTAAAGCTTTTGAAACAATGGACTTGCCCAGCCTGTTTTGAGCAACCCCTACTAATACATCTTCTGAATCTACAAATCTGTGACTTTGGGCCACATGACTGCAAACTTTTCTTGGATCTATTTAGTCAAAAGGATGCCCAAGAAATGTCTATGTGAAACTCCTTCACCTTAGTTTTCATCCTTACTTGTGCCGTGGTATGTTTCTTACCCTTTGTAACTCTACATGCAATAAGTTATGCACTACTGAGTAGAGCAGAAACAATTCAGACTTCTGTGATGACCCACCAGCATATAGGTTTGAGGAGGTGTTGATGTGTATTTCATACAAGGTAGACAGATTTAATTTTACTGGCTAGATTGATGCACAACTCCAGAAAGCAAGCTGTTCCAAGAATTAACCAGTGGAACAGCTGGTCTTCAGAAGTTGTGGCTGCTTCATCATTGGAGGTTTTTAAGAAGAGACTGGACAGTCACTTGTCTCAAAGTGTATAGGGTTTCCTGCCTTGAGCAGTGGATTGGACTAGTCTAGAAGGCTTCACAAAGTTGCATGATCTAGTTGTTCCTTAATATAGTACCATTGATTGAAATTCAGATGAAAGACAGTGAAACCGTACTGAGGATTGTCTCCTGTTTAGTGGACTATCCCCAGGATCCAAATCAAAAAAAGATTTTATGAACACAAAGACATTATTTGGTATTAATTCATCAGGAGAGCAAAATATATTTAAATCAATATAGTTTTAAAAAATATGTCTTGTTGAGTGTTTTGCTTCTATAGAGACTTCCTACAGCAACATTTGTCAATCGATTCATGGTTACAGAATCAAGTGCTTCCAGCAGTTGGATAAGATGTTCTAAAATATCGATATTTATCCAGTTACTCTCTAAATCTCTAAGAAAGGCAATAGGTACCAGTCTCCCATATTTTATTTCAAACTTATTTAGCAGCATATGGTTAAGGACAGTTTGACCCAGCAGCTGTTCAAAATTATTTGATTAGATTTGCAGCACTGAACAGAACAGAAAGTAAGAGCAATATAAACAGTTTGAAGTTTTCAGCACAGATGTTCCTTGCAAAGTGGCTTTTGCTAACAGGTATTGTGCCAAGATAAAGCAATATGCCAGGAACATTTGGCCTGGCTAAGGCAAATGGCTGCAGAAAATACATTCTTTTATGTGAAAAGTAAAAGTAGAAAATAAATCCATCCATCATATTTAGCTATAGTTAGATACGAAGGGAAAAGAGTTGCTTTTTTTTTTTAATTTAAGAAAGTAGAAAGACAGGTAATTGCATAAAACTAGTGTTCAATTAGGGTGATCTCTGAGCTTGGTTGTTTCCTTGCAGATTTTCATTACCGAAACTAGGTAACATCATCAGTGCTAGTAAGGAATGGGATTTGCTCTCAATTTATATTCTATTGGCTTGCCCTGGGCTGGTCTTTGGTTGGGCTATTTACTGTTTGCTTGTTTGGCAGTTCCTTGGTTGGGTACTGTTTGCTTCTTGGTTGTTGGTCTGATCTTGTTGTTAATTTATGCTCATCTAGGTGTTCATTGCTGGTTGGGAGGTATTTTAGTCTTTTTGTTCCCTTTTTGGCTTGTTGATTATTGTTTGCATAGATCAACACCAAGATTAATATCAGACTGACAAGACCACCAACACTGACAAGTTAAGCCTCTAGAATATAAATTGAGAACAAACCCCATTCCTTACTAAGCACTAATGATGTTACGTTGTTTGGGTAATGAAACATGTGCAAGGAAACAACTAAGCTCAGGGAGTACTAAATTATTATTATTACCTTTATTTCAGTCCTGAACTACAAAGCTTCTTCTTTATCAGTAGTATTTAGTATTATTCCATCCCAAATAGGAGGGAATCAATGGTGGAACTTACAAAATATCTAAGGAAAAAGTAGAAAAATCTCAGAAACTCTAAGTAATATCAAGGATTTTCCCAACATCATTTTGCCTTTCTGGGCTTACAGCTCCCATTCCAAACTCTGGAGAAAGGGTTTTAGGATTGTAAGTAACTTCTCAATTTCCATTTTAATCTGCATTAAAATTCCAAATGCTATTGGTGTCATCTGGTCCCTTTGATGTGGCAACTGTCAAAACCAAGAGATCTTAAAATCAGTTTTTATGTATAAAATAATTTTGCATTTCATTTTCACAATGAAGTCAAGATCAGAATATTATTTAATGTTAATGGTTTTGATTCCAATGATAATCAAACCTTGTCCCAAAGGTGCTTTTTCCAAAGGCAACTGGACTTTCTTTATTTTTTACTTGAAGGCAAAAAACATCTTCAAGCAAAAAGCAAAGAAGACTCAGTTGCCTTTTGGAAAAAAAAACACCTTTGGGACAATGTTTGACCTGGATGACTGAGAATCTCCACATATAGATAGCCAAATATTTAGTATATAAATAAATATTATTTAATTATTACAATAATCAAAGCCTCCGGATCTGGAACTTTCAAAATTAATCAATCTTCCTATCTTATTCCTATCGCCAAGTGTGAAACAGTCACCTAAATTGACTTCTGCTTATTTGTTGCAATGGAAAGGATTCTCTCCCACTGTCCCCACTATAATGTCATTAAATAAATACAGCAGGCAAGGATTCCTGGGTTATATGGGTTGCTCCAATATCTCAGTACTGTTGTACTCTGGTCTAGCCATTGGATAACCTTACTACAGTAATGAATTTTCATTTGCTGGTAATGATACCTGATCATCCCTGAATATACCTAAAGCAAATTATACTAAATAACTATGTCCATAGTGAGTAGTTATAATATATATAATACTCTAAGGATGCTCCCAAATAGTAAATTTCATCTTCCATAAATGAGAAGTTACAGTAATTCTTCGCTAACTGCATGGGAGTTATCTGCATGAATCTGAAAGAGCTGGTATCTTAAAGAACATAAATATGTATTTCTTATATTAACATTCATTCAGTGGCATAATCCAGCTAAAATATTTTACAGAAAAAAGAAAAAGGAGTCACACATTTATAGTTCACCTCACAAAGACGGTGTGGTTGGGGAATTCCCACACTCTTGAGAAATTTTACAGGGCCATTGTTTTATTTAACTGCGCATGAAATACAGGCTGTTGCAACCGCCAATCTGTGGGGGGTTAGGAACAAAGCCTTTTGAGTGGAGGAATTGGCACTTATAAAAAGATATATTATTTATTTAAAGGGGTTTATTATTCCTAAAAATATGTACAGTTCTCCAAGCAGACTGAAATTATATGTGCGAACAGAATTGTTAATACTCATAATGCCCTGTGTAAGTTTAAAACAGCAACTGAGTTTCTTAGATTTTGTTCAAGAAAGCCTCGGAAACTGGAGAGGGAGGGAGGGAGGGAGAAGGAGAGAAAGATCTATTTTTGTATCATCAAAGTAAGTGAAGACCAGGTGCGGAAGAAAAGACATGCAAAATTTGGAAATTCTTCTCTATTTTCTATAAGTGGCATGCCCTCACTATTTTAGGAGAGGTGGCTGGCCCTTTGGAAATCAAAGAATGTGGCAGTAGAAGGAGACAGGAATCAAAAAGAAGAAAGACCATAGAAACAATGAAGACCATGGCAACTATATGGCAATGCAGCAGATAGTGCTGGAGAGGCATAGCAATAAGATAGGTGGAGGAGGAAAACTAAGATTATGACATCCGACCCCCTCAATCCCTGGCAAATAGATGGGAAGAAATGGAGGTAGTGGTCGATTTTAATTTTCTGGGCTCCAAGATCACTGCAGATGGGGACTACAACCAAGAAATTAAAAGACACTTGCTCCTGGGGAGGAAAGATATGGCAAATCTAGACAGCATACTAAAAAGCAGAGACATCAGCCTGCCAATAACAGTGCGTATAGTCAAGGCTATGGTTTTCCCAGTTGTGATGTATGGTTGTGAAAGTTGTACCATAAAGAAGGCTGAGCACCAAATAATTGAGGCCTTTGAACTACGGTGCTGGAGAAGACTCCTGAGAGTCCCTTGAGCTGCACGTCGATCAAACTGGTCAGTCCTAGAGGAGATCAACCCTGACTGCTCTTTAGAAGGCCAGATCCTGAAGATGAAAATCAAATACTTTGACCACCTAATGAGAAAGAAGGACTCACTGGGGAAGAGCCTAATGTTGGGAAAGATTGAGGGCAATAGAAGAAGGGGACAACAGGGAATGAGGTGGATGGATGGAGTCACTCAAACAGTCAGCTTGAGCTTAAATGGACTCTGGGGGATGGTAGAGGACAGGAAGGCCTGGAGGAATGTTGTCCATGGGGTCGCAATGGGTGGGATACGACTTTGCCACCACACCAACAAGAACAGGAAGTGAGATGCCACATGAGTAATCAAGGGAGAAGCAGCCAATTTCAATCACTCTTTCACAAGCCCTGGGCACTGGGATCTGGAAGGTCCTAGTTCTGGCAAGAAAGTATAGCCCAAAATTGTGGGAAAGGGAGCAGCAGCATCAGAGCCAGGTTACAACCATCATCTCCTAAAGAACACCAGGCACCATTATGCACAGCTGCAGAGAACAGGCCAGATGAATTAGACCCCAGCTAGAAACAAAGCAATGAAAGCCAGTTTCGTGTAGCAGTTAGAAAAATGAGTTCTAGTCATGTATTAGATAATAAACCACTACTAAACCACTACTATTGTTGTCAGGAAAACCACAGGGAATAGTTTAGGCAGTCACCACTATAACAACCACAGCCCAAGGCTTCCATGAAAGCCTATTAATACAACCATAACTGGGGGTGCAGATGGAATATCTATCTATCTATCCATCTATCTATCCATCCATCTAGCTATCATCCCATAATCCCCTGCGGGGTGGAGTCTGAGCAACTGAATGGAGTTAGCAGAGTGTTTTAATGGCCAGATGCCCTTCCTGTCACCAATGCGGAGTTTTGTTCAGCAGATATATTCTCAGTGTGCCTAGAGATAGAAATATCTGCCTCCATCTCGGATCGAACTCACAGCCTCCTGATTGTGAGGTGAGAGCTCCATCTCTAGGCCACCCCACCACTCATCTATCTATCTATCTATCTATCTATCTATCTATCTATCTATCTATCCATCCATCCATCCATCCATCCATCCATCTATCATCTATCATCACCACCACTGAAAATATATTTTCAAGTTCTCTAAAACAACTGATTGGTGATTAGCTAACCTCAGCATTTCCTGAACATCTCTGGCTATATACACTATTGTCCTGCATTTTTGTTTTGCTAGAATTGCAGTATAAGCAATTGAGTGTTCATATAAGATTAGTGCAGAATGTCCTATTTTGACTTCATCGATAGATATCTGAAGTATTTTATGTCTATTTTTGCTCAAGGAGAATTTTTCTTATACTGTGCTATTTTACCATAATTATATTCTGAATCTGAAATATTCTGTGCATGTTACTTCAGGGGTGGCAATGCAGATTCATTTAGTTCCCTATGGTTCCATTATTAAGGGCTTTCAAATTTGCATCATCTTAGGTTAAAAGTGATTTCTGCCAAAACCTCTATTCAACACATTATTTAATTTTCCTTGAATAAATCAAAGAAAGGTTTTGTGTGCACATTTCTTATTTTCTCACAGACTCTGGGGAGAAAAAACTTAATAAAAACAAAACAAATTTAAAAAAATCCTTCTAGTGTAAAACGATGTATCATATTATATGTAAAAAGCTCTGTTGAAATATTACATTTTAGAGTCTAACTTTTAAGGGTTTCTTCTTTCTGTGAGAAGTTGCTGCCTCTGAAAAGCTCTCTGGCCAGATCCAGGTTACTAATTTCTCTAACAAGAGTAACAGCTACAGAAATGTGAAACTGTGTACAAGTTATGGGTATCATTCTGCTGTTCAATCATCTTGTTCCTAATGCAAACAATTGGATGGATTCCTACCTCTTCCTTTAGCATAGTATGATGTGAACTTAGCCAAGGGGGTTTCTAAGTCATATTATGATTTAGCATGTTTTGTGAAACAGTCTCTTATGGCATGCTCAGTGTTATGTCCTGAGGACTCTAGGAGTTCTCACTCAGGTCCATTCACTTTGCGGGGGCGTTCTCCCCTTTACCCATTGGTTGGTTCTCCCCAGCAGCCAGCTATAAAAGCAGGCTGCGGGGTCCGACCAGTTGCTGATCGCTGCGAGCCAGTTCCAGGCGTGGCAAGCACGGTCAGCCCTTTATTGTTATAATAAAGTATTGTTGCACTCATGCTCTGGTTCAGCCTCTCTTTTCCCAAACTTAACACTGGCGACGAAGGTGGGATGGCTACCAGAAGCACCATGCAACCGCTGAGTCACTAGCCGCCGATCCGCAGCCAGAGAGAGCGATCAGCCGGCGATAAGAGCAACGCTGATCCGCAGCCAGAGAGAGCGGTCAGCAAGCAAAAAGAGCAAACAAAAAGAGCGAACGCTGGTCCACCGACAGAGAAAGCGGCCAGTAAGCAATAGAAGCGAACACTGATCCGCAGCCAGAGAGAGCGGTCAGATCGAAAGTTAGAAGCGTCTGTAGCCGCTTGTTAGCCCAGCTACAGGGAAAGTGAAGCGCTGCGAGCCGCAGCCGCTCATTGTTTAGGCGCGAAATTCAAACGGCTGTCAATTGAATTTCAAACCTAAAAGGCACAGCACAGCGCTGTAGTCAAGTCACTGACGCCCACACAGGCGCGAATTTAAACGCCACCAACGGCTGACGGCCAAACGTGGCTAACCCAGAGAGAGAGAGAGGATTGCGAAAAGCCTCTCCAGAGCTGAAATCACTTGCCTGCCACAGGCACTAGAACATTTTTCTGCTGCCCCAGAGAGATTTTTTTCCACAGGTTGTTCTACCGGCCCCATCACCATGAACTCCAATCCAGTCTTCCCAGCGTTCAAACCGGATGAGGAGAAGTGGGAATCATACAAGAACCGTTTTAACCATTATATCGATGCAATTGGGCTTGCTGATGCTGGAGAACATCGGAAAAATCGTATTTCCTGATCTACTGTGGAGCCATCGTCTTCGATACTGCCACAGCCCTCGTGCTCCACGTGAGTTGAAAACGTTCCTTGGTCAGAGCTACTTGAAATCCTCACTAACCACTATTCTCCCAGGCCCTCACAGATTGCCAGGAGATTCACCTTCCGTATGAGGAAGCAAGCGGACAAGGAAACCATTAATCAGTATATGGCCGCTCTCAGAACAGCAGCATTGCATTGTGGGTTTGGAACCTACCTGGAGGACATGCTCCTCGATCAACTAGTCTGCGGGGTCAAGGACCACACCTTCAAAGGCGCCTCCTCGCGAAAAAAGACCTCAATCTCGCACAAGCAGTCGAGGAGGCCTTAGCAGCAGAATTGGCAGCGCACTCAGCCACCGAAATCCATGGCCCGACTGCCAAGCTGACATCAATCCCAGTCCACTCCGAGGAGGTGGTAGCAGAGGAATCCCTGAGTGATGAAAACGACGTCCACCGCCTCTCCA
Organism: Pseudonaja textilis; assembly: GCF_049901715.1. Classification (NCBI taxonomy): domain Eukaryota; kingdom Metazoa; phylum Chordata; class Lepidosauria; order Squamata; family Elapidae; genus Pseudonaja; species Pseudonaja textilis. The sequence continues at coordinate 124,455,478 of NC_141991.1, read as the reverse complement.
ATGACAGACGGCCGCAGGTAGGAGCCAAACAAGAAAACATCGGTCCACCCAAGCACATCACCCTGTGCCTAGCCTGTGGTGGATCTCATCTGAGGGCCACCTGCAAGTTTAAAGGAGCCACCTGCAATAACTGCCATAAAAGGGGGCACATCGCGAGAGTCTGCCAAGCTCCCCAAGGCTCAACACAAAGGCACCCCCCCGTCTCACACTCAGGGCCGCAGAGGCAAGTATTGAACTGTCGCACACATCACCGTGCCAAACACACTTGCCACACTGTTAGTAAAATCTCTCTCTCCGTTTACTTAGAAGGTAAACCGTGCCGCATGGAGGTTGACACAGGGTCAGCGCTCTCAATTATCTCGTGGAACACCCTCAAGAGGCTCCAGCCCAGCCTATCTACTAGCCAGCTCCAGAAGTGCCAGTTTAGCCTGAAGGACTACCAGGGGAGGACCATTCCTGTGATCGGCAGAGGCAAGTTCCTTGTCAGTTTTAAAGCTTTTAAAGGTCACCTACCTCTAGTGGTAGTTAACGGCAATCTCCCTACCTTATTGGGGCTCGATTGGTTTCCCCATCTCGGCCTAGGGCTAACAGGAGTCCATGCTGTCTCAACCTCAGACACTGACTCCTTATTCGCTGATTACTCAGATGTATTCAGCGAGGAGCTGGGGTGTTATAACGGTACCCCAATATCGTTCTCAGTCGACCCCCAGGCAGTCCCAATCAGGCTAAAACCGCGTAGGGTCCCATTCACTATTCGGCCAAAACTAGATGCTGAATTGGATAAACTATTAAAACAAGGGGTCATTGAGCCAACAGATTTCGCCAAGTGGGAGACGCCCATTGTCACACCCCTCAAAAAAGACGGTAGCCTGAGAATTTGCTCGGACTACAAGACCACAATCAATAAGTTTCTACAAGTTAGCGCTTACCCAATGCCCGTCATTCAGCATTTATTACACACTTTTGAACCTGGCAGCATTTTTGCCAAATTGGACATGTCTCAAGCGTATCAACAGTTCCCTGTTGACAACCAAACAGTGGAACTCCAGACCATTGTCACTCACAGGGGTGCTTTCAGATGCAAGCGTCTCCAATTTGGCGTAAGCGTTGCCCCAGGTATCTTTCAATCCCTCATGGAACGGATGTTACAGGGCCTCCCTGGAGTAGTACCCTACTTCGACGACATCTTGGTCTCGGCCAGGGACAGACCCCAACTCTTCCAGAGAGTTCGAGCAGTGTTAGAGAGGTTCAGACAGCATGGCCTCAAATTAAAAAAAGAAAAATGCGCCATTGCCACTAGACAGGTGGACTTTCTGGGTTATAAAATTGACGCCTCAGGCATTCACCCCCTGGAGTCCAAGGTTAAGGCAATTCACGAGGCACCCACTCCAACCTCCAAAACGGAACTACAGGCCTTCTTGGGGCTATTAAACTTTTACGCATCTTTCTTGCCCCATAAAGCATCAGTAGCTGAACCCCTACACAGATTACTGGATAAAAAGTCACCTTGGCACTGGGGGCACAAAGAAGACCATGCTTTTCACGCCGTGAAATCACTACTCACGTCAGAGGCGGTACTTATTCAATTCGACCCAAACCTTCCTTTAGTGCTGGCAGCAGATGCATCCCCCTTTGGAATTGGGGCAGTATTAAGCCACAGGCTTCCCAATGGCGCCGAGGCTCCCATTGCCTTTTTCTCCAGAACGCTCTCCGCAACAGAGCGTAATTACAGCCAGATCGATAAGGAAGCTCTAGCAGCTGTTGCAGCAGTGAAAAAATTTCACGAATTTCTTTTTGGCCATTTTTTCGAGCTGGTCACAGACCACAAGCCCCTCCTGGGTCTACTAGCTGGGGACAAACAGACCCCTCAAGTCCTTTCCCCTAGGATGACGAGATGGACCCTCTTCCTAGCAGCCTACTCCTACAGACTCATACACCGGCCAGGTAAAACATTGTCCCACACTGACGCTCTCAGCCGCTGTCCCTTGCCGGCCCCGGCTGAAGACCCTGCTCCTGTCCACACTATTTTCGGACCTCCCCATCACTGCCCTTGACATTGCTGCTAAAACCAAGGCAGACAAAACGCTCGCCCAGGTGCTCGACTGGGTGAGGAGGGGGTGGCCGGGTGGCAATGTTGAAAACAAATTCTCACCTTTCAAGACCCACATGCAGCAACTGTCCAGTTTGCAGGGCTGTCTACTGTGGGGCACTCGAGTGGTCATCCCGACCTTACTGCGTACCCGAGTCCTGGAGGCGCTGCACGAGGGACACCCTGGCATCGTGAGAATGAAGGCATTAGCACGCAGCTACGTATGGTGGCCAGGCCTCGACGAGGATGTTGTCAGATGGGTAAGTTCCTGCAACATTTGCCAGGAATCCCGTCCTGCTCCTCCTATTGCCACCCCTACTAAATGGGAGAGCGCCAGCGCTCCGTGGTCCAGAATTCACATCGACCTGGCCGGCCCCTTGCATGGGAAGATGTTCCTAGTGGTCGTGGACGCCTATTCTAAATGGATTGATGTTGCACAGCTATCCACGACCACCACACAAGCAATCACCAACGTATTAACACGCCTATTTGTTACACACGGGCTACCCGACTCCATTGTCTCCGACAATGGCCCGCAGTTCGCATCAACCGAGTTCAGCCGTTTCGCTGCCAACCTGGGTATCCGCCACATTTTCACAGCCCCATTTCATCCTGCCAGTAACGGATTGGCTGAAAGGGCCGTCAGGACCACTAAAGAAGCCCTGGCTAGGTTCAGTAAGGATGACTGGCACCACAAACTCTCGCGTTTCCTGATGAGCCAGCATTCAACTCCTTGTTCAGTCACCAACAAGTCCCCAGCTGAGCTCCTGATGGGCAGGCGTCTGAGGACTGTATTGGACAGACTTCATCCACAATACTGCCCTGACTCTCCCCTCGCTTCCACATCGGGGTTAGACATTTTATCTTACAGGAGCCAGTATTCGCGAGGAACTTCGCTGGTGACCCCCTGTGGATCCCGGGCGAGATCGTGGCCATCACCGGACCAAGGTCGTATCGGGTCAGACTGGAGGATGGCCGGGTCTGGAGAAGGCACCTGGACCAGCTGCGTAGGCGCCTCAGCACCCACACTAGCAGGGACCCAGAATCACAAAGCGACGGGAGGTCTCAGCATCAACCCCACATCCACATCCTTCCTGGTGACCAGTACACACCAACCGTCGGTCCAGAAAACCCGAGCACGGACAGCGGCACACAGACGGTGGACCAGCCCGATCCAGTCTACGGGAGCATGTCCCCAGTGACCAACCCTACGAGTCCCGGGCCTGCCCGAACCGAGGGGCATGTTGGTGACACTCACCCGGCTCTGCCTTCCCAGGCAGACTCTGAGCGGACAGTCAGCGTTCCTGAGCTGCGCCGTTCCGGGCGCCAACATAAACCTCCTGCCTACCTCAAAAACTATGCGTGTTCGCATCTGGGGGGAAGGGGTGTTATGTCCTGAGGACTCTAGGAGTTCTCACTCAGGTCCATTCACTTTGCGGGGGCGTTCTCCCCTTTACCCATTGGTTGGTTCTCCCCAGCAGCCAGCTATAAAAGCAGGCTGCGGGGTCCGACCAGTTGCTGATCGCTGCGAGCCAGTTCCAGGCGTGGCAAGCACGGTCAGCCCTTTATTGTTATAATAAAGTATTGTTGCACTCATGCTCTGGTTCAGTCTCTCTTTTCCCAAACTTAACACTCAGCAAATCAGAGCTTAACAGTAGAGGTGATTTCAGCTATTCTAACTCCCTTCTGATCTGCTCTTTTAGGCATTTCCAGATAGATGAAAGTGTAGCTGTGCAAGTGAGTGACACGATCTTATTTCATTATGTTATAAACTTTCTGCTGGGGTCCAGTTGCATAAATATGCCAAGATTCTAAGTGATAAGTTGAATCTGAGCAAGATCAAGAATAGTAAGAAGGGAGTACAGTGGACACTTGACTCTAGATCAGGAGTGTCAAACTCAATTTATTTGAGGGCCACAACAAGGTTGCGTTTGATCTCAGGAGGGGTGAGAGGGTGTGGCCAGGGTGGGCGTGGCCAGATTGACATCACTCGTGTCGGGGGTGCCTGTGGTGCCCTGAATGTTCTGCCAGGCTGGGATGGCCTCCTGGAACCCTCTGTGAGCAAAAATGGAGCTCGAAAGCCCCGAGTTCCATTTTCACTGGCAGAGGCACTACAGACTGGTCCTTCCTTGTTGCCAGGGTGGCCCCACAGCCAGAACTAAGCACCCCACAGGCTGGATTCAGCTCATGGGCCTTGAGTTCGCCACCCCTGCACTAGATTAACTGAGGGGGTTTCAACATTTCTGACAGGATGGCCCCTCAAATAATAAAATGAATTTGACTCCTCCCTATGAATATAACCAATGATTTCATCTTAAAAATACTTTTATCAGGAATTTTAACAATAAGAAAAGACAATACAACATGAAATTAAAGAAAGAAAATAAAAATAGAGAAAAAATATACAGAAAATATTAAAAGTGCAAAACATAAAAAAGGAAACGAAAATATATTTAAAGAAGTGACTTCTCTTCTTTACAGCAATTGCAAATAAATTTCATCTCTTTCCTCCCACTTTGAAATTTCATTAAATGAATCTATTTCCCAACCACATTTAATCAACAACTCCTAAAGTCGTTAACAGTTCTGGCTAGAGAGAAATTCCCTGAGGGATGGGCTCCAGCATGAGTCTGAAAGCTCAGAAGACTGGTCCCAGTGACTGACCCATATTGGATCTTGCAACATTATCCTGGTTCACATATATTCACCTTCATTCATATTAACAGTTCTTTCTGGTTTCTGAGAAAAGTCCATATAGGACAGTGGTGGCTAACCTTTTTGGCACCGAGTGCCAAAATGGGAGGAAACCGGAATAGCAGTTCCCTAACGCACGCATAGGAATGCCGGAAACCAGAAGCTGAACTACATGCGCTCTGGGAAGCTGCTCTTCCAGTTTCCAGCACTCCCGTACGCATGAAGACCAACTGGCCAATGTGCGCATGCACTCCAGGGAGCTGCTTTTCTGGTTTCCAGCACTCCCGCACACGCAAAGACCAGCTGGCAGTGCACACATGCATGCCAGGGGAGCTGCTCTTCCAGATTCTGGTGCTCCTGTGTGTGCAAAGAGCAGCTAGCCAGTGCGCATGCGTGCGCTGGAACCCAGAAGAACAATGGGCAACGGCTGGCGTGGCCGGAGAGATGGCTCTATGTGCCACTTACGGCGTATGTGGCATAGGTTCGCCATCACAGATATAGGATTTCCAATATTTTATCATTATTCTCTTAGCATGCTCATCCATAAGCTTGATGCTAATTCCCAGAAGAAGAAGAAATAAACCAATGTGTTTGGTAATTTCTGCATTGGTTCATTTCTGCATTTGATTTATATTTTGCCTTTCTGCTCTAGCAAGCACTCAAAATGGCTCTGAATTAGGCAGACGGGTTCCTCATATTTACTGAAGTGTTGCATTATATAGCCCCGAATGATGCTGCAATTATTATAATGCAATTATTATTTTCTTGAACTGGACATCCTCTTTCTCCTTGCACATACCTAATAATATTTTTGTTTATGTAGGTACTAGCAGGGTGCCCGTGCTTCACTACTTAACTATGTGATCGGGCAAGTTTTGGGGGAGGAAAATAAGGGAGGGAAATTGTATCCCTGCTTACTAGCATTCATCAGTATTCAACTGGCTAGCGTCCTGTTAGTGTGTGAGAGAGTCCAGGGCTGTTTGGAAACTGAAACAGTGTGAGCAAGGAGACAGCAAGGAGCCTGGGCGTGACTTAGCTCAACTGTTCTGTAGTAAAGCTGTTTGCTGCTGTGAAAGTAAAACTGAAACTGAAACTCCTCTCCTCTGCTTGTGTTTTGCATTTGGAAGAGATTTCTTTTCAGGTGGGGACGGGGAATAGAACTCCTTAGCATCAGAGCGTATTAATAGTAATATAAGAAATACTAATGTCCTGATGGTGATTTCAAAAAATCCTTTCTTAGTGAGCATCTAGAAGCCAAGAGGAACATACAGGCCAAATTTCAAGTTTGTAGGCTTTACGGTTCTGGAGATTTTGTGATGATGCATGAGTGCTTTTTCATTTTTATATAAAGAGATATATCCTCCTTTCCATGTATCTGTTTATACTATTTTAGCACCAGCATTGCAACATATTTATAAATTCTTATATTCTCCCATCCCAAAGATTTTTAATGTAATATTAGCTATTGAAGAAATAAGAGGTTGGCTAGTATTTACTACTGCAAATAAAAATTATTTCTATCCTTTTATTTCCAGGGCTTATTTTCCACATACAGTAGGCAAAATCCCTGTTTTGTAGCTGCACATCTTGCTATCCAGTTCCCATATGGCACAGCAAACGAAGTGGGGCTCTGCCAAATGAAGATCCAATTATAGGTTGCTCAATTATTGCATTTGATACTATAATTATATAACAGCAAAGGGTTGCCATTTTGGCAAATATGGGACATCTGCTTGTGGGACTTGGAAAGATGCATCAAAATTCATTTATGTTGTATACATACTCTTCTGGGATAATTATATTTATGAAGACATACTCATACTGAAAAAACGGGGAGAGGAATATCCAAGAGATTGCTTGGATATTCAGATTAAAGATTCCCAATGTAAATTCCTATCCTGTTATTGAATAAATTGTTTGAAGGCCTAGACCAAAGTGTTTTGACTCACGATGCTTATGTAATGGACTATCATTCATAATCTCACAGAAAGTGGGGCCCTCCTCATCAGGGAGCTCTGGTTCCATCATTGGAGGCAGTAGGAGACTGAGACCTGCTCAAAAATGAACACTTAGCCCTGCTACAGCTCAGGCAATGGGATAAATCATGTGTTGGTCAGTTCCAGAAGAACAAACTCAAAAGGGAACCTTTCTCTCTAATCCAGCCTTGGCTACGAATGAGTGTTTGGTTCTGGACTTCAGTTCTATCCTCATCTATACCCTTCGCAAGTTGCCCACATCTCCCAGTAATTAACACATGATTATAATGAGGTACCAGCTATCAGAGCCAGGTAACAATTTCATGTATTGGTCTAAACTATGATGGGCACGAATGCTTGTATGTTGCAGAAAGTCCAGCAGTATTCTTTTGTGAAGCTTAATTATACCTCACTAGTACTGTCACAACTTTTGATGCCCTTCAAAACTGACTTCTAGATTTGACTAAATTCAAGGCTGATGTGTGTATGACTGACAGCCATTCAAGGTGACACAGAATAGGGAACCAAAGTCATGGAAGTCTGTACGACTCTCAATATAAAGGCACACTAATAGAATCTTGCAAATCTGGATGCCTTTCCCTCTCTTCATCATTGTGAGAACTAGGGAGGGTCTTCTCTGAGACATTTTCACAGGTTATAGTTCTGGCCTGGACTTAGTTTTCTTTATCTAGCTATTGTCTTGGTAGCAACTCTACCCACCATAAATACACTGTTATTAGTAAAGCTGTGATCTTATCTCAGTAATGTTTTAACAGACTTCCTCAGCATATAGGCTGACTGATGCCATCAAGAAGAAGTTGGTTGTCTGCTGATTGGAGTCACAACAAACCAGGTTTATTTTATTCATTTATTTAATACAACTTAGAGACACACTTTCCTAACTGTAGATAACTCTAGATGGCTTACGCTTAAAAGAAGGTGTTTTTTTTCCTTGCAATAACAGAGAAAATAGATAATAAGTTTCCAGAAGGCAAGTTCTACATAACAATGCCAACACATCCTACAGGGACCCAAATCCTATTCTGCTCCAAGGCCTAGAGGAACAGTCAAACTTTTAATTATTTTATGAATTTGATCAGAATGGGTTTCATGGTCACCTAAAATCTCAGGATCCACCATAAATAATAGTTTTATTGGTATTATTTCAAGAAGTATGCTGTGGCCTCTTTAAACTTGCTTTGTTTCTCAATACAATGTTATTTTCCCACTCTGTTCTGGGGTCCATGTAGTAACTAATCGATGGGTTCCTGTTTTTGATGTTATTTTGCAAATTTAACTTTTGTCCATTTACTTTGATTACACTATGAATGTTTTATAATAAATTACTGCTGCAACCCATTGAGAGTCTGACTGCAGCAGCCTAAAATCATAACAAATAAATATTTCAACATTTGTCTGACATTTCATCTACTTTAAAGGAAAGTAAAAGCTTCAGGGAAGATTTTACTATTTTTAATTCACTTTATTAGTGAATACTAGACTTTTTATTCAGCCTATATTGCCTCAGTTTTGAATGCATTCGGGCAGATGTATATGCATTCTAAAAAACATGATTTCCCATTTCATTCAAAAGCAGAGACAACATACAAGTCAAATATTAATCTAAGAATGAATTTGGAATGAAACCTCATAACAATATTCCACAACAAAGAATGTTTCCTCTCAGACAAGGGGATTGCCTAAGGATAAAGAAATGAGTGTAGAAGCCCCTCAACAACTGGGGGGGGGGGGAAGAGATGAAAAAGATATTCAGAAAATAGATGAGAAATTAGAAGAAGCAGTGGAAGAGAAAAATCAAAATGAGATGCAAGAAGACAAAGATAATGAAGAGAAAGGATTGATAAGTAGGAATCAAATAGATATTAATTCCTTAAAAGTTTATAATAGAACAGAAAGAAAAATAAAAAAATATCTTCAAAAAAAGAAAAGTCTAGAGAAATAAAACAAAAATCTCTTCAAAAAAAGAGAAAGATTTATGGATGGATGTCCAAAGGATGCAGCGGAAAGAGATAAAGGGCAACCTGAAAGGGATACTTAGTGGGGATGAAAACATTACAAAAAGTTATAAGATTCCAAGAGAGAGAAAGAAAAAGGTGATTAAAAAGTTAATAGATGAAGGAACTCCCAAAAGATTAAAAGATAACAGATAATCAGAGTTGAAAGGGACCTTGTAAGTCATCTAGTCCAACCCCCCGCCCAAGCGGGAGACCCTGACAGATGGCAGTCCAATCTCTTGTTGAAGGTCTCAAGTGATGGCGCTCCCACAACTTCCGAGGGCAAGCTGTTCCATTGGTTGATTGTTCTCACTGTCAGAAAGTTTCTCCTTATTTCCAGGTTAATGGAAATGATGGATGATGGATAGCGATAAAATATATTAATAAAATGGAAAAGTAGAAAATATAAATAGGGAAAATGTAGCATATATACTAATAGATAATATAATTTACTATATTTAAAAGTAAGCTAAGGGTAGAAGGTAGGTAATTTAGTTGTATTATTAACAGTGTGTTCAAAGATATTGTGAACTTAAAATTTTTAAGGCTCAGAAATTGTGCGGACTTTGAGATATAGTCCCAGGATTGACTGAATGTTGTTAATATTTGGTCTGATTAGTAGTTCTAGATATCTGGGATATTGAAAGTATGGTGGAATAACGAGTAATTTTTAAAATAGTAAATATAAGTGACTTAATAGGGGATAATAAATACATGGTGAAAAGAAATGTTATCTATATTTAAATGAATTAATGGAAAAAATGAGAAAGAACTATAAAGAGAGAATAGTATTGCTGAAGTTGGAAGATTAGGATTATATGTACTTATTTGTATTATCATTGTTAGCATTGTTTAAAAAGGACATTGACCCAGTCAATACACTGTTTACAAAATATGTATGGTGTGAAAAGAAAATTGTAAATAAAACATGATTATTATTTTTTTTTAAAAGAATGGTCTCCTCTCATGCTCTTGAAAAAACATTTATATACAGAATAACAAAGTCAGAAGGGACCTTGGAGGTCTTCTATACATGCTGTTCAGGCAGTAATTAAATAGAAATCTACTGAATAGATTTAGAAATAAAAATAAAGGTGACCTTTTTCCAACTCAATAAGTTTATCTGAACAATGTACTTACTTTTTCAATAGTTCTAGTCTAAGCCACCTAGACAACCTTTATTATTAGATGGTCTATAAACTTTGTAACTAAATAAATAAGTATATTTTCTGATTCATATGCAGAAGATAGATGGCAAAAGACAGAGATATGTGTCCTATTTGAGAAAAAGCAGGTTAGGGACAGATTGTCATGGAGAAAAATCTATGTGGTCACTAAAAGCTTGGTGGCACTTAATGTGGTGATACCAGCATGATGTGGTCTAAATGGAGATAGAAATGAAACCAGAATTTTTCCCTTTGGGACTAATGGAAAAAGAATTGGAGAAAAAAAATGAATTTTGTAACTATACATGTTGACAACAGCAAGACTATTGTATGCGTAAAAATGGAAAGACACTTTGATACCTACCACGGAAGAATGGATGCAGAAGTTGATGGAGTTGGCTGAGATGGCAAAATTGACTACTCTGATTAAAGGAAAGAATATAAGTACTTCTGTTTCCACGTGGAAACTGTTTCTGAATTTTGTGATTGAAGTGGAAAAGAATGTAATTTTGACTTTGGAGTTTTTAGATTAGATTGATAGATCTTTACAGAAATGACATGTTCATAATATTATGGAAAAACAAAAGGCTGTGATTTGATGCTAATGCCTTATTTTACTGTAACAGAGAGAGTCGGAAGTGAATGCTTCATTTTCTTTTCTTTTCCCTACCTTTCCTCACTTCTCTTTCCCCTTTTCCTTCCCTCCTCATTGCTCTTGTATTTCCTTTTCTATTTTGTATTTTATAATACTTAATAACTTAATAAAAAAATGTTTGGATGTGGTCGACCCCGCTTGATGGCACATAATAAAAAAGCAAACAAAAAAGCCAGACGCAAATAATACAGCAGCTTTCGGTTTTTGATGCAGTCACACAATCCATGCCATTTTTCAGCTTTAGTTAGCAAACTCATCTGGGGTCAACAAAACATAAGGACACAATGGTGGAAATTAAATGCTTTGCTGAATTAGGGCTTCACTAAAGTAATATCTTTATCTTAGATCTGCGATGCCTACCTTCTGCTTAAGCAATATCTTTTCCAGCAGATAGCAAGAATGCTGAATGAACACCGGGGAACCTAACATAATTTTGATGGATGCATTGGGGATAGATCACTGAATGAATCCTTTCGAGACAAAGATAATAAGGCTTTCTTCCGTGTCCATCCTTCTGCTTAATTTATTATCCAAGACCTCACAGCAAAATCTTTACCATTGATTATTTAAGTCCTGCTGGTGCTATGTTTGCTTTATCCCATCTTCTTTTAATTTTCTTGGCCTGGACTTTTGTTGGAAATAAAATGCTAATGCCGCCTTGCTCTAGAAATGTCTACTGTAGTCAGGAAAAGTAGCTTAAAATTCTTCAAGGTAGCATTCTGCGTAATGGTTCTTATTTTGTTACACAAAACTCAGATTACAGAATAGTCTTATTGTGTCAGAAATTTATTTGAAAAACTAAAAGCCTTACTTTTAGTTACTTACTAAATAAGTTAGTTTAGTTACTAAGTTTTAAATGCCTGTATTTAGTTAGTTACTAATGTTCCAAGTATATCTTTGTTGCTCTCTATAGATAGATATTATTATAAAGGGAATGACTTGAAAATATTCAAATATTGACAAAGAAATACAAGTTTTCTCTGATTTTTTTTTACTGAAGTTGATGCTATTTTCTGAGCCAAAGCATATACTCTACACAATTCTATACATATAGGCAATTGTGGTTAAACAAGACCCAAAACAATGTGTAAATTCTGTAGATTAAAAAGTGAGAAAATTCCTGACCTAATGCATATATCCTCACTCTCACCTCCCACCACTTAAATCCAATACTTAAGAAAGAGATGAGATATCCCTGTTTGGTGAACTAGGACCATATTTTTTCTTTAACTTGTTAAATGCTTTGCTGAATGAGTGCTTCTTCTAAGCAGCATCTTAAAACTATAATTCCTTCCACCTATTCAATAAATATACTGTATTTCAACCAGATAGATGGAAAGTGGATGAACAGTGGGCTGTGAAATATATTTTTCTTATCTGATACAGGGAAAATAGATCATTGGAAGAACACATCAAAGCCCAAGACAATAAGCCTTTCCTTTAGCAACTCTCCTTTCAACCAATTTGTTTTCCAGCGACACACACATCAGAAAATCTACATGAATATTCATATACACTTTCATATGTGTTTCTCTTAATATACATTTTTGCATGCTTGGCTTCCTAAGAGATATATTTTTCAGGCAAATTTTCCCAATGTCATGCATTTTTGTTCATTGTATTCACTAACATTCATTTGTGTGGATTTTCTTTTAATGTACACATTTCAGTAAGCATTTTTAAAATCAGATGACTATATTGCAGCAAGTGGTAAGATGTGCCTCCTGAACCGTTTCGGTTCCTACTGTATATTTTTTGTGAAGGAAAAAAAGTGCACATTGGGTAAGGTAGTCTCTGATTTATAACCATTCATTTAACAACCATTCGAACTGAACAATGGCGTTGAAAAAGATGGCTTAAAACTGGTCCTCATACTTACAACCATCACAGTGTCCCCACAATCATGAGATGACTGGGCAAACAGCATGTATTTAAGTAAGTTACAGTGTCCCAGGGTTGCATGATTGCTATTCATGACCTTCCCAACCACTTTCCAAGAAGCAAAGTCAATGGGGGAAGCCAGATTTGCTTAACAACCCCATGGTTCACTTAACAACTTCAGTTAATCACTTAACCACCATGGAAAAAAAGGATTGTAAAATGAGGCACAACTCACTTAATAACTACCTTGCTTAGCAATGGAAATGATGGCCCCCACGGTGGTCATAATTTGAGGATTACCTGTAGACTAAATTCATTTCACATCCAATTTCGGTTGCCAATTTCCATGTGTCTGTGAAGAGTCTCATCCATTTGGGGTTTTTTGCTGGCGATGTAAATGGGTTGAATTTATGTGTGACTAATTTAGGATCCCGCTTCCCAGTCTGCAACAATGCTTAACCATGGCAGAGGGGCTGTTGACTGGGACAAATAAGTGAAGAACACTGGGAGTCTTCCAAAAATACACAATCCCAGAGGGGTCACCCAAAGTGTGACGGTCATCCTTACCGCCTAGCTAAAGCAAGTAGGCATCTATATTGCGTGACAGTCTGGTGGTGTCAGTTTAGAGACAACACCGAAGGGATCATTTCATACTGCACAGGAGAAGGAGAAGGCACATCTCTCCTGCATTTTACCAAGAAAAATCACATGAATAGACAATATAAAATGATTGATGATGGCCGGATGGCACTCCATATGCAACTGAGGAAGAGCTGAGGACCTTTCAGAGTGCTAATGATGTCTATGCTATAGCTAGATTAAAGCCTTCGGGATTACTCATTCATGCAAGAAAGGAAAATCCAAATCTGCAAAGACAAATTACAAGAAGAACATGTAAGATAAGATGCATGGAATGGGAATGCTTAGCCTAGCAAAAGATGAAATAAATCAACTATACATTGGCAACCTAAGCATCATCTATTTGAAGTAGAAAAGGACACTTTTTTGTCGGAGGATCCTTCTGTTTACTATTCTGGGGGCATGAAAAACAAAGAAGGAACAGCACTGCTTTCATAGCCAGGATAACATATAACAAGAATAATATTTGGTCACAGTAAAATCAGTAGCCAGATAATCATTTAATTACTTAATTTTAACTATCTAAATTTAAGTTCCAATCAGGTGTGCCAACTAAGATGATTTTGATGAGTTTTGTGACCAAGTTCAATTTGAAGTCAACAGAGCAGCAAACAAGATCTATTGCTTGTAGTTGGAGACTGGAATGCTTAAGCTGGAAATATTAAAGAGGGAAATGGAGTTGGACTATATAGTCTAAGAAACCAAGATGAAGCAGGAGAATTCAATATTTTATCAATCCACTAATTTCCTCATTGTTAACAGCCTTCAAGTAACCACAATGATGCCTGGAACAGGAACATCACCAATTTCGGAGTATGCAAAAATCAAATTGATAACCTTTTTGCTTCAGCTCAATTATAACAGCAAGGATGAAATGATATAGGATCTCCTGCTTGAGCAAAGGGTTGGACTAGAAGACCTCTAAGGTCCCTTCCAACTGCTATTCTATTCTTTTGATGTGGCCAGGAATCGACTATGGAACAGATCGCGAATTGTTCACGTGCAAGTTCAAATCAAAATAAAATAGAAAAGCAACAATTTCCACAAGATGAATATTGCCATTCTCAGAGGGAATATCAGGAATCACTTTGAAGTTCAGGACATTGAAAAGAATCTAAGGCAGCTATGGCACGGAATCAAAGAAGTTGTTAAGGATAAATATGAAAAGAGATGGCGAATGATCAAGAAACAGAGGAAAGCAAATTGGACGTCAGAACAAATAGTGGAAATTGGCAAAAAAAAAAAAAAGAAGAAGAGAAGCCAAAGCCAAGAAAGACAAAAAAAAAAGTCTCAAGAAGGAATTTAACAAAGAGTTTGGAGAACAGTTAGCAGAAACAAGACATATATTACAATATCATCTCTAAAGACATTGAAGATGGAAACAGATATGAGGAAAAACTAGGAAAATCTTCCAAAAGATGCCTGAATTAAGAAGGTGGCTAAGGACTCAGGTTTTTAAAAATAAGACTGGAGAACCATTTGATTGGGGTGGTATAAGACCCCTGCAGGGAGTTGGAGTAGAAGACTTCTGTTCTGACCCAGTCTTCCCCAAAATGCATTAAGCTGACTCTGTGTCCAGGCAAAACCCCTTTTATTAAACAAATGTGAATTTCTTGCATTCACATTCAGCCAAAGGCCTGGCAAACAGCCTTTAAAAGGTGTAATTAGGAGCACAGATCTTATCTAGCTTGGAGAGCTGCCAAGTAAATATTTTCAAACGCAGTGCTGACAAGGAAGGGCTTGGCACAGAGTCTCTGAGATGCACAGAGAGATCTTCACAATGTTGCAACAAACAAATTGTTTCCTGAAAAGCCCCCTCCTCTTTTGCTCCTCTTTTAATCCCTATGGGAGGGGCCATTCATCGTCCACTTGTGGCCGTACTCCCACGTCGACCCTTAGTTCGTAATTGTTCTTTTCTTCTGGCAGCTCTGTGCATGTGCAGCTTGGGAACCAGCTCCAGCTGCTCCCCCGCCTCACTGCTGTCCAACTCCAAAGGCAGCTGATGACTGCCAGACTGCCCTGACCCCATCTCTGCCTGTAATGCAAAGCCCTTGTCCGAGCCTTCCTCAGCCTCCAGGACTGGTCCATGTTCCTCCCCAACCTCCTTACTGTCCAACACTGCTGCCAGCTCCGCTAGCCGCCAGAGGGCCACAACTTCTGAGGTCCCTTCAAGCCCTAGGATTCTAGAATTATATGGCCTTGTCCGGGAAGGAGGGGGCAGGATGACCCTTTTCTGCCTTAACACCTGTTAGGAATGTAAATCGCCTAACAGTTGGGTTGGAAAATATATAAACCGGGACAGATATTTTAATACCTAATGCTTTAAGGGAATGCTAAAATTGTAATTGGGTGTGGTTCCTCAAACGGCCATAAGATGAGCCAGAAACCTGGGCTATTCTCCTGTTGTTGAGAGTGTTGCCTTTCCTACATTTTTCCCTATGGACTGTTGCTGATCATAGTTCTTCTTTGATTTGATGTAAGTCTGTTACTGAACTGTTTATGATACTGGGCTTTGTTATTGGATTTTACCTGGACTGAAAACTGACTGCTTTAACTGTGAATGACTTAGACTGCTTGTTGAACTGTGCTTAACTGTTTTACTGGAAGTAAAAACCTACATTTTACTATACAGTGTATCTGTGTGCTGGTTGTGTGTTATTCTTCACTACTCTCACTACGTCTCCCTGTGTGCACTCATTCTCCTAACAGGGAATTACCTCAACAATACCAACCCTATACAACCTTTTCTTTCCAGGAATCTGTAGGGCTTTGCAAATAACTCTACTAGCTTTTTGCAAAGCTCTACAGACCTGGTTCTGTGCTTAGATCTAGGGTCCTGAGTGTGTAAAGGTCTTTTATTAGTGTTTCACTTTTTTATTAGGTTATAAGATAAAATACAAAAGTAAATAGGGAGACACTATGCGGGGGGAGAGAGAAAAGCAAGGAGAAACTACCAATTCGATTGATATACTTTTATAGAAATGGTTAGTTGATATTATTATGGAAAAACAAAACGTTGTGGTTTGAGGTTAATGCTTTTTTTTAACTGCTACAGAGGGAGTCGAAGTCAATGTTTCTTTTTTTTCTGAGTGTGTGAAAGTCTTATCATTTGGCTATGCCATGGTGTTTTCGGATGCTGAGTATTATTTACCTATCTGTTTATTTGTTGTTTGTTTATCTCAACCAAGTGACTCTGAGCAGCAAACAAACATATCTGTTGTTGTTGTTTTTTACTGATCTGTTTCCCAGAGTCATTTGTTGAGATAGGTGGGTTACATAAACTGAATACAGTGGTACCTCAGTACTTGTCATTAATTGGTTCCAGGAGATGCGATGTGCAGTAAAAACAATGAGTACCAAACATATTTTTCTCCATAATGAGTAATATAGTGAGTCACAAGGCAGCTGTCACCGACAAATTCTAGCTTGTGCTAAAACGATGAGTACCAGGACAAAATGTTTCCATCAAAATGCATTGAGTACGAAATTCGATGAGTTTCAAAGCAGTTGAGTACCAAGGTACCACTGCAAATAAATAAATAGTCCAGCTTAATATGCTGAAGGACAACAATAGATATTAATAAATTCAAAGAAAATTAAACAAGGAGTATCCTGCAATACTGTACAGCACATATATCAAAACTCAAGATATTCCCTATTTACAAAAACCCCTAGTATTACAAGACGAACCTGTTTGAGTATTACAGTCATTACTAACTCTGAAGGTTATAGGAATAGATGAACTATCTACAAAAATATGGGAAGAAACAGAGGAAGAATCAATAAAGTTTCACACCAAACTATGCCAGAAAATCTGGAGAATAACACAGCAGATTACCGATTGGAAGAGTACGATATAAGATTTGATAATGGGAAGAAGGGAACTATGATATGTAATTTGAGAGGGTAGAGATGGTAACTATGTTTGTAACTGCTGCAGAGAAGATTGGAAACTGCTTCTTTAGATATTTTTCTTCTTTTTGCTAAACTTTCACATGTTATTGAATTGTTTACATTTTCTTTCTTTTCCTATTTTTTCTTTTATATTTCTGTAGGGTTTTTTTAAACTTACAAAATCTTCTTATAATAAAAATTACTTTTTAAAAAATGAAATCTTATATATTAATACCAAAGAAAGGAGATTCACTGGAATGTGCAAACAATCACATAATAACCATCATTTTACCTGCTAGTAAAATAATGCATAGAATCATCCAATGTACTGTATATTACAGATCTTCATAGAAAGAGAGATCCAGATATTCAATCTGGCTGTGCAAAAAAAACCCAAGGAATATAATATGTTACTGTTGATGTATGCTGGACAGCTGAGAACATCTTTATACTGTAATCTCTAAGAGTTGACGTTAAGTTGATGGCAAAGAGGAAGCCATTTTGCAGAAGGCATACTTAGCCACTTTAAGAAGCTAAGAGAAAACATTACTGAAGGACACCATCACTTTTTTTTTACTTTGCAGCTGAATTAACATTTTTATGAAGCATAAAGATTCCCTCAAGGCTTAAAACCGGAATAATTCATCTACTTCATTAATAAATAAAGGAAAGCAATAACTATCTGCCCTATCCATATAAAGGTTGAATATCTCCTCTTGGATGGGGAGATTCTATCTTCCTGGGACTTTCGTACCATTTTTTCCTCTGCTTCCCAAGTTGAGCCCTGATTCATACCACCATGTTAATGTCAAAGATGTTGCCAAAGTAACACAGATGGATCAAAGATGTTTTTCTGAAGC
Source organism: Pseudonaja textilis (assembly GCF_049901715.1). Classification (NCBI taxonomy): domain Eukaryota; kingdom Metazoa; phylum Chordata; class Lepidosauria; order Squamata; family Elapidae; genus Pseudonaja; species Pseudonaja textilis. Next base: position 124,437,609 of record NC_141991.1, on the reverse strand, counting down.
CCAACATGAAATGATATTGTGGCTTCCCTGTTTCAGGAAATGAAGCACCATAATGCTGTCATCTCTCATTTAGACTTTCATTTTTTTTAGTTCAACCTCCACCCCCCACCCCCCAAAAAACCTTCCCAAAAATATCCAACCCTGATTGATCATATCAGTTCCACTCAAGGATATCCACAGATGCTTACTGCTTCTGTCAAAATGGGGAAAGCACAATCAGTCCATAAATTCATCATCTTTTATAAACACGTGCCACACCATAACACATGTGCAAAGAAGTGTTTTGTCATTCCTATCAATTATTCTATCTCCTTCCTGGAATATTCATGTGAGTGACCCAACCCATCAGAGATCTTATAACCTGGCCAAAGTCAAAGTGCTAGGACCACTACTCTATATCTTAATTTCAGAGAGTTTCAGTATCAGAATTTCTGAAGAATCTAAAGATCTTCTGGCATAAACAGTACTGACCACAACAATAGTATTTTTTTTCTCAACTCCTAGCTGGGATACATTCTTTATGCCCACTCCAGGATTCTTCAACGGGGGTTTAGATGGTCTTAAAACCAGTAAATCCACAACTTCTCTTTCCCTCTATGGTCCAGGCAACATTTGATCCTTTTAATCCATTTTGACATTGGATTTCTTCCATAAGGAAAGAAACTAGTTTGGAAGCAGTTGGCATGAGGAATGGGCAGAAGTAGTTTCAAGTCAAGTTTTCATTCGTGAAGTCAGAGTTTCCCCCATTTTCCCAGAATCCTAGGTTTTCTGGATTTAGAATAAAGTCATCATGCATGTATATTTACATATTTTCAAAAGAGATCATTGTTCAGCAATATTGAAAACAATATTATCCTGGCCCAGTTTGCAGAGAGCACGTGCAAAATATGTTTCTTTTTCCCTGAAACAGATGTATAGGAAAGGCAAAACTGAAAAAAAAATCACCGGGATTGACCTGAACATTCTGTCATCATGTAGTGGAAAATAAAACTATGGTCTTCTATAACTTCATGATCTGTTGTGACACTTAACAAATCTGACAAGCAACTGATTCCACTTAACCTGGTAAGGGTCACTTGTTTTGTACTGATGAGAGAATAATAATTCAGAGGATTCTGAAATTGAGTTTCAGCTGGATTTTGTCTTAGGGGGACATCTGAGACAAAGTTGAAGGTCCTGTTTCAAAGTAACACATTGATAGAATTACATGGGAAGAAAGGAAGGGCATATGGAAGTTATTGAAAACCATAATGGAAGCTGTTGCTATCTTGGGTTGGCCACCTGTATTACATTTCTTATTAGGGCATATTGTGTGAGAAAACATTTCAGTGCTCAAGGTGACCTTGATAGAATGTGGTACTTTCACTTCTCAGTCAAACCAGTGAGAAGTTTTACTGGAAAAATGTCAACATTTTTGCAGAGGGAATTCAAACATTGTTTTTTTTTTTTTTTTGTTTTGTTTTTTTTTTGGGGGGGCTTTGATTGCCCAGCCTAGTATAACGTTTTTCCTGTATTTTACAATGTTCTACATTTCTGCTTTCTTCATTTCACTACACAGTTTCTAAATAAGTATTCTGAAATTGTTCTGGTACCACTCACAGTGCCATAATGCTTCAAAATGGTTTCCCTAAATGGTGGAGAAATAGTAACAAAATCACAGAGTTGGAAGAGAGAACTTGGAGGTCTTCTAGTCCAATTCCCCGCTCAGGCAGGAAACCCTACACAATTTCAGACAAAGGGTTGTGCAATCTCTTCTTAAAAACCTCCAGGGTTAAAGCTCTCACAACTTCTAGAGGCAAGTTGTTCCTCTGATTAATTGTTTTAACTGTCAGGAAATTTCTCCTTAGTTCTAGGTTGCTTCTCTCCTTGATTAGGTTCCACCCATTGCTTCTTCTCCTGCCTTCAGGTGCTTTGGAGAATATATTGACCACCTCTTCTTTGTGGCAACCCCTGAGATATTGGAACCCTGCTATCAAGTGACTCCTCGTCCTTCTTTTCATTAAATTAGTCATACCCAATTCCATCATATGTTTTAGCATCCAGTCCCATTATCATCTTTGTAGCTCTTCTAATTTAACATGAGCAGGCCTATTCTCGACTTCATATGCATTATATCCTAGAAAAATCTGTTATTAGATAAGGTTACCAGATACCTGAACAGGCAAAGGAAGATATGGACAATCGAAAAGGAGGACAAATGGGAGAGGGGAAAGGAGGACAGGTTGCTAACATTCTTGACATCTGAGACAAAAATTACAGGGAAAAATTGCCCAGTAAAATGTACTTATGACTATGTGTATATGAAATTGCTTTTTCCAGCATCAGAAAAATACTCTTTTTTTTTTTTCAATCACAGAAATGTGCTAGAGCCACTGGGAGGCAAAAGCCTTCAGCTGGTAACTGATTAAAGTCTAGTCAATTTCAGGCAGTGCAAGGCAGCTGAAGGGTGGTTAGCTCTTCTTAGGGAAGAGCTATACACGAAGAAAAACTGCTTAGGAAAAATGTGCAAAATGCTAGATAATATTTAATTTAGGGCTATGCCTGCTGGATCGAGGAAAAAGAGAACTTGGCCTCCTTTTGCTCTGGTAACTCTACTATTACATGAAGATGTTCACTTAAGATAAGGCCCCTTGTTCAGTAAGTGGACAAAAGTTCAATTATTTCATCCAAAGAGTCTACATTTCTCTTTGTGCAACTTTCAGAACATGAGCAGGTAGACTAACATTTTCTTGATGTTAAGATGATCTATTATTTTAATGATATGAATAGGAATGTTTTTAACTTATTCAAATGGTTGCCATTATGCACATACATTGTCAATTACACCTAAAGAATTCAAATTTGTTTGGGAAATTTCAGATGTTGGTCTATATCAATATTCAGTTTTGATAATTTTCATAAATGTCCTGAAACTTGATTTAGTATACCTGGACAGAGAGAGAGAGATTCATCAGAGTTTATTGTATGTTGGAAAGCAGAAAAACAAATCATGAAATTAATTTGGCACTGGTACTTCTGAATTCAAATATCCACCATATTTGTCTTCAATAAAACATATGCATTATGCTGAAATTTAGTATAAAAATATGTGGGATTATGGCAATCATTCAGGCAATCCTGAAAAATCTCAATTTTCAGATTAGAGGATTGTAACTATCAATGATTATGGATTTATTTAGTGTTTTAATTTAGAAACTTGAGAAACAGGAACTTAAGAAAGGGACACACTGATGTTTCATCAGTATCACTAAGTAGGAGGAGCAGTTACAATAATATAAAAATAATAAATAAATAATGTCCACTCTTGGAAATGTACCTTTATGGGAATGTACAGTTATGGAAAAGTTGCCTTGGAAAGCTAATTTTTTATTCTTCTTTTAGCTGTGATATATTTTACAATATCTGATGGGATTAAATCAAGACAAATGTGAAGAATCTTACCTAACGGAGAAAACTTTGACTAACTATATAGCAGGGGTGCTATATAGCAGGGGTGCTATATAGCAGGGGTGTCAAAGTCAAGGCCTGAGGGCCAGATCCAGCCCTTGGGGTGCCACAGGGCCACCCAGTGAAAACAGAACTTGGGAGGGCTGTGTGCGGCCCACCCAAGGTCTGTTTTCACTAGCAGAGGTGGCAGGGGGCCATCACAGCTGAAAATGGAGCTTATGAGGGCCACGGGTGACACTCCCAAACTCAGTGTCTGCTGGCAGAGGGTTGCAGGAGGCCATTGCAGCTGAAAATGGATCTTGGGAGCCCATTTTCGCTGGCAGAGCATTTGGGCCACCAAGGTGCCCCCAACATGAGTTACATCAAGCTGGCCACACCAACCCTGGCCACGGCCTCCCCTGCCCCCCCAAGGTCAAACACAATCCTTATGTGGCCCACAATGAAATTGAGTTTGACACCCCTGAAGTATAGTCTTCACAGGTGCAAAGTATGAACACTAAGCGTGACATAACAGAAAAGCTGTTTACTAATTTGCTTAGAAGTTAAATCCTACCAAGACCTATTTACAGTTCAGTCTAAGTGGTATATATTTTTGTTTCAAATCATGAGCATGAGAGAGTTAAGGGGAAAAAAAGAATGGTATCTTCTTAATTTTGTCAATAGCCGAAAGGTGTATTTAAAAACTGATGGAACAACAAGATGGTCTTTTCCAGAAAATAAACATATAGAGTCCACATTTTTGTCTGTATCCATTTTCAAAAATGTGAAGTTATGTAAAAAAAAAAAAACCCACAACCAGATAACCCTACTCTTTATTACAGTGTCAAACTTCAATACTAGAAACTTTTAGGTTTCCAAAACTCCACTGGTAAGAGACTAGCAGGAAGTGAAAAGCAGTATTTTAATATTATCTCCCCTCTGCTGCCTCACCAGCACATGTGCCTTCTCTTCCTTCTCTTTCCTTGAATCTCTGCTTTTAAAATACAGAGAAGGAATTCCAGTTCTAGGTCAATAACTCTTACTCTGACCTTGGAGGGAAAAAGACAAAAAGAAAAAAAGATTTCTTGGGACTTTTGGAATACTCTTCCAGGGACCAAAGGAAATGACCTGAAAAAAAGAACAATGTCCACATGCAAAACTGATATAGCAACAGCACTTAGACTTATATACCACTTTACAGTGGTTTATAGTCCTCTCTGAGCAGTTTACAGAGTCAGCATATGGTCCCCAACAATCTGGGTCCTCATTTTACCAACCTTGGAAGGACGGAAGGACAAGTCGATCTTGAGCTGCTCAGAGTCAACACCTACAGTGAGCAGAATTGGTCTGCAGTACTGTATTCTAACCACTGTGCCACCATGGCTCTTATAAGATAGGTTATATAGGATATGAAGTAACAGTCTGGACAAAACTCTGAGAAACAGATTTGATCCAGTTCAGTGAAAAGTGAGACTTATTTATTCAAACCATATGCTCAATATATATTGAGGGAAGCTGGACTATGGTTTTGAAACTGAAAAATATCAATAGCCTGCACTGTGCGGATAGCTGAAAATGCAAATGATCTAATTGCTCCAGAAATGAAAGTCAAGGACTTCAGTAAAAAAAATGGGATTAAGATTAAAAAATAAAAAAGGCCAAACTAATTACAACAGGTATAACAATCAGAATTCATATATTCAAGTAGTGGATAGTTTTTGCCTTCTAGAATCAACTATCAACAGTAAAAGAGTCAGCAGTCAATACCCTACAGCCAGGGTCCCCAACCCCCCATGCCATGGATCAGTACCACTCCGTGGCCTGTTAGGAACTAGGCCTCAGAGCTGGAGGTGAGTGGCAGACAAGTGAATGAAATCAAATCCTTGTGGAGAAGGTCTGTTATGCTTACCAAAAGTGGATACCAGTTTGATGCAGAGGTGGTATTCAGTAGGTTCTAACCAGTTCTGGAGAACCGGTAGTGGAAATTTTGAGTAGTTCCAAGAACCGGCAAATACCATCTCTGACTGGAGATTTTACAGTATCCTTCCCCTGCCATGCCTACCAAGCCACGCCCACAGAAACGGTAAAAAAAAAAATGAATCCCACCACTAGTTTGATGACTCATAAAATCAATCAGTAATCATCATCCTATAAGTATTAATTATCTGCTCCCCAGAAAGATTCTAAAACTTCTAAACACACCTCATCTAATTCAATAACTGATAAGATCCACTGCAGATAACTTCTTTTATCGCTTAATGTAAAAAATGACAATCTACTGAACTTGCCGATCTGACTGTAAATTGCCTCATGTTGATTAGCATTCAACCATGTAGTTCAAGACTGTCCAGTCTCTGTATCATCATGACAGCTGGAAAAAAGTCTGCCAGCTCAGTTCATATAGATCTGAGCATGTTTACTAAATAAACGAATCTGTAGATAACCCACATATCAAGAGACACAACTTAGTGCCCTCTTAATCTCCTCCTGCTGTCCTGCAGAAACATAGTGTTTTAAACAACTATCCCTTCTTGAGAAAAAGCCTGTGATTCCATCTTTGATTTATTGATCAGTAAGAATTAAGAGCTTTTTTCTTCTTCTTGGTTTTAAGCAAGTTTAAGAGATAGCCACACCATTTCAATTACTAAACAGGGCTGCTTCAAGCTGTAGTTCAGTAACATTTCAGGCTCTTATTCTTTATCTAAATTTAAAAAAAACATCTTAATACTGAAATAATTTTAAAGTTTAATGAAAAAATCATTAGTTTTTATTTTCTTATTGAAACAATAATTTTATAGCAAATCAAAATAACAAGAATTCCGTCAGGTGTGGTTTTCTCCTGGCTACAAATTCTTTTTTTTTTTTCACTTTTCTTGTCCCCCTAGAGACTTATGTGTCAATTTGACTGGTATCTGTTTTCATATAGACATTCCAGAGAAGAAGGACTTCTCCAGCTAGTTTCCACAGCATAATGTACTTTTTTATTGCTGACAAAACTCTTTGACACATATTAGTAAGCAGTGATTTCCCTCAAAAGCTGTTCTCTACAAGAACTAGCAAACAGCCAGGAACAGATGGACCAGGGCTGACTTTCACTCACAAAATTGTTAATGAGCTATCCTGAGAAATATTTGACAGGACAAAGTAATTTGTTTTAAATCAAAAAATTGCAAGAAGACACATACTATAGTAGATTTTGTAGTTGGTTTTTTTTTATTTTTCTTCACCGTCAATTATAAAATATTATTTGCATTCTGGTAATAATGTCCATAAAGCACAATGGGAGGACAGAAACATTTCCTCTTAGGCCCAGCATCTGACAGAAGTAACATTAATCCAAAATCTTCTATAAATGGGAGGATGGAATGAATCAAAGATAATTGGGAATGTCAGCATGCCCTGCTCAGGGCTAGTCCATGTCATATTCATCTGCCATCTGAAATAATAGTAGACAAATATAAAAGTGACTTTTCTCTGATGAATCCACCAAGTGAAACCACTTTCCATATTACTTCCATCAGAGCTTGAAGATATATTTTCTTTTCAAAACAACTTGCATTTTCCTGCCATATCCCCCATCCTCAATTTTTTACTCATTCTGGGCTCTTCTCTAGTTTTTCATGATATTACTGCATTTTCCATGTTTGTTGATGTGGATATAATTTTGGAACTGCCAAAATTATCAAATCATAATGTTATTTTCTTTTCTTTTTTGTGTAAAAAGTTTTTTATTTTTTTATTTTTGAATTTTAACACATCTCTTCACGTGAGCATCCCTAATGATCTAAGTGCTAAAGCCCACTGTAACAACATAGCCAAAAAGGCATTAAGAGTTGTTAACCTAATCTCACATAGCTTTTTCTCTGGTAATATTACACTAATAACTAGAGCATACAAAATATTTGCTAGACCAATACTCGAATACAGCTCATCAGTCTGGAATCCACATTACGTATCTGATATTAACACAGTTGAGAAAGTCCAGAAATATTTCACAAGAAGAGTTCTCCACTCCGCTACTCGTTGCAGAATACCTTATGCCACCAGACTTGAAATTCCAGACCTAGAAAACCTAGAACTACGCCGCCTTCGATCTGATCTAAGTATAGTATATAAAATCATATGTTGCAATGTCCTACCTGTCAATGAATACTTCAGCTTCAACCATAACAACACTACAGCAAACAGTAGATACAAACTCAAGGTTAATCACACCGAACTTGATTGCAGGAAATATGACTTCAGCAACAGAGTGGTCAATGTCTGGAATATTCTACCGGACCCACACCCCGAAAACTTTAACCTTAGACTGTCTACTATTGACCTCACCCCTTTCCTAAGAGGTCTGTAGGGGGCGTGCATAAGCGCACCAATGTGCCTAGCATCCCTGTCCTATTGTTTCTTTTATTTTTCTTATATGTACCCATTTCGTGTATTCATAACTATGTTTTTACTTATACCTATTATCTTGTAACCAATTGACAAATAAAAAAATAATAAATAAAATAAAAGAATCACACTGCTGACAGTGAGCAATGAGTTAGCCTGCAATACTTTGTTCTAACCACTGCACCACCACGGCTTCTGGTATATATAAAGATAACAGTACATTCTTGATATTAAGGCCTCTTAGCTTTTTTATATCTTGCCTGTTGTGCAGGTCTCTTTTTCTCTCCCTGCTTTTCCTTGCCTTTTTCCTGTTTTGCTGTTAACTATTTTTGATATGGGTTGATGTTTAACAATCAAACTATATTCTTGACTAGCTAAACTGAGTGTCATATGGACTTCTTCCACTTTGTCCAGGAGTTTGCTGGGTATATAAACTAAAGTGAAAATTACTCATACAAATTCTCCAACAACAGCAAGACAGCCATTATCAGTCGCATACGCATCAACATCACAGCTGCTGCACATCACAGTGGTTTTTAAGCAGCTAATGCTTATCTAGCTTTAAAAGCAGAGAACCGCACTGCTTCTTTTATTATTGGGAATTTATTTCTAAGCTGCACTGTTGGGTTTGCTAGTACAATTTCAAGTACGGTGGGATTTACTGTGAGAAACAGGTTTAGGGGTAGAAGGGAATGAGCCACCTTCATTTTTGGAAATTTGACTGTTTGTTATGCACAGCTCCAGAGACTGGTAGAGGAAAAGCATGTGTAATTGAAGTTTCCAGACTGGTAACCATGTTAATCTCAAAGTATTTAAAAATGAGCTTTCAAATTCTGTGTCCCTGTGGTATACAAACAACACCCTCTATACTTTAAAAGGATTAACGTGCAGTACACCAAACCGAAATGGCAATATCGCCGAACGATATTGGGGGTGACATTTCAGTTCTTCGGGAAACTCTCTAGCTAATTTCAAGATTTACAACAGATTCAGAAAGACTGATTTTAGCATAAAACAGTAGAGTTAAAATTTGTTAGAAGATTTAATACCATCTCTAATTACTAACCAAAAGCAAAGCTCTTACCATTCTACCTCAGATTAACTAACAATTCCGTGAAAAAATGACTACGTCACCCCTATTTGTGCTTTGCTTATAGTCATAGTAAGAAGATTAATATATTTAGTGGTCTTTATGTAATAGCCAAGATTGAAACAAGCTGAAAATCCATACATGAGAAGTTTTTAAAAGAGCTAAAGGACAGAATGCATACCTTTATTTTTTATTTTTTTGTTACTACACTGTGCAAATTATCATATCCTATTATTATTGGAATGGGGGTGGTTACTTTATTAAAAATTTAAAGAATATTCTTAGGTCTGGTTGTAGATTTAGGCAGAGGTTTCGTTACCAAACTAGATAAGATGCTAGGTAAGATGTTACCAAATTGAAGATGTTACCTACTTTGGTAACAAAACGTCCAGGAACCAAGCAGTATGCTCAGAGGACAAACGTCTGCCTAAAGATCGCATTATTTTCCCTAATCTTTGTTTTTTTCCCCCAGCTATAGCTTTAGATACTTTATCTTAGCTTTGTGATCCTTCGCTAATTTTTTTTGCTCCTCATCCTTTTCCAACTTCTCATTCTTCAGTTTTTCCCCCACTTTCTAATTCATGTGAATGCTCACCAACCCCTGGAGGAAAAAAAAATCATTTGAAACCAAAGATATTAATCTTGAAACCTCAGCTTTGTATTTTTTCATTCTGCCTTCTCTTTTCAAACTCACCACCTCTTGTTCTGAAGTGATCTCCATTTTCTCAACAATACTGTGGCTATGGCTGACAGCTCTATGCTTGGCATTCTGCTTTCTTAACAGCCTTTTCTTCTATTGCCTCAGATAAATCTTTTATTAATGCCACCATGTTTTTTTAATTTTCTACTGTTTTGTCTGCATTCAACACCACAATGTACTTATCAAAACCACCATTTTTCTGTCTCATCTCCTCCAGATTTGTTCTTATTTCTTCCAGAGCTACTTTCGTTCTTTCCCAATCATCTCTGCATTCTAATTTGTATTAGTCTGCTTTCCTATCTCCTGCCACTGCCTTCTTAATAGCAATTTTCTCTCCTCCTCCTCCTTCCCCTTCTTCTACTGACCTTTCTTTTTCATTTGCCATTTCTCCATAACATACTTACTACTGTCTGTGTGTGTGTGTATGTGTATAGATATGTGTCTGCACACACGTGTGTGTGTGTATGTACACACACACACACACATATATATATATATGCACACACAAACACACACACATACACACTGCTTCTGAGTATGAAGAATAAAAAAAATATTAATCCATAATGTATTTATTGTTGCCTTTATCTCCTGCATGCCACACAGGTGTCATATATCACAACGACCTTTCCTATAAAGTATATGAATTTGTATTCCATTATGCCTACTTCAAACAACCCTGCTTCCTCTCTCTGCCTCACTGATACTCTTGCCATTGGTAATTTGAAAAATCTTTACTGTCTACCCATTCTACCATTATATATCAATTAGGGGTGTTTCTTTTTACCAGTACTGAAAACAAAGCACCTGCATTTACTGTTGTTTTAAATTTTTCCCAACAATCACAGACTATTTATGTTGTCTTTTAACATTACAGTTAATAAGACTTCCGGTTTGAGCCTCTTCAGCAATGGACCGAAATCCACAATTGTGCGCGATTTCGATCCGTGCTCGCTGCCGGAGCGCCCCGAGCCAGCTGGTTTCAGGGCTAAGCCACCCCGTAAAGGTGGTGAAGAGGAGGGAGACTGCCAGCAGGGTCAAGGAGAGCCGCATCTCTTCTCCCCAGCTGGCCATAACTCCCTTTCCCGAAGGCGATGGTCAGAAATGGCCACCTCAAAAAAGAACTTGACTGGAAAAGAAAGTGCAGGAGGAAGATAAGAAGAGAAAGTTTTGGCTGACTGGGTTAAACTGAAAAAGCAACAACATAAGGTACCCTGGAATTTAAACTATAAAAATAACATTGCTCCCAAAGAAGATTTTGACACAGCGAAGGAGAGAGGGAAGGGAAAGGATTTGGTTTTTTTTTTCTTCCTCCCTTCTTTATACTGATAACTAAGAGACTTAATTAAGAAATTGACAAAAATCCACCTTGACATTATTAGGCATTTAAGCTGAAAATAAAATGGCAAAGGGATAATAAAGCTTTTTGGATATTTAAAAAACTTTTAAAAGCAGGAAGGGAGAGAAAAAGAATAAAAGGGCAGGATCTGGAAAAATGGAGGAGACTGCCTGAAACTAAAAGGAATTTACAGTGAAACCTTAACGGGATTCCTAAAAGATACATTTCAACAGAAACTTTGTAACAAAATAATAGAACCCCAGGAAGAGAAAGTGCACAAAAGAAGCAAGAAGCAGCAGCTTTGGGTTATTTGGATTATTTGGTGATTTTTGGATTTTTGGCTATTGCATTTAAATGACTAAAATCAATTGGGTGGTTGTTTAAAAGTGTTTAAAATGGCACCACTTCTAGAAGAACTGAAAATGGAACTTAAAAAGTACAAAGAAGATGCACAAGAAGGGAGAGGTTCTTTTGGCTTTGTATTTCAACTCCTAGAAACGGAGATCTGGAACTATGAGAAACAACAAGAAGCGCTTGTAGAACAAGAAGATCTAGACAAAGAAGAAGACATCTTTAATGATCAAGTAATGTTATGTGGGGGGATGGAGGAAAGCGGGGAAAGAGAGTGAAAAGTCTAAGATTTCAAAAAACAACCCAAAAAAAGAATACTTGGAAAAATAATTGCACTACTAGAAAGCAACAGAAGAGGGGATCACAGAAGAGAGAATTAGAGAGACAAGGGGGGGAAAGTGGGGGGAGAAGAAGCGGGGAGAAGGAAAGGAAAAGAAGTTATAAAAGACAGAAACAAGATACAGAGAAACAGGGAAAAGGTACAAGGATTGAAAGTATAAGCCTGTTTAGAGATAATGTGTGAAAATTTAATTGAAAGGGGATTCTGCAATGGCACATAAGATAGTATTGTTATATTAGAAATAGAAATAATTTTTAGAAAATATGATGACTAAAATGATGGATAAAATATTGATTGAAATATAGTGGCATGTCTAATGAAAGAAAGTGAATGAGAGAATGAAATTAGGAAAGAATGGGAACATCTTAATTATTATTAATGATTTATAAAAATGTAAGTGAAGAGAAATATGAAAAAAAAATTAATTATGGAAAGTTTATAAGTGTTCACAAGGAAGTATGATATCCAATTGAAAAGAAAAAGATGTTAAGATTTTAATGACTATTAACAATAGAATTGAATTGGAATTGAATAAGTGTTTTATTTACATATAATTTACTTTTTTTTTTTTAGAATATAATGTGTATTTTAAGAATGTACCAAGCAGAATTCGATTGGAAGTTATGTATTATACTGATTGTTATAATCTTAAAGGTATAAATTGAAGTTTAAATAAGAGTTGAATGGATAAAATTAAAAGATATAAAGAGGTCATACTCCAATTAGTAACTACAGGGGAAAATTTGTTTAATGAGAAAAGATAATATGAAATTAAAACAGGACAGACAAAAAGTACAAATATAACGATTTGAATTGAGATATAAGATAATTAAAAATAAAGTTGAGAAAATCAAGGGAGGGGAAAAACAGTAGAAAATGTTAAATAGTAATAAGATATGGAATAGAATACAAGGATGAACATGAAACTGAGTTTGTGTCTGTATGAAGAAGTGATAACCCGTGATCAGGCTATTCTCAAAGAAAGATGTTTTATTTGTATTATGGTTTTTTTTGTGAAAACCCAAATAAAATTTATTTAAAAAAAATATTACAGTTAATATTACATTCTTTTTTCAATGTTACATTTTTTGTGGCACTTTCTTCTGTGGTGTGGTTTTCTGTCAGCCACTGACTCCTGAAACAACAGCCTTCATTGATCAATCTTTCAGATTTTATTGAAAACTAACTCTCTTTATTTTCCTTCTCTCTGCCAAATCTGAAAGATAACAACTCTCTATTTAGTACAAATTATCTCAGCAGTTCTCCCTATTCCTGGTCCTTTTCTACTTGTAACTCAGAATCAACCAAAAATCAAATAGATCCCCACATAGATTCTACCATTTTCAAAGTGTCTAATGTGTCTCTATAAAGCCACTTTTTAAACTATTGGACCAGCTGCATACCGAAATGTAATGATTTCATGTTTTTGCCATTTAGTCTCCTGTTTAATTAAAAGTAGTATGTACCACAGCTTATAGTTGGCTGTTAAGTGAAATATATAGTCATTAAAAGAATCTGGCTTCCCTTATTGACTTAGCTTGCCTGATACCCTCTGGAAGGGTCACAAATGGAAATCACTTGACCCCAAGATGCGACAACCATCAGTTGCTGCATCTTGCCAAGCACCCAAATTTGCCAAGCACCCAAATTTGATTGTGAGGATGCTAAGAGAATCCTAAGTACAATGACCAATTATAAGTCACTTTTTTCAGGGCTGTTGTTGCCTTGAACAGTCACTGAACTAATGGTTGTAAGTTGAGGACTACCTCCATGTACAAGCTAAAGTTCTTGAGAATAGTAGTGCTTTACAAATGAACCTCAAATTGCAACATTTCCTTGTCAATAGAAGAAAATATATGCAGCTCAGCATTGAACTATGGAATTCTTAGTGTTTTTTTATTTTTATTTTATTTGGTTTGTCAATTGCTTACAAGATAATAGGTATAAGTAAAAACATGTTTTCTGGACTTGATTGTTTTCTTGCAGGCATTTCATTACACAACTAGGTAACATCATCAGTCTTAGAAGGGTATGAGGTTTGCTCTTATTTTGTATACTAGTAGTTTGCCCTGACATTGTTGACTGGAGTGTCCTTGGTGGTCCCTTGATTAGGCTATTGTTTACTGTTAGCTTGTTTGTCTGAGTTGTTAGTTCCTTGATTGATGTATTGCTGATTTCTTGATTGTTGGTCTAGTGTTTATCTTAGTTTTAATTTCTGCTGGATTTGATTGCTGGCTATAAGATGTTTTGGTCTTTTTTGCTTCCTTTATGACTTTTTGTTTGTCTTTTTTGAATGGTATGTATATGTTGTTTACCTCTATGTGCTTGTTGATGGCTGATTTCTCTAAGTGCCAGACTTCCAGAAATTCCCTAGAGTTTTTAGGCTTAACTTGGTCTAGGATGTTCAGTTTCCTAATTGAAACTATGGGGAAGTCTGTCCATGAGTTATTATGCAATTATGCTGATATTGAGCCACCTCTCAACACCATCTCGAATTTCATCTGCTTTCCTTTTATCTCCAGCTCTTTAGATTGCTTTCTTTCCTTATAGTGTCTAAATATTCAGTGCTTGGCTTGATTTTGAATTTCATTTCTTTTTGAGGATTTTTCTTGTTAACAGCTCTTTTTTTGGGCAGTAACAATCTCATACCTTCCACACTGACTCCCGCCTACTGGGAGCTGTTTCCCACATTTCTTTTTTTTTTTTAACACAGTTTTACTTATGTTTCAGAACCTGGCAGCCATTTCTGTTTTTGTCAATATTTCTTTCTGTTCACAGTCACAGCTATTTTCCCCCTTCTGTAACACTTTTCATGAATTCCTCCATAATTATTTGTTTTCAAATATATACAGTATATATACAGTATTTGAAATATATTCCTTCAGACTTCCAGAGTTCTCTGATTCCTATCCTCCTTTTTCTTCAGGCTTTCACATCCCGCTATCAGCACCACATATGGAGAAATCAGGCTTTCACCCAGTTGGGATAAATGTATAAATAAAATGTCACTGTGATTATACCCAAACAGCTGTGAGTTACATTTTGCTTCCAACATTGCTCTTTCTGCCCCCCCACCCACACACCCTTTGTTCAGACAAACATCTTATATTTAGATACTGGGAGAACATAAATTCTGTGTCTAGAAGACCAGCTGATCATGAATAATTAAGCTTATATTTATAAAATAATCCTAACACCTTATACAGAAGATGATGTTTCTGTTTAAACGGGTGCATTAATTTTTTTTTTAAAAAAAAAACTCTCCTTTCTATTCCTCCTTAATTGCAGAATCAATGTCTGGCCTGCCAAAAAAGGTTACCAGACTCTCTTTTTCCTTTTCTTTATGATATAATTGTTGCCTCCTTTTCTTTTCCTAACAGGAGGGAATAAAGCATATTAACTGAGCCATGAAAAAGACCTTCACCTACCAACAGGTTGTCTTTGTTACTCTCGAAGTTCCCTTAATTCAGAAACAAATGTCTGATTAACCATTTCCTTTGCCTCTAGCAAAACAATTTTCATTTCACTGCAGTTGGCCCTGCTGGTGAACTGCTCTTATTGTTGGAAATATTTTTTTTCTTACATTCATTCAAAATTTGCCTTTCCTGTAAATTAAATCTATTATTCCATATCTAGCATTCTGGAGTAATAAAGTGAAAAAGTCTTGGCCTTCTGTACCTGACATCCTCTCAGGTATTTGAAGAATACTACAATACATTTTTTTCTCTCTCTGAAGGCTACACTTTCCTGATTACTTCCATTTCTCTTCTTAGTTTTGGTTTCTAGTCTCTGTATTATTCCTAATGCCATTCTCTGAATCTGTTCCAGTTCCATGAAGAGCATCCAAATCTGAATACAGTTATTCCTCATCTTATGAACAGTCACTTAGCAACCATTTAAAGTCACAACAGACTTCCCTGGAGGTATTTATGACTCAAATTCTAAGTTCCAATGGTAGGCTCTCCCCCCACCCCGCCTTCCTATGATCACACTTTGGGTGCTTAGAAATCAAGTCACATTTACAGCCAACTGCAGCATCCCACAGTCACATGACCAGAGAAGAGGGAGTCACGCTATTCTCCAAAGCACCCGAAGGCAGGACAAGAAGCAATGGATGGAAACTAATCAAGGAGAGAAGCAACTTAGAACTAAGAAGAAATGTCCTGACAGTGAGAACAATTAATCAGTGGAACAATTTGCCTCCAAAAGTTGTAAATGCTCCAACACTGGAAGTTTTTAAGAAGAAATTAGACAACTATTTGTCTGAAATGGTGTAGGGTTTCCACCTGTGTGAACAGGGGGTTGGACTAGAAGACCTTCCAACTCTGTTCCTTCCAACTCTGTTATTCTATTCTATTCTATTCTATTCTATTCTATTCTATTCTATTCTATTCTTGTCACATTTTATGACAGTTTGACCCAAATCTGACATTTACATTTTAGCAAAACCAGTCTATAGCAAAACATGGGTTCGTTTAATGACTATGGCATTTGCTTAATGACCAGTGTTTTAAATTGAGTCCATTGTGTGGGTGACCCAATTTACAAACATCACAAGTTACGATTGTGATGGGCATGCTCCGTTAAGGTCGTAACTCAAGGACTACCCGTACAATGTTTGAAATGGGATTTCCCCACTGTAAAATAGAATGCAATGATGACTTCCCAGAATTTAACTATACTTCTGTTGATACTGTCTGAAATTATGTTTTCATTCTTCAGCAGCCATATCACTCTGCCACTCCTATCAGTTTGTAATCAAATAATATTCCATATCCCCCTCACAGGAACTATGCCTAACTCTGCTAAAACCCATTCTACATCTTAGCAATTGGCTTATTTTTCCCAAGTGTATAACTTCACAATGGTCTATGTTGCATTTCTTTCTGGCATTTCCAGTATCCGCCTGTTAATACAATTTAGGATTGCATTAGTTTTTTGGTGGCTGCTGCACACTGCTTGCTCATATTTCGCTGGTTGTCCACTAAGACTCCAAGATCCCTCTCACAGTTATTGCTATTGAGCCTGGTTTCACCCAGTCTATAGGTGTACTTTTGGTTTTTCTTGCCTAAGTGCAGGACTTTACTTTTCTCTACATTGAATTTCATTTTGTTAGATATACCCCAGTGTTCTAGTCTGTCAAGATCCATCTGGATCTTGAGCCTATCTTCTTGGGTGTTAGCTATTCCTGCCAGCTTAGTATCATCTGCAAATTTGGTAAGTTCCCCTTCTATTCCCTCATCTAAGTCGTTAATGAAGATATTGAAGAGTACTGGGCCTAAGACAGAACCTTGTGGCATCCTACTGCTTATTTCCCTCCATGTAGACTTAGACCCATTCAGGACTACTTGTTGAGTACAGTTTGCCAACCAGTTGCGAGTCCATCTAGTGGTGGTGCTATCTATTCCACTTTTTACTAGCTTACTAAGAAGTAGGTTGTGGTCTACTTTGTCGAATGCCTTGTTGAAATCTAAATATATTATGTCCAGAGTATTTTGCTGGTCTACTAATTTAGTCACTGTGCTGAAGAATGAAATAAGATCGGTTTGGCATAATCTGTTTTTAACAAACCCATGCTGACTGCTCGTTATTACTATACTTGTTTCTAGATGTTGGCAGATTTGTTTTTTTATTATCTTTTCCAGTATCTTCCCGGGTATTGATGTTAGGCTGATTGGTCTATAGTTTCCTGGGTCTGTTTTTTTTTTCCTTTTTTAAAGATGGGAACCACATCAGCTCTTTTCCAGTCCTCTGGTAGTTCCCCAGTGCTCCAGAATTTTTCAAAGATATGGTGCAGTGGTTCTGAGATGACCTCTGCCAGCTCCTTTAAAACTCTGGGATATAATCCATCAGGCCCCGGTGATTTGTTTTCATCAAGATCAGACAGGTGTTCTCTTACTTTTGTTTTTTTTGCTTATTTTAACTTTTATTTCTGGTCTGTCTTTTACAGTTATGTTTTTGGTGAGTTGAGCTATAGTTTCTTTTTGCTTGAAGACAGATGCAAAGAATGAGTTAAGTAGTTCTGCTTCCTCTCTGTTGCCTGTTACTTCCTTGCCATCTTCTCTCTTTAGTGGACCGACTGTTTCCTTGATTTTTTTCTTGTTATTTATATGTTGGAAGAAACTTTTTTTATTATCTTTGACTTTTGTTGCAAGTCTTTGTTCGTTCTGAGCCTTTGCTATCCTGACTTCGTCTTTGCAGATTCTGGCTATCTGCTGATATTCTGCCTTAGTTGTATGTCCTTCCTTCCATTTTTTTGTACTTGTCCTTTTTTTCTTTCAATTTGCCAGAGAGATCTTTGTGTAGCCATGCTGGTTTCTTCTTGGATTTCTTGTTTTTCTTTCTCAGTGGTATTGTGCTGGTCTGGGCTTCTATGATCATACTTTTTAGAGTGTCCCAAGATTCTTGAGTTGTTTTCCCCTTTAGAATTTTCATCCATGGAATCTTTCCCAAGTTCTCTCTGAGTTTATTGAAATCAGCTCTTTTAAAATCGAAGGCTCTGGTGTCATTATGTTCTGTTGCTTGTGTTATGTTGAATTCTAGTATGACACGGTCACTCTCACCCAAGGTTCCTGAAGTTTCAACTCCCTCTATCATTTCTTCTCTGTAAGAATTAAGTCCAGTATGGCTGTCTCTCTAGTTTCACCCTCTACCTTTTGGACAACAAAGTTGTCAGCTAGGTTGGTTCAGAACTTATTTGATTTCTCACTTGGTGCAGAATTAGTTTTCCAATTGATAACAGGATAATTGAAGTCTCCCATTACTATTGTTGTGTGTTTCCTGCATATGTTTGTTAGTTGGCTGGCAAAAAAGACATCTATTTTTTCTACTTGATTGGGTGGCCTATAATATACGCCTATGGCCATGTCATTCTTTTTTTTCTTTTATATTGACCCATATGCATTCTAGGTGGCTTTCATCTCTGGTTTCATGCATTTCTGTAGCAATATAGTGGTCCATTACATACAGTGCAACTCCACCTTCTCTTTTATGGGGTCTGGGTTTTTTTGAATAGTTTGTATCCTTCTACCAGTATGTTCCAGTCATGGGTTTCATCCCACCAAGTTTCTGTTATTCCAACTATATCATATTTCATATATTCATATATTCGTAGTTTGAGTTCACCCTGCTTGTTCCCCAGACTTTGTGCATTTGTATATAGGCACTTGGGATCTTTATGTCTGACACTATGTTTATTGTCTACATAACCTGTGTTTTGCCTGCCTATCCCTACTTTCTTGCCACCTGTTTGATTAGTGCACATGGTATGGCACTCACTATTAAATGCTTGGTTTTGGTTGGCATCAAGTTTGATAATCTTACCTGCACAAACATCTATTTTGCATGCACTGGTATCCTTATTAGTTTTAGGTTGCTGGGGACAGAAATGTTCTGAATCCATTAATTCTCTGTCCCCGCCGTTCAGTTTAAATGTTTATCCAGGAAATCTGTGAATTTAATGCCAAGCAACTCAGTCCCTTTCTTTGATGGATGCAAACCATCTCTTTTGTACAGTTTTTCATTGGACCAGCTGCAGACATCATGACTAATAAAACCAAAGCCTTCCCTTTTACACCACTCCTTCAGCCACACATTAAACTCTGCTACATGCTGCCCTTTCCCTTTTTGTTCCTTGCATACTGGTAGAACCTCTGAAAAGATACGCCTACAGTCCATATTATTAGGTTCATACCCCACACTCTGGAAGTCTTTCTAAACAGAGTTCAGGGTTTGCCAATGTTTTCGTATGAGATCTTGGTAAAATTCCTGGAACTTCAGGCGACTGTATTGTGAGATTTAAAAAAAGAAAAAGAAAACCAAATATATACTGTATACCCTGTAGCATGATATCTCAGTCATGTAAATCAACACACCAGTCCGTTCCCCCACCATGCAATCTAACAATGGCTGAGTCACTTAGGACAGGCTCTTCCTTCACATAGCAAGTGACCAGCTTGGGTGTTTGTTATCCGTCCAATTTGAGTAGCAGTGCAAAGTAATGAGTTGGCTCCATGTGCTGGTCTTTTTACGTTCAGAATGGACTTCTAAATCATGCTCAGAGAGCAGTGACTGAAAATCCATTCAGGGGCTGTCTGCACAAAAGGTCACAAAATGAAATAGTATAAGATAATTTTGCTATAGTTTATAGTGGTGCAATCTCTATCACAAAGGGAGAACCATGAGAAAAAGTGCCATTTAATTCAGTTGGCCCAGGATCTTCAGGGTCTAGGGAGAACAATAAAGGAAACCGTGTTTCAGACAGACAAGTCAAGAGAAATATAGACAACAATGGTATTCTGAATTGGGACATTTATAGCACTTCACAAAATAAAAAGGGGCGCATCTTGAAGGCCTGCCAGAAAGTTTTCAATTTGCTGTTGGATGGAATACTATCAGACTTTTTCTTCCCATTATGGTCCAGAGATGTGTGCGATGCATGGAAGTTGGGGCTGCACTGAAAATAATTTATTCTTTGAATTTTTCCTCAATTGCCACATACTTCCAAAAACTCATTCATAATATTATTACTATTGATAACTTTTATAGAGCATGATTAATATATATACTTATACAAATACATATATCTATAGGAAGATATATATATACTTAGGAAGATTCAATAGTATCTTCCTAAAAATAGTCTAGTTTGGGGCAGCACATGAAATGACAGTATATTTTTTTGCTTTTTGAGTGCTACAGTATTTGTATTCTAAGCCTGACCTTTAACTGAAGTTATGGAGTTAATGATTAATCCCTAATCTTGCCAATTTATTATGTTGTTATGGAAGGAAGCCTTCAACCTGACCAGGAGATATTGGAATATAATTTGCATTACTTCAGTGATCAACACATTTGATTGTTGACAGGGAGATAAGGAATATATTTGTCAAATGTTTGAGCCAGAATTTTAAATAGTTTAAGACAATGATTGGAAAATGTAGAGGATACAAACAAGCAAGTTCAGAGCTGAGGAAATAATTCATTTCAGCAACAGCCTGTCTACCATCCAGGCAGAAGCAAAAAGTAATAATCCAGAGCCATAGCAAACAGTATCGTTCCTGCTGTCACTATAAGCCAAAAACATTGTAAACCTTAATTTATTTTATTTTATTTTATTTTGATTTGTCAATCGCTTATAAGATAATAAGTATAAGTATATACATATTTATGAATATATGAATTAGGTATATATAAGAAAAATAAAAGAAACAATAGGACAGGGATGGTAGGCACACTGGTGCGCTTATGCACGCCCCCTACAGACCTCTTAGGAAAGGGGTGAGGTCAATAGTAGACAGTCTAAGTTAAAGTTTTTGGGGTTTGGGGAAGAAACCACAGAGTCAGGTAGAATATTCCAGACATTGACCACTCTGTTGCTGAAGTCGTATTTCCTGCAATCAGGTTTGGTGAGGTTAACCTTGAGTTTGTATCTACTGTTTGCTCTTGTGTTGTTATGGTTGAAGCTGAAGTATTCATTGACAGGTAGGACATTGCAATGTATGATTTTATATACCATACTTAGATCAGACCGAAGATAGCATAATTCAAGGTTTTCTAGGTCTAGAATTTCGAGTCTGTTGGCATAAGGTATTCTATAACGAGTGCAGGAGTGGAAAACTCTTCTTGTGAAGTATTTCTGGACTTTCTCAACTGTGCTAATATCAGATACGTAATGTGGGTTCCAGACCGATGAGCTGTATTCGAGTATTGGTCTAGCAAATGTTTTGTATGCTCCAGTTAGTAGTGTGATATTACCAGAGAAAAAGCTACGTAAGGTTAGGTAAACAACTCTTAATGCCTTTTTGGCTATGTAGTTACAGTGGGCTCTAGCACTTAGATCATTAGAGATGAGTATTCCAAGGTCCTTTACAGAGTTTGGATCATCAACAAGGTCTTGACTATTCAGCCTGTATTTTATTTTCTGATTTTTTTTGCCAATATGTAAGACAGAGCATTTATTTGTTGAGATTTGAAGTTGCCATTTGTTTGACCATTCTGATACATAGTCAAGGTCTTTTTGAAGGGTAGCAGTATTGTCTATGGTGTTGAATAGCTTTACATCATCAGCGAAGAGAATGCAGTTTCTCTTAATATGATCACAGGGGTCATTTATGTAGAGTATGAAGAGAGTTGGTCCTAAAACACTGCCTTGGGGGACACCACTACTGACAAGTACAGAATTTGATAGGACACTCCCAATTTTGACCATTTGTTGTCTGTTTGACAGGAATGCTTCTATCCAGTTATGCAGGTGTCCAGAGATACCATAAGATTTTAGTTTTAGGAGTAGTTTGTCATGAACCACTGAATCAAAGGCTTTACAGAAGTCTATGTAGATTGTGTCTATTGTTTTGCCCTGATCGAGTTGTGTTGTCCATATATTTTTGCAGTCTAACAGTTGCAGATTACAGTCTAGTTTTTTTCTGAAACCAAATTGTTTATTAGAGAGTAGGTTGTTTGTCTCTAACTGGAGGATAATGGATTGGTTAATAATTGATTCCATGACTTTATCATTTACATGTATAATTTTGTGGCCTGTGATGGATGACAACATCATTGGAAACACATTGCATGACACACTGCCTCCCTTAATCTGCTGAATCACAATCAAGGACACCAACAATGAGAAAAATATTTACACTACTACACCACTCAGGATCGGTCTATGAAGGAGATGGGAGGTTTTAAAATTTGATAAACAATCAAATAAGCAATTTCTACCTCTCTCTGGCTCTTTGTCATACTTCCTGCCCTAAATGAGGGGCACAATAAAACACAGTTGGTTGGAGAATTCTGGGGATTGAAATCCACACATCTTAAAAGTTGCCAAGGTTGAGAAACACTGCAATAAAGGAGGAGTACAGCTAGCTGTTTGTGTCCTTTTTAAGCATGGTTCCCAGTTGCTCCAACACAGTTTAAAGGAGTCCCTCCTTCTTGCCTTTCTTCAGAGGCAAAGAAGAAATGGAGAGTTGGCTGTTAATTGTTTACTGTTTGATTCCATCTCCCTGTCAGACAGCTTCAAAATGGAACAGTTAGTGGTGAGTATCAAAACTGTGCTTAATGCTGTGCATAATTTAGGCATCATTAACAGGCTCAAAAGCATTAAACAAAATGTTCTCTCCCAGCCCCTTAGCAAGTCAACCGCTAACAGAAATGTGTACAGTTTGGGTGGATGCTAATTTAAGGCAAAGAGGTGAAGGATTCTTGTCACCAACCAGCAGTAGGATTTAGGCAACATGATGACATCTGGGTCTAAATCTGGTCTTTGTTCCAGTGGAAAGCTTGAAGGATTGCCAACAATTCCAACATATTTAGGAGAACATTTCAAGAGTCCTCCCGAAAGAGCGATTCTATTAATTGCTTGGGAGTTTTACTTGACACATATTCCTGTGCCAAATCACAGAGTGACAAAACGGAGTCATTTTTTTCCCCATCCAGTCATGATGTTAATGAAAAGCGCCTCAGCAGGTTTGCCAATGCTCCTGACATAACACTTCTCTGCAAAGTTCACAGTATTTTCAGAAACAGATCTGTCTGCTTTAATATGAATATGCATCTGATCCCTCTCAGGCTTTACCTTAATCACAGTTAAAGAGCAGTGTTATTTTATAAATAATTCCTGTCACCGATGCTGCAGCAGCATCCCAGAGGAACAGCAGATTTATACATCTCCAATGCCTTACAAAGCTAATATAAGGAGGATTTGCTACAATTAAGAGAAAGGATTAGGAAGGATATGTGAAAGTTGTTTGACTAATAGACAACCACACAGTTCTCTCTCTCTCTGTCTCTGACTCTCTCTCTCTCTCTGCTGTTTTTCAGTCATATAGCCATTTTGTTCATCTATTTGCAGGCCTGTCAAACTGACGGCCTGCAGGCTGGATGTGTCACATGCAGGTGACACCCACCCCAGCTCTGCAAAGGCAAAAAAGTCACAATGTGTCATATGACACAATCAAATTTGACACCTGTAATCTATTGTTATTGAAATCAATTCCCTTATAATATGTAAGCAGAAGTCCCTAATCGTTTGGGACCTGTTGACACATTTTAAGGTGACCAACCATCCTCCTTTAGGGAGGACAGTCCTTCTTTCGTAAATTCTGTCCTCTCTCGAAAAGCCTCCTCCTACATGTCCTCCTTTTTCATATTTGAAGACTAATCTGTAAATTTCTGTATTTGATCGATGCCAATCTGATCCGTTGTGTGCTGTATTTGTATTTGACATGGCGATTCGGTACAGTGCGGTGAGACACAATTATGAGATGCTTGCACTCCACATAGGAGAATTGTTTTGAGAGAGTGTGCTGCGCGCAAGAGTGCACTGCACACAAGAGCGTGCCGCACGCAAATGGCTTTGTTTTTTTTCTTCAATTTATTTGTGTCCTCCTTTTCATTGTAAAAAAGTTGGTCACCTTACACATTTGAAACTCTGACATCACATTGGGGCAAGTATCACGGAATGGTTGTTGTGGTGATTATGTATCACAAACTGATTGTCAGGATAGCCAATTACAAAACATAAACCAGAAGACAAACAAAGCACTAGGACTAGGCTTAATTTTCTAAGAATGTCCCCTATCCACTAGCATTGTTGGAAAAAGAGGATATATACTTGAGACTGGTGCTTCCTTCTTACCGTCCTGTTAATTTTCCTAATAAAAGCTGGTAGGGCAAGAAGTTAGATGGAGGTCAAGGAACACACTGAAGAGACCATTCTTACCCTGAAACCCAATGTTGGTGGCCCAGATTATATCAGCACTTAAACAGAAGAAATTTTAACCAGATTTCATTATAAACTTAAAGGAAAAGCTCCAATTTAAATAATACGTTTAAATGTAGAATTTTGCCAATACACTTAATTTTAAGCAGTGCAATCCAATACATGTCTATTCAGAATATTTATAAATTAATTTTATGAAGTTAAACTAAATAATATCAGGAAAATATAAAAATATACAACAGTATTAATAAAACAACTTCAAGCTTAATCATGATCCTCATTTAGAGACTGCCTGGTTTAGTGACCATTCAAAGTTATGATGGTGATGAAAAAGTAATTTTGTGCCCAATATCCTCACATTTATGACCTTCGCAGGTCTGTCAAAGATGTTTCACTTAATGACCACTAAGGTTAACAACCAAGTTGCTGTCCCAATTGTAGTTGCTGAACAAGGACTACCTGTATTTCCCAAAGCTACCCAGAAACAAGTTCTGTTACAACTGAGGCCTTCTAAAACTGTGTGTGTGTGTTTGTGTGTGTGTGTGTGTGTGTGTGTGTAAAATCATTCAGTAAAGACTGATAGTTACCCAATATTTATTTCAAACATCAAGTGTCAAATGCAGATAAATATTAGGCAAATTAAGAATATCAAAATAATTTGCATCAGAAGCCCATCGGAGAATTACAGGAATAAAGTAGCATTTATCACCTTCTAGAACAGGCGTGTCAAACTCAAGGCCTGGGGGCCAGATCCGGAAACAGTGAAGGACTGGCCCACAGTGCCTCTGCCAGTGAAAACAGAGCTCGGGAGGGCCATGGGTGTCTCTCGTGAGCTCTGTTTTCGCTGACAGAGGGTTTCAGGATGTCATTGCAGCTAAAAGCAGAGCTTGGGAGCCCATTTTTGCTGGCAGGGTGCTTGGGCCACTACAGACATCCCCGACACGAGTGATGTTGAGCTGGCCATGAGGTCAAACACAACCCTGATGCAGCCCTCAATGAAGTCAAGTTTGATACCCCTGTTCTAGAACTATAGACAAAAACTTATTTCTTGATTTGAAACAAGATGGGCAACTTACAATTTAAGGCCATATGCAACCTGTGGTTTAATTCAAAAGCTCTTTGTTCAAGTTATTGCTAAGAAATGTATGTTCCTTCCCTTTGTGCTATTTTGGAAAAAGAGAGAAGAGAGGAGAGGGCATAGGAAAAAAATGAGTAAACACAGCTATTTTTTGGTTCTGGAACCAAAAAAACCAAAGAACCGAATGGTTGCTTCAGCCAATTGTGAGGATAATCTGGCTGTGGTATCTATAATCTCAGTGATCACTGAGATTGGTTCAGGTGATTTAGTAGGCTAGAAATGTATCCCCTCCTTCCCTCAAAACTTCATGTAGATGTTTTCTGAAGCTTCATACATGGTGGAAGATGTTCACCCTCCTTTGTAGGAGTGTAACAATGCTTTTGGTCAGTTGATTCAGCCCTCTTTATTGTACCCTAAGTAAATTGCTCTTGGAAAAACTGGGGATCTTAATTTTTTAAAAAAGATGCCAATCCATGCACATTTATATCCCAATTTATGGGTGCTATAGATCCCAAGATAATTTGCAATAGTTTGCTAGGGGCAGAGAAAGTTTTATAGAAAGTAGTTTTAGACCTTCTAGTCCTAACATTCTTATCATGGGGGATTCAACTTGTGGTCGACCCGTCATGCCAGATAAACTCAACCTGATGCCACCAAATTTTAGAAAACAACTCCCATCAGCCCTAGTTAACATAGTTGGTGATAAGAGATTATGGGCTGTGTTACAAGATTTTCAATCCAAAATTATTTGTTGTTGAGGATATAAGTAAAAGGATCCATATTTTGGTGTTCAAAGTAGTTTCACAAGGGCAATATTTCCTGAAGTTTTAAGTATTTATTTAGAAGGTTTTATAGTCACCCAACTTACCTAATTGTGACTCCAGGTGGGTATGTTAAATAACTCACCCCCCCCCCCCAAAAAAAAATAATATGACCAATAAAAAGCCTCAGAGCATTAAACAAACGAACAAAATATTTGCACCAACACATTAGATCACATGTAGCTGTGGCTTATCAAATATACACTCCACCTCCCAAGATTGATTCATTTATCATCTTGGCCCAACAGTTGAGGAAAATGCCAAATCTTTAAGTTTTCTGAAAGTCAATAATGTCAAGACTATCAGAATTGGGACAAGGAGTTATTCAAAGTTAAGTGCTATAACAGACAAAGCAAGTATCTCCTAGATCTCATCAGATGAAATTGCCTCAAGGAGGTGGTCTGGAACATGCTGGAAATAGTCAATGTTCCTCTGACCTGGGCCCTATTCTTCATAATATTTGCCAGATACAGTGGCAGATCAACCACCACACTTAAGGCCCTGCTGAACAATCAAGGAATTCAAATAAATCTCCACCACACAACCTGCCTGTGTTTCCCTTGAGAGGCAATGCATGGAATGTTCTCCTTCTTGACAAATTGCCATGCCACATTGTCATATATACTATGTGGAAGTTCACCTGCTGATTCACAACTGAGAAGCAGATGGGAAGAAAAGCAGAGACTTTCCCTAGGGTGGAGGCTAGCAATGAGTCACTCTGCTCTAAACTTCCCCAGGTTACAAAACGGGTGGGTTTAATCATGAAAAATAGTTCCACAATAAATTGTCACAGCTGATGTGCCATGGAATGAGAGTCACACTGTTAGTAAGGAGCACGGATACAAAGAGCAGCCTTTGTTTAAACTTTAGACCTGGTGTCAAGGCTGACTCATAATGCACCTCTACTCGCAACTTGACAGGAGAAACTGAGGGAGCAGAGAGGGGGTTGCTTGCAATGCATTGGGAGCTGGGAGGGAGGTGACGAATTTATATGAGCCAGTTTGCAGCCTGAGAAAATCCTGACACTTCAAGGCTGTGCGATGGGAACCTTCCAAAGGCACAGACTGTTTTCCCAAAATAAAAACATGATGGATTGGTAGACAATGGACAATGGGTGACCCAAATGGGAAATTTACTATACTGTTTTTCTCATGAAAACCTCAGATCTAGCTTTGCTTCTTCTTTGCCTATATGGATCTATCAGTACAGTTATACTCTACGTAAAATAATGTCCCAGGAGTTTCTTTTGCTGCATATGCCAATGGGAGGGACAGTTGACACTACAGCCAATGTAGCCTGCTAGCTTGGAACAGCCTCCAGGTATGGAGTTCTACAGGGAAAAAATGGTGTATAGGATTGTCTCAACCTGTGTAAGAGTTATGCATATCCTTCTTAACCCAAAAACACAATCCTACAACACCAGTTCGATTGGGAAGAAACAAAAATTATTGGCCATGTTAGCACCCGCCATGCACATGAATTTGTTGAGGCCTGGTATGCTACCAAAGGAGGAATTAACAAAAATATTCATCTAGATCCAGCATATGAATATATAAGAAACCAGACCATTTGAACAATCAATCAACAAAAAAAAAAATAGTCAGCTGCTCAGAATTTAAATATAGCTCCAAATGAACAAACAACCAACTGACCACACTGGCACAAAAGACATTTATAAGTTAAGGAGAATAGGACAAGAAAATCATGCTGATGATGCTACCTAGTCTGATAACAAAATATTCAGAAACTAAACTGAAATAAGCTTGGAGAGCAAATCACTGCCAAAATTTAAAACCCGAGCTACAAATATTTTCTATTATTTCAATGATCCACCTCTATTTCAAGCCCTCCCATTTCACCTGGCCATCCCAGAATGCTCTTTCCCTGGCTTTTCTCTCTCTTTTTCTTTCCTCTGTCTTCTTTCCATTGATGATGGGCTTGCAAAGCAATAATTCCGAAACGTAAAGTCATCTTCTTGCCACCTTTATCAATTTCTCTAATGTAAACATTTTCTTCTACTCATGTTTTTCAGGATGCATATTGATCTGCAAAATGATCTGTGAGGCTACTACTAATGGAAAAGCATGTAAAAGGAGGTCAGCTAAAATAAAATTAAACAAAAGCATTGCAAACCTCTGAGTCTTTTTCATTTGCCTTGCCAATGTTCTCCTGCTTCAGTTAAAAGTCACTCTTAGTTATGAAAATGAAACAGCAGCATGTTTTCAATTCTGCATCCCAGTAATTTTCCCAGTTAGTTATGACTCTTGCATGTTTCTATAGTGGCTGATATGAGTGACGGGGTTCTAAAATGGATGCTTTAAAAAAAAAAAAGTCAAGCTCTAGAAACAGATTCTGAATCTAGATGGGTTGAGGAGAAATAATGGCTGGCTTATCCCACAGAGGCTAGGAGAGCTTCTGCCAATCGGAAAATAGACTGCCCACTAGGTCAGCCGATCTGCAGTGATTCACAGCAAAATGCCATTTTCAGAGTCAAAAATAAATTGTCTCAGCTTTGCAGAACAGACAATATCATATATCAACCACAACTCAGCTAATATTGAAGGTGTGCAAAATTGATGTGAAAGTGCCCTCAGGTAAAAAGGGACCTTTCTCTCCAATCATCTATTTTCTTCTCTTTTTAAAAAAAAAACTGGAGTTACCAGGACATACTGTGGCACATGATCCTTAGTGGCCTACTATGGCTGCTGCTGCACTGGTATGAGTCAGCAAAAGGAGAGAGAAAAGGAGAGAAGAAGCTCAGTCTTGGTGAAGAGCAGCTGTCCTGTCATGAGGGCTAATTACAGGCACAAACAGCCAGACCCACATTTCTAGAGTTCAAACTAGCTACTTTATTGTTCTCTGCCAATAATACAGGAATCTCCCCAAACTGGCAGCTTTGGCCTGGGAAAGACTAGATAAGGTATTCAGGAATGGTCAGACCTAGTCCCCTTGCTCCCTTATGTAATGAGTCCAGCCTATTTCCTCCTGACTGAGGATGATTAGTCTCCAACAGCTGATGAGCTGACCTGGCTGTTAGCCAGGGCTAGTCCAGCCTGGTGTGCAGGCATTAGAGACTAGAGCCCTGGTGGGACATCCACCTCCACAGTTGATGGCGGATATGCTGCTGCCTGTCTGACCCCAACTGGAGAGAGACAGAAGGAGAAGAGAGAAAAGAAAGCAAGAAAATGAGAATAACAAAACTGATGTTAGTAATATGAATATAATATGAAGGAAAGTTCCTTCTTTGGAAGACTGTTCTGATCATTCCATTAAAATGATCTTTTTTCAATAATAGTAGTCGTAGTAATAGTAGTAGTAGTAGTAGTAGTAGTAGTAGTAGTAGTAGTAAGACGACGAAGACGAAGACGGAAAAGGAGAAGAAGAAGGAGAAGGAGAAGAAGAAGTGGTCCCAAAACAACTAGAGCACCATTTGAACACCATAGGCATTGACAAATTTGCCATCAGTCAATTGCAGAAGGCAGTTTTATTTGGAACAGCTTCCATCCTGTGGCAATATCTGTAACACCATCAAACATCCAGGTTTGCCTGTCCCAGGTCCTTAATAAGGACTCGATAGGTAAACACAAATGCCAAATCCAGTCTGAACGTCTGGCTGACTGTGCGATGAATAATAATAATAACCCTAACAAAGACAGTATAATCCTGGAGATAGTCAATATGTGTGTGTTATTTCCACCACACTGTGAAATCTCCCCTTTTTCCTCCAAAACCAAGCCTTTTAAATAGTATATTTCAAATGTTCAGACATTGCACAGGACACCATTCCTGGTGGGTGGTTTTGTCATCATATTCATCTACAGCCATATTTCTCTCCACTTTCAAGTTCTCCACACCTCTGTGGATTCTGACTGCCTTAAGTAATTCACAATCTTCATGGAGTTCATTTACCGATGCATTCAATAGATTGTATTCTCCCACTCAGTCCAACTCAGGGATCAGCTTTGAAGTACCCAGATATGTTGACAGTGTCTGTTTATAAATTCTTGGACTCTTGTTGAATTCTACTTCTTCCTGTTCCCATCACACTTGGCAATCAAAAACATTCACTGAACTTACATAACTGCAAATAATATTGAAGTTGCTTCTTTTCCATCCCTATCAGTTCTTACAGAAACTCATGCTGCTTTCTCATCACTATTTTACCTGCACTAGTTCTTTCCCTGGGACTTCATTCACAAGCACTGCTTAACACACCATGCACCATTATTCCCCTTTCATGAATCAGAATGAATGACAATTTACAAGCATAGTCAAGAAAATCTTGACATTAAAACCAGGTATCACCCTGTGTACTGTGTACTGATAGTGCTTTCTATCTATACAGATAAACACAGACAGACAGACAGACAGACAGAACAAAGAATCAGTTAGGTCACTAGCTATAACTGAGGAGCTGTACATCCTCCTCAGTGAAGGTTATCAAGTCTGACAGGAGACACAGAAATTCGGTGAACTGCACATCCCACTCTCTCTGAGTGCTTAGCAGTTTGCTGAGTTGTCTGCCAAAGCAGTTCATGAGCAGTTTGCACAGAAAAAAATAAGACAGCTATGCTGAGGGGGGCAAAATAGACACTGGCAGCAAGAAAATTGGAATTAAGGAATACAAACTCATCAAATAGGTCACAAAGCCACCCATAAAAGAGGGGAAATAATATGGCTATATTATTATCAGTGCTGGTTGCAGTCATTAAGCAAATCACACACAGTCACATGATCTCAATTTGTGATTTCCTGCTGGCTTCCCCATTGACTTTGCTTGTGAGAAGCCAGCAGGAAAGGTTGTTAGTGGGAATGGTTGCCAAGCAGCTGAACTATAATCACATGACTGTGATGATGCTGCAGCAGCTGCAACTTCAAGGACCAGTCCTAAATCTCCTTTTTCAGCACCATCATAACTTTGAATAGTGGATGAATGAGTGATGGCTAAGCAAGGGCTACCTGTACAATCTTATCCAATAGTTACATCTAAATGAATGGTCCCCAAATTGAACATTAATTTATCTATTTATCTATCTATCTATCTATCTATCTATCTATCTATCTATCTATCTATCTATCTATCTATCTATTTTGTCAAGCGATTATTAGATAACAGGTATGTATAAACATGGTTATGAATACATGAAATGGATACATATACGAAAAATAAAAGAAACAACAGGACAGGGATGGTAGGCACGTTGGTGCGCTTATGCACGCCCCCTACAGACCTCTTAGGAAAGGGGTGAGGTCAATAGTAGACAGTCTAAGGTTAAAGTTTTTCGGGTTGAAGTTGAAGTATTCATTGACAGGTAGGACATTGCGATATATAATTTTATGTGCCCTAATTAGTATCTCACTCCATTCTGGACAACTCCTCTTCTATAAGGAATTGTCAAATAGAAATGGAACCTGATGAAATATAGGCATCTAAACAATGGATCAGAAACCAGGGCCCAAGAGACAAATCAACAAATCAACCCTTAGAACAGTAGCTCTCAGCCTGTAGTCCACGGACCCCTTAGGGTCTATGAAGGCTTGAAGAAATGTTCTACTTCAATCTTGAGTTAAGTCTTGGTGGTCCATGGCCAAAAGGGGTATTTAAAAGGGTCTGTGATAAAGAAAAGGCTGAGAACCACTGCCTTAGAATAGAGTTCCCTAACCTTTTGGGGGATGGAGCAGGGATGGTTCCACATGAGCAGCGAGCAAGCACGCGCTTGTAGCTCCATTTGCATAAGTGGTGGGCATGCTCACCTGCTGCTTGCGCAAATGGAGCATGCACAAATGTGCTCATCTGCTGCTTCACACAAGTGGGAATGCATGTGTGCATGCTCTCCCACCATTTCCATGATCTGGTTCCAAATGGGTCACGGCCTGGTAGTGGGCTGCAGCATGGGGGCTGGGGATCCCTGCCTTAAAACATAACATAAAGCAGGCTGCCAAACTTGTAGCCCGTGCCCAGTTTAGCAAAGGGGGGAAAGTCCCAATACATCATGTGACACCACTGTGACAATGTGAGTTTGACACCCCTGACATAAAGGAGCAATTGAAAAAAAAAGAAAGATTGTTAGCAGCTGATTTACAATTGCCTAACTAAATAGTAAAACTGGTTTCCCGGTCCCTGTCTCATGGGTTATATTCAGTGGTGGTATTCTACTGCTTTGGGCAGTTCAGCCAAACCAGTAGCTCTGAGGATCACCTGTGAGTAAACTGGTTCACTCCGATGATCAGCTGCTGGGCCCACACACCTGCCCCAGCTCTGTTCTGTCCTTTATTTTCTGGTTTTCAAGCTCAGCTACTTCATGCAGTAAAGCGGATTGCCGTGCATCAGCTGTTTAACACACAGGGAGAGTGCAGGACTGCAGGAGAAGGTCAGTAGCAAATCCTCTGTGCACGCACAAGAAGCGCGCATTTGGTGTGTGAACGCGCAAAGCGCGTGCTCATCAAACCAGTTGTTACACCGGTTGAATCACACCCCTGCTTATATTGCATTTTTGTTTCCATTGTAGTGATTCTTTCTAACTTGCATCTACATCGCCACATGCACTTTTTATCCATTCAGAGTCTTTCATTACTAATAGAGTAAAGATTCTTCTTGAGCTTATTTCCTGCTTTTTCTATCTTTATCTTTCCTGCCCAAGTTTTAATTTCTTTTAGCAGTTTTTTACAAGTACCCAGTATTTCCATTTTGTTAATTGCCGGTCTGGCCAATTTCTCCTCACACAAAAGGGTATGTTTACTAACAAGTGATCCGTGGTCTCTCCCTTCCTCAAATTTGGTACAAAATCTCCTTCTAAATAGAATATCAGACAATATTGGCAATTGATGCTAACTTCAAGATTTTGAAATGGGGCTCTGGGTGAGGAAAGTGGGAGCAACTTTCTAATCTGACATTCTCTCGTATTGCCTCTGCCTTTCTGTATGCTTTCAGCATGCAGCAAAAACTAGGATTACGAGGCCTTTGGGGTAGACTGATTTTACAATTCCAGCAAAAGAACCATCTCACCCTCCTCTGGAGACAACTAATGATCTGATTTCATTGATTAGGTAGGAATACCACTAAAATTCCCAAGCTCCCAAAGTCCATTCATCTTATATAATGCCCAGATCCAGAAACAAGCCCTCGTCTGAGCACAAAGAGAATGTAACCTCGATCTAGTTCCCCTCTTTCCCTTTATCACAGAGGGCCATAATTACATTTCATGCCAACCATTCCTCACAAAAATGAGGCTGGGTCGTGTCCCCCGAAGCCCCAGATATTATCCTCCAGCTCTATTTGAAGAATCTATCTGTATTTACTACCAACACCAGCTTGTAGAATTCCATTTCAATATATGTACGTTAGAACAGATTGTGATCATTAAATCTGACTGCTGCCAACTCTTCAGTGAAATCCAGCTGAACAGCAAGTTGGAATAAGAATATTGCAAAGTTTTTTTTAAAAAAAAAACTTCTTTTTTTACCCTAGCAGCACAGCATATTTTGCCTAAGGACTTTTACTTTCTTAATATACCCAAGTGCACTGCGCAGTCTTAGATTCACGAGGTGTCTTTCTTCTCTTGTAAAAACAATGCATCTTTAATTTAAACCCTGTACTTTTTTTATTAAACCCCTGTATTTTATTTATCCCAAGGTATGCTCCAAATCTCTTGGGAGGAAGCTCAGAGTAACTTGCAGGGTTATTCCTATCTCACTTTTATGCACAAAGGAAACCTGTGTGTGAGACTTAGAGTTATTGAAGGACCATGGGCTTCATGACTAACCAGGGGTTTTTTAATCTGGGTCTCCTTAGTTCAGAATTTGGCATCTGATAAACCGACCTTCCTTCAAATCAACAGGGACTTACTAATCAGAACAGAGCTATTTTACATCTACTATTTTATTTGTTATTTTAGAAGGCCTGCCATCAGCACTCATCTTGATATTGTAATTTATAAATAGTAAATGTGATATATGACATATTTTGAATATTTATCCATGTAAACAAACCTCCGTGGGTATAATAAACTGGTACAATTGCACTTATCTCTCTGATCTGATAGCATGCTAAATCAGTAAGGAACTTTCTGTATGAATATGCCTAAACTTACAGAGTCAGCGGGAGAAAATTTTTAAACATCATACAGAAGCTTCAACGTTCAATTGAATCCCAAAAGGTTAATGGATTTTGCTTTGTTACTATAACAAAACAGCATTCTGTATATATCTAAACACACAACATTTCATATTCCACTTTGTTTAGCTGCTCTGAAACAGGAAACAATAGACAATGTGGAATATATATATATATATTTTAGAATGGAATATTCTTATCTGGTATTTGTTATGCTGCAAAGTCAGATTTTATTTCCCAGGCTGGCTCTACATTTTGTTTATGTTTTAGATATTCAGAAATAGTAACATTGCAGATGAGAGTTATGATAATTGACAAATAGTAATACTGAACAAATCAACTCTATTGTGATTGTTTAGAGCTGTAGCATTTTCAACAAATGGGCATATTTCTGATCAGAACTGTGGACGTATGTTTCTAAAACAGTTTGTATCATAGGATCAGCAATATATTTTTTTAATATAATTTCTTCCAGTCAAAAACTACATAAACAAAGTGACTGGCTCCCTGAGTTAAATGCAATGGTTAGATTTGCAAAAATGTGAACTAGTATTGTTGAAGGCTGTGTAAAATGCTGAATTTATTTGAAATAAAATAAAAGAATAGCTTCCTCTAGATATAATTTGTTTTCAAGTTTCCTGAGAATGCAGGCAGATTTTTTTCTCCTAACCATTCTTTGGTGGGGGTGGTATTCACCTTAAATTCTTTTTTAAAAAATCATTTTTATTGATTTTACAATTAAAACAAACCAACAGCACATACATAAATGAAAGAGAGAAAAAGAAGAAAGGGAGAAGAAAATAGAAAGAAAAAAATAGAAAACAATTAAAAACATTCTCATCTTCAGCAATTTGTAAGACCTCTTTTTTATCCTTATTTTATGCCATATACACACACCTAATCCTTACATATATCTGTGTATCACTACTATGGATTTATCCTATCCTCTTTTGCCTTTTAGTGTAAAGTCTATCTTTGGTCTATCCATTTGTACCAGCAGTTCCAGCTGTTGTAGTATATTGAAGTGTCTTTATTTTTTAATGCCAAAGTTAATTTGTCCATTTCTGCACAACTTGAAATTTTTTGAATGATCATCTCTGATGGAACATGAGGCTGCTTCCAACATTGTGCAAAAGCCAATCTGGCCGCTGTCAAAATGTGTATTATTATATATTTCACTTTTTTGATATTTGTTTATCAAAGATCCCTAACAGAAAGGACTCTGGTTTGAATTCGATCTGTTCTCTTGTCATTTCTTCCAGCCAATTTCTAATTTTCTGCCAATATTTTTGAGCTTCTGTACAGAACCACCATATGGAAAAAAGTTCCCTCTTTTTTTTTTTGCATTTCTAGCAATTCGGACTCATATAGGGGTACATCTTCGCTAATCTCAAAGGAGGAAGGTGCCATCTATAAAACATTTTATAGGCGTTTTCTTTGTATGCTACCGATTTTGTAATTTTATTATTTCTACCCCAGACCTTTTTCCATTCTGTTATGGTGATGCTACGTCCTATATTCCTACTCCAGGCTATCATGTTCCCTTTTACAATTTCTTCTTCTAATTCTACTTCTAATAAATAATTATAAAATTTTGTTATATTTTTTTTTGCCTGATCCTAATAAAATTTTATCTAATTGCTGGAGTTTATTGTTAATTCCAAATTCTTTCTTGTCCTGTTTATATGTACTTTGAATCTGAAGATATGCCCACTGATCAATTTTTAGTCCCTGCTCTTGAAGTTCTTGCCGCGATTTCAAATTTCCTTGTGTATCCAATAGGTCCTTATATTTAATCATTTTAGTGATATCCAGATTATTTGGGTGAATCATCGCCTCCATTTGTTGAAATCCAAATTGGTATTTTTAAATAGTGTTTTTTCTGTGTTTTCTTCCTATTAGTTAATAATGAGTCTCTGATTAGGTGTCTGTGGAAATATTTCTGGCTAGTTTTCCCTATATCCCATAAAAAAGCATGCCACCCCCTCTGTAAGTCATGGCCTTCAAAGAATAATATTCTCTTACTGGTTAAATTCACCCATTCCTTCAACCATGCTAAAGAGGCTGCACTATAATACAACTCCCAGTTTGTGCCAGCCCTCCCCTGCTCTTCATATCCTGCATTGCCTTTAAATTTATTCTAGGTTTTTTTCCCTTGCCAGATAAATTTTACAGTTATTTTATTAAGTTCTTCAGAAAAAAAAATTGTGTACTCTGATTGGGATCGTCTGGAATATATATAGGAATTTTGGAAAAATGTTCATTTTAACAGCAGCAGTTCTGCCTAATAATGAAAGTTGCAGCTTACCCCATGTTTCTAAATCCTTCTTTACCTGTTGCATCAATTTATCATAATTATTTTCCTTAAGTGTCTTACAATGTGCTGTCAACCATATTCCTAAGTATTTAACTTTCTTTATCATTTGTATTCCCATAACTTCTTCTGGTTCTATTTTCTGTTTTTCTGTTAAATTTTTAGTCATTAATTTTGTTTTTTCCTATTAATTTTAAGTCCTGCTACTGCTCCAAATTGTTCTAATTCATTCATCAATTTTTGTCCTCTTTCTATTGGTTCCTCAATGAAAAAAATCATATCATCCACAAACGCTTGCAACTTATATTCTTCTTTCTTAACCTTTAATCCTTTTATGTCTGGGTTCTGTCTAATTTGCATTAGTAATGTTTCTAATGATAATATGAAGAGCAGGGGTGAGAATGGGCAGCCCTGTCTGACTCCTTTTTCTATTTTTATTAGGAGGGTATATTCGCCGTTTATTATAATATTAGCCTGTTGTGTATCATAAATGGTTGTTATAATATTTTCAAATTTAGTGCCTAAATTCATATTATAAATTTTTTGGATTAAAAATTGCCAATTTAAATTATCGAAGGCCTTCTCTGCATCTAAAAACATAAGTGCAATTTGTTTTTCGGGGTGGGCTTCATAAAATTCTAAGACATCTAGTACTATTCTTAAGTTGTTCCTGATTTGTCTGGTCGGGAGAAATCCATTTTGATCTTCATATATGTACTCATTTAACATTCTTTTTAGTCTACTTGCTATAATGGAAGTGAATATTTTGTAATCAGTATTTAACAGTGAAATCGGCCTATAATTATATATATATCGGGGATCCGAATCCTCCTTCGGGATCAGCGAAATCAATGCCCCCCTCCATGAGTCTGGCATCCTGGCTGCCAATAAGATGTCATTAAAAACTTCCACCATAAGAGGTCCTATTTGTTCTGCCTTGTACAGCTCCACTGGAATCCCATCTGGTCCTGGGGATTTATTGTTTTTCTGGTTCTCTATTGCTGATTTCAATTCAAACCAAGTAATGGCTTTGTTTAATAATTCTTCCATTTCTTCCCCAATTGCTTTATCCTTCACTTCATCTAAATAGTTTCTTATTCTATCTTCGTTAACTTCTTCCTTTTTATATATAACTCTTCAAAATACTTATGGGCAATTTCTTTTTTCTGTTCTGTCTCCTGTTGTATATCCCTCTTTCTATCTATTAGCTGGTATATCAATCTCTTTTCTTTCCTTTTTTTAAGTCTATATGATAGCCATCTCCCTGGCTTATTAGCATGCTCAAAATAAGTTTGTCTAGTTGTATTCAAATTTATAATTATTCTCTCTTGTTCAATTCAATTCAATTTATGTTTAGTTATTATTATCTGATTTTGCAATTTTGAATCCTTTGGGATACTCTGTAATTGAGTTTCTAATTCCTTAATTTTTTTTTGTAATTTGTTTTGCTGGAAATATTTTTCCTTATTCCTCTTGGTGTTATAAGAGATTGTTATACCTCTTATTACTGCCTTCATTGTATCTCAAATGTTTTGTTTCGTAGTTGCTCTATTATCATTTTCCTTTAAGAAATAATTTAATTCCTCCTTGAGTTTGTTGGTGTATTCTTTTTCTCTTATTAACTGACTATTTAACATCCATCTTTTCTTGGGTTTTTCCCTACCCTTCCATATTATCTGAATTGGATTGTGATCTGCCCATTCATTAGGTAAAATTTCAATCCCTTTTATCTCATTTGCTATTTCCCCATTCATCCATGCCATATCAATTCGTGTCCATATTTGATGAGGATTTGAATAGAATGTAAATTGTTTTTTCTCAGGATGTAATCTTCTCCATGTATCAATCAAATTTAACTCCTTCATCATTTCCATAAATATCTTGGGAAGCTCTCTTTTCCCCCCTTTGTTCTTCCCTTACTGTGGTTTTTTTGATAATCAGCAATAGAATTAAAGTCTCCTATAATACAAATATTTCTTTTTTCCAATCCTACTATTTTTCCATAAAGATGCTTAAAAAATTCATTTTGATCTCCATTCAGGGCATAGATTACCACTAAAAGAGTTGAGATGGCATTAATCCAGATCTGCAAAACCAGAGTTCTTCCCTCAGAATCTGACCATATTAAATCTGCTTTCAAATCCTCTTTAACATATAGTGCAGTCCCTTTCTTTTTCCCCATGTCTGCGGGTACGGTAAATAGCTTCCCTAATTTCAGACATTCTAGGTATTTTTCATCTGTTTTCTTTATATGAGTTTCTTATAGGCATATTATATCAGCATTTTATTTGATTAGTTTAGTTATTATCCTTTTCCTTTTTATCATCGAGTTTAAACCATTTATATTAATTGATAGTAGTTTCTATTCTTCTTCCATTTAGTTAATTCTGTTTCGCTTTTTGTCTTGTAATGGCTCCGGTCTCTCCTTGTGCCTGAAGATGTGTCCTACTTCTCTCTCCTGATGTAGATGAGTATTTCTTTGATTTCCTAAAATTCCACCTCTGTTCTTATGATAGCCTTGATCTTCCTGGGAGTTTGTTTCCAGTTCCTCCTTACTGCTCTGGTCTTCTGGACCTACCAATTGCTCATAAAATTCCTGGGCCTTTTCCATGGAGTCTATATCACTTATATTGTTACGATAACTTCAGGGTTTCTAAGTATCGCCTGTGGCACCACACTGTCTCTGTTCCATCAGCTTCGATCTTCTTCCTGTCTCTGCTTTAATAAAGTCTATCAGAATAGAAATCAAATGAGATAGTCCAAATCCTCCACAACTTCCAGGCACCTTCCAGACGCTCATCTCCCAACCTCGTAAACTTCCCTTTTTACTCATTATTGTCCTCTCTCTCTCTTCTGTCTGCCAAGCCGTTTCACTTTCACTTGCCTCACATCCGCTTTTTGGCTGCTTTCTTTTAGGGCTCCAGACACTTGTAACAGCCTTATAAAAATCTATGGCATTCCAATCCTCCTCTCCAGCACTAATTTTCTCTGCCACACTCTTCCCCAATGATCTCACAAACTGTCACTCACTCGCTTCTTTACATCGGTGGCAGTCCAGACTTTGGAGCCACCATTGATAGGGGGCTGTTTCTTGCTCGTTGGGCTCTGGAGGGCTGCTCTTCGCTGCAGGGAGGTTGCCTTCCCCACACTGCAACCCAAGTCTCCCCCACGCCGGCACGAATCTGTCCGGGACTCACGCATCCTCAAAGGATCACGCCAACTGCAAAAAAAAATTAACTGAAACCACAGATGGGCTTCTGCACCTCTGTTCATCCTTGCCTTGCCACCGAAGTTTTTCTCTTCTGAAAAATCGGTATTCTCCTTAAATTCTTAATCATCTTCCTTTGCAGAAAATACAGTACTATACATAGATTTACTCCCTGGCAAAATGCTAAACCAGGAGCTAGACAAACATTTTACTGAATTTTAAAGCTAGATTGTGTTGAGAGAGAGCAACTAGTCCAAAGTCACCCAACTGGCTTTCATGTCTAAGCTAAGACTAGAAATATGAGCCTCCAGGTTTCTACCCTAGTGTCTTCACCATTGGACCAAAAGTACTTTCTTCATGTAGTCTATGAAGCAGATTCTTCATGTTTATGAAGATGTTCTGATTGCTTAATAGTAAAACTGGATCAGGGCTACTT
This sequence comes from Pseudonaja textilis, assembly GCF_049901715.1. Lineage (NCBI taxonomy): Eukaryota > Metazoa > Chordata > Lepidosauria > Squamata > Elapidae > Pseudonaja > Pseudonaja textilis. The sequence goes on along the minus strand of NC_141991.1, from coordinate 124,397,280 downwards.
GGAGAAGCCCCTTGGTGAATATTACAAAGAGCCACTTTCTACCTTTGTAGTGTTTGTGAAACAGCACATCTCCCAAGATTTCTCAATCTTGGCAGCTTTAGGATGTGTGGACTTCAACTCCCAGAATTCCCCTGCCAGCATACTCAGTTCTGGGAGCTGATATTCACACTTCTTAAAAGTGGTCAATATTATCTTTGTTGGATAACAGTGACAAGGCTACTCTGTCTGTCCAGGAAATGCTGGATGGACACATATCACCAGTAGGTTGAGATAACCCCTTTGTTCAGATCATCAAGTGATCTTAGCAGAGGGACCTCCTGTTCTAGCAACAAAGTATATAAAAGCTGACTGTTTGTATAAACTAAAATTCAGAATACTATATAGGGGCTTAGTAAAAGCCAATGTTACTTTCAACTTGACTCTTGATGACTTCAAGACATCAACTTGATGTCCATGAAATCATCAAGAGTCAAGCTGAACATGACCACTGCCTTCTCATACTGTAAGTTTGCAGTCTTGTCTATAGCTCTAGTATTTGTTTGTGGTGTCCATTAACACATTAGCTGAGATCACATTAGGAGTGATCTAGTCCAATGTCAAGTTCAGTCAGGGGCCACAGTTGCTGCATTCTTTATTCAATTGGTATAAAGAATACCAATATATTGAGTTATTTTACTCTTGAAGATTCTTAACCTTCATGTCATCTGCATTTTTATGGAAGCCAAAGGAACAAGAAGCTGAAAAGTTTTGAGTTCAGATTTACAGTTCTTTGTTCATCGTGCTACATAAAGACTGTTTGCTCTGCAGTCTAGAGTTTTATCACTCAAGCTATAATTTTCTACATAATGTGCAACTTAATTATTTGTTTTCCTTCTCTCTTTTTAAGATCTACCAAACATCTACCAATACACATTCATTAAAATAACTCGTGGCAAAAGTTGAACTCATGAATAGCTTCTTTCTCCTAAAGGAGATAAATATTCATAAAAGAGACACTATAACTTACAGTCATGAATAATACAATAAATGTAACATTCTCTGGCCAGTTGAAATATAGACCAAATATTTCATAATCAGAAGTCCAGATTAAAATAAAATAAAAAATCCTGTCCACATTTTGCCAAAGAAAAAAAATCTAGATGGCTAAAATTCATAATAGCCTTCTTGTATTTGGTCCTTCAATGACATATTCAGGAATTCCCCTGCCCCTCAATTTTCCAAATTGACACCTATAGTTGTTATATTATAGTGATTCTTCTGGTTATTTATTTGTTTAGCATATGGCAATGTTACATTAGCCAGGAGACTACTATGTGAATACAGACTAGTAGTTTGGATGCCTGTTTGCTAGCTGTTTGGTTCATACTCATGCACTTCCCAAGGTGTGCCAGAGGAGAGCCAGCTACCTCCACACCAAAAAAGATGAGCAGCTTTCCTGCAGTGTCATCTGAGGCCTCTCCCTCCACCAAAACTGCTTCAGAAACTGTAATTGCAACAGGAAAGTTCAGGCAGGATTCTGACCATCCACACGAAGCACCAGGTTGTCTCCTCACTGAAATGGTACCTTTTATCTAATTGCATAGAACATGCTTGCAAACTGCTAGGAAGGCAGAAGTTGAGGCGAGTGATGGGAGCTCATCCTGCCATATAGTACTAGGACTCAAGCACTGGAGCAGAGACCATCTCCAGTATCATTAAGCCACCGAGCCACTGCACCTCTAGTGTTCTGGGTTAATGTAGAAACAGGGTTTACAATTGAGGAGGACTGATTTGAATGATGTGACTTAAATTCTCTTTCTTCTTCTCTCAAACAGTTGGATAAATGACCAGCAGAAATAGAGCATGGTAAATCTTAATGTTTCCATGCTCATCACACAATGTTTTCATTTTCCTTCTTCTCTGGGCTATATAGACTTTTCCAGGTAAAATAGTATATTTTGCCAATATTCTCTCAAGTAATTACACCCATAGTGTTAGCAGTGGGAAATTTCCAATGCACAACATAAATCTCCATTGCATACACAAAAAGGAGTGTGCGTTATTCAACCACCAAGAACATTTTGCTGTGTTGAATGCTTATGTGAAATTCTGATGAAAAAGAAATATCAAACACTATATATTCAGATGCAGCTAGACACATATTTAACACAATTGCGCCAAGTTAAGGGTAGGCATGAACTCCCAGCAAAGAAATTAAGAATAACTAGCCATATTGAGAAAAGCTGTGTTTTGTTTGCTTGGTATCTGCATTCTCTCTAAAGTCAGAAAATTAATAGCAGTTCCAAGGGAGCTGATAGTCCATGGGTGGTGAGAGATTTTCAAATTGGAAGGAGTCGGAGGTATTGTTGTCTGTCACATGATGAAATGCTAATAATATGCCAGCAGGTTTGCATGAAGTGATAGAAAACGTGATTTATTTCAGGTGTCAGGAGCAGAGTTATTCTTTATTAGTAAAGAGGAACGTTAGGAAGATTGGAGTTAACCAGACATGGATAAATATACTGCAGAAAGAACATCTACCAACTTTATCACATGTCACTGGTTGATTTCTGTGATCTGCAAGTCTACAATGGTCTTTATTTTTTTAAAAAAAGTTCCTCAGAAAAATATGTGAATAATTATTCCCTTTTCTTTCAGTCAAAAAATGGCAGCAACACCCTTACTAAAATTCTGATTGGGAGGGGAAAAGAAAGAGGAAAGCTTTCCTGTGAAGCCTCCAACTATACTGCTGACAACTGGATACGTTCAAAAATTTACTTTATGAATGCACTAAAGCTTACTTGTGTCATTTATTTATTTGGGTTTTTTTTTAATATTCTTAAATGTCTTTAAATTGTGAAGCTGTTAAAAACAGTACTAAAAAAATCCCTAATACTAACATTATAAGCTTTGGGAAATTTTGACTTAGAAGCACCTGGTTTAATAAGTGGGTTTTATTTCCACTAGAATGCAGAAAAAATGATAGTCATCCAATGAATAGATCTGAATTAGCAAGCTATGTTTTATAACCCAGCAACAGCAGCAGTAATTCAAAGATCAATTTAAAAAAAACTTTGGGTTAGAGGAGAGTATTGTATATTTATTTTCAAACTGATTACTTAAATTATTTTCAAACTGATACTACATTTTTCTACAATAAATTACATTCAAGACAACTGTCAAATTGGAATAAATAAATAAACAAAATACAATCCTAACCATAAAACTAATAGACCAAGAATGATAAAATACTGCCATAAAAACATATCTCAAGAAAGCACAAAGGGGAGAAATGCTATCAGAGCCACCATATGCAATTCTCTTCCAGCAAACTGCCACTAATATCTTAGCAATGTCTAAATATTGAAGTTAGGTTTGCTCATTGCCATTACTTTTATTCTTGTTTGTTTGGCTCTGACTTAGTACATGGGATGAAATCAGCCACTGTGAATGGGAAATCATGGTTTGTCATATTGTAAGAGTCCAGAAATAAACCATGATTAAACAAACAAAACTGAGAGGCTGCACCTGGCAAGGCTGTTATATAGACATGTCTCCTAGCCTTTCCTAAACATTGCAGAGAATAAAAATTGCCCTTCATTATATACATAAAATACGAAGTGGTTAGAGGCCTACTGACCTGGGGTCCTAAGGATGTCAATCATATCAACTTAAAAATAGATGAATCAGCAGCCCATTCACACAATGGGATTAGGATACACCTTGGGGAAAATGGTATCCTTTTATACCTTTAGATACATCAGCTTCATACCCAATTCTGCCCCCACCCCACCCCCGGCCTGTGCCTTCCTTGTAGCCCTGCATGTATGTGCTCTCCTTTGGCAGTGCAGCAAGGAACAGGAGGGTTGGTTGCTTAGCAACACAGGTATTTGCCCGATGTCTGAACCCTGCCAGGGACACATCCCGCTTCTTGTTTGAGATATGTACCAGGCACAGGGTCGTACAGAAAAACAACCAAGCAGAAGTGGTGCTTAATTCCATTAATGACAGAAGCAAAGTAATTCTTACATAAGCAAAAGAGCAGTTAAACTAATTCCACTGATTCTATTATTATGTCCTACGAATTCTACCTAGTCTATTAGCATTATGTCCCTTCAGTATGAAGTAAGATGCTGTCCAATTACTTATTTAAGTTCCTAGCTAGATCTGATCCAACTTCCCATAGAAGAATGTTCAGAATAAGTATGAAAATAACACTGTGCTGAATGAGGCATATCGCAATACAAATTGCTTCACTCTATCTAATCAGAGCATTTTTGCGCCATCCCACGGGAAATGCTACAATGCTCAATACCCACTGACTTGAGCCTTGGAATGTCATGAAGATGACATTTTCATAAATCTTTATCAGTCAATAAGCCTTAATCTATACATGCTTGGGCCACTGGGAAATGCCCATTGGTTAGTATTACAGCACTAAGGATAAACAAGAGTAAATAAAGCTGGGAAGAATCTTGATCATTTGAGCAAAATCAACCTGTCCATGAATATTTGACAGTGATGTGATGTGTCTATGTATATGCATTATTTTATTAATTTGAAACATTTATATACGTGTCCACCTTCTGAACCACTCTGGGCAGCTCCCTATCAAAAATTAAAACATCACATAAAATCATATTAAAACTATAAAACTGCTGTTGCTTCAACGGGCTCCAGTAATATTCTCCATGGCAGAAACTGTCTATATCTGATAAGCAGAAATGGGGAACAGGAAAAGATGCGCAATTTATTTGGAATTCTCATACCCAAACCAGCTTTTCTTTAGGGTTGGCTGAAGAATTCTGGGAGGTGAAGTCCACTCATCTTAAAGTTGCCACACTGAAAATACACTGATGTAATTTAAGCCCTGTCTAGGAAAGGAGAATGGAAACCCATGAAGCAATTTGTTGCCCCTGAATAGCAGCTCTTAATACTGGGACATTTTAATGGATGTTCAAGTGAAATTTCTTTACTTGTAATTTAAACTTGTTGTGCCTTCTCCTGTCTTCTGAAACATCTCTGAATGCTTTCTTCCTATCTTTTGTATGACAGCTCTTTAGATACTTGAAAATGGTCATCATGTTAAATATATCTGTCTCCAACTGTTCCTTGTGTTTGTTCCATCTTGGTTGACTTCCTGTGGAAATTAAGCAGTTTAATAATTTATTTACCCTTCATTACTTACACACTATCCTATCAGCATTATTGTGGCCTTGTTTGTTATTTAATGAGCATAAGTTTTGACATTTTCCTATTAATTATCTGCCTCTGAGGGCTCTGCTTTTTCTTCTCCACTTTCTCTTTGATTGCTTCTCTTTCTGATAGCTGATACTTTGCTATAATTCCTTTTCTTGGTTTATGCATGCACATATTTCTCTGTGTTTTCTTTTTTCTTAAACATGTAATAGCTTTAAAGGCCCAAATTCAAATTATGTGGTTTCTAGCAGTCGAAAATAATGTAACAGTAGACAATCAATCATTGAATCAACAAATTAGAAAGCCAAGATATAATTTAAGAAATAAATATTGCCCAAATTCCATACCTTTATCCCTCTCTTCAGAAGGGGTTCTAGTGTTCTTTTGGTTTGTAAAAAAAAGGAGCAATGCACATCTCTGATTGGCTGAGCTCTGTGACAATCAGAACTCTTCTTGCTTAGAGAAAATGTTCTTTCCAACTCAACAGAATGTGGGAAAGAAATTATGTAAATCGAATCAGGGCTTTATCTGCCCACCTCTCTGTCAACAGACTAATACTCTAAACACTGAACGCAACAGGACTTCAGTTGTTGCAGGGAAAAAAGGTGGCCAAAGAAAGATCAGTTGGTCTTGGAACCAACTGAGGCTTTGAAGAAAAAAAATCAAGAATTGCCCTGAATATTGGTAACTGTTCTAGTCTAAACACACTCCTTTTCCAGTCTGGTTACATGTCTCAGAACAAAGCAAACACACAATCGCGGCATGCTTCTCAGTGCCAATGTACATACAAACACATGGCATTTCTGGTACAGGTAGTCCTCCGCTTTTGACCATAATTGAACCCACAGTTTTGGTCATAGATCATGATGGTCATAACAGAGCGGAAGAGAGCTCATCTTCTAGGACCTCGTGACAAGGAAACTAATCCATACCTGCTGGGTAAACGAAACTGAATACAGCAATACTAATTTGGGAGTGACTATATAACCATTGTCATTTATGAAAAACTAGAGAAACTTTTACAGCTTTGTTTCAATATTCCTGTATTCAGAGATCAAGCTTGTCTAAGTGGCTATGAAGATTCTCAGTCATCCAGGTCACAGTTGTCCCAAAGATGAAGAAAAACACAAAAGTCCAGTTGCCTCTTGAAAAAGCACCTTGGGACTTGTCTAAGTTCTACAAACTTTTAGTACGGGAGCAGAGAAATCAGGATGGATGAGTAAATGCAAGATAGCCAATGGTTTTAAGACTGAAGAAGCTACTTGGATAAGCAGAGAAATGTTTCAAACCAAACAAGAAAAGAAAAGTCCAGTTGCCATGGCTCAATTTCCAGACCACTCTGCCCGGATGACTGAGAATATTTATCAACGTACTGTATTTATATATTTGTATAATGTGAACATTCAGCTACAAACAGGCATGGGTGATTCAGGGATGGACCACCAACTTCTGAGACATGCCTTTATCTCCTTCCATGCTCTCACTCTTCTGCGTCACACGATAAACAAATATAGGTTTATTTCCCCAAAAAGGCCAAGCACCTGCCTTTTCATTTACTGCAAGCATCTCAAAACATGTTTGTATTAATAACTTCATAAACAGAGCCCAGGTGAAAGCTCTGTCGAGATTTCTGGATAATTAGGGTGTGATAGTTGCACTGGCACATGAAAGGCAAGGCATTTTTCACCAAGATATGACTGTTTGCGGGGGTGAGCACCTTCTTTACATACCAAAGGCATCTCCTAGAGATGTTGATTTGTCAATTTATAAAGCCCCACATATATTATTTATCTTTTAAAAGCATTTCTATGTTGATGACTTTTACTCTTAATGGAAATGAAAGGAGTGTGAGTCAGAGCATGAGTGACAACAGAAGCTACAGCATTTGAAAAGAGAAGATGGAATAATAGCATTTCTTGCTAATTTAGACAACCAAACTAGCAATTCCAGGAAAAAAGAATGAGAGGGAAAGGAAATAAGGTGATAATGTATAACATAGAGGCCGTGCATAAGTGCACCAACGTACCTACTGTCCCTGTCCTATTGTTTCTTTTATTTTTTATTTTTCTTATATGTTTCCATGTATTCATAACTAGGTTTTTACTCATACCTATTATCTTGTAAGCAATTGACAAAAATAAATAAATAAAAAATAATATAAATATCTTTTTTTCTGGTTAGAAACAACACTGAAAGAAAAGGAAAGCTTTCTAAACAGTACTTTGCTTGTTGATTAGACGAAATTCTCTCTTAGGAAGGCAAACCTGTCCTACCAGTTAAAATTCAGCTATACAAGGTAGACCAGACTAAGAAAACGATGTCTTGTACTGTAGGTCAGGACTACATGTATTCAGGGGTGGGTTGCTGGGGGTTCACAGGGGTTCAGGAGCTTCTAGCTAAGATTCTCTGCAGTTCGGAAAACCCCCAAATTCCACTCCTGGCTGGCCCCACCCATCCCACCCCGCCCCTCCCAGGTAAGTGCAGGGTGTGTGCGGAGTCTTGGGGAGGGTGAAAAACGGGCCTTCCAGAAGTTCTGGAAGGCTGGAAATGGGCCTGTTTCTGGCTTCCAGAGAACCAGAGAACCTCCGGAGTCTGGGAGGGGGGGCTGTTTTCGCCCTCCCAGAAGCTGGAGGAAAGCCTCCGGAGCCCAGGGAGGACAAAAACACACAGCCCTGCCCCTGCTGTGGTGCAGGAGACTGACTAGGCCATGCCCACCATGGCCACACCTGTCCAGCAACCAGGCAGAGAACCCTTTGCTAACATTTTTGAAGCCCACATCTGCATGTATTGTAACAGCTATAGAAACAATAACTTGCAAGTCTGAACGTGTTTTCCTCTCCCTCCCCTTTATCTTTCTTTGAACTAGGGAGCAGCTTATCTAAGATATTTTCTCGAGTTACATTTTTTAGTTTGATCCCAAGCCCCTCTTACCTGGCCAATGTCAAGTTTTCCTCCTGGCCTTCTGGATTTCCAGCGAGATATTTGGTTGTAGGGATGGGGAAGCAAAGTATTCTATATGGATAACATTCTCCTAAAACATGCCCCTTCCTTTCAGTAATGATACTATGCCTGAAAACAAGGGATTTTTTTTTAAACATAATGGTCTAGTTCCATGCGTTCCTCTGAAGCAAAAAGGCTTCACCCACATCATAGCTGCCAGGATACTGGAATCAGACTCAGGCAGGTTCAGTATGCCTCAGGGAACTCCTCTTGTGTATTTAGCAGGAGACAGCCAAAGAACAAAACTTCAACTATATGCTGACACATAAATACAAAGAAAATGTTTCTATCCCCAGATAAAACTAGTTGGGGTTTTTTTTTTCTCGAATCCTATGCGTATCACAACACATAGCCAAAAATTGGTGGGGAGCTCATGAAGGTAAACAAAGACGACATTTGAAATGCAGGATGCATGTTCCCTTCGTGTTTGCTAACAACTGTTCCTATGGTTCAAGATCTCTGTGGCTAATAGTCTGTTTATCTACTGAATGACAAGCAGCATTCCTCAACTACCAGCTAGTAGGGAGGAACAGAGAAACGTAGTTATCTCTGTGGCCCTCTCACCTAGGGTTGTGATTTGCCTGGATTTATCTGGTTGGCCAGTGGATGACAGAGAATGCTGGATTACATAGACCCTTAGCCTCATCCCCACTAGCTCCTCTTATTCTTAATGACACCCGTAAGGGATGTGTGTGTGAGAGAGAGGGGGAGAGAGAGTGCATACCCTAATCCATGGGTGTCAAACTCAAAGCCCTTGGGACAGATCTGGCCCACAAGGTGACTGGCCCCTGGTGCCTCTGCCAGTGAAACAGAGCTCGGGGGGATGGATATGCCCCACTCTAAGCTCCGTTTTCACTGGCAGAGGGCTGCAAGAGTCCGTCAAGGCCGAAAACTGACATCAAGCTGGCCATGCCCCCCAAAAGCTACCCTGTCCCCCCAAAAGTCAAACACAACCCTGATGTGGCCCTCAGTGACATTGAGCCCTAATTCATACAGCATTTCACAGTTTCAGAGTTTCAGAAAGCAATGCCAGATGAAGACTAAAACCCTGCCTTTGTATCTACATTTTCTTAAACCAAACTTTACTGAGCAGCAATATTATAAGACCACGTCATTACATCAAGATGCTTTTTTTAAACTCTCCTAGTCTGACCTATAGGCCTGGGATTTCCAGGTAGCCTCTTTTCCAAGTCCTAACCAAGTTTGACCTTTTCTCAGGGTCGGTCAAAGTCAATTCAGTCCTGTTATCTATCTGCTTCAGGGGGCAGCCTAAAGCTAAAAGCTCTAAAAACACTAAAATTCCAACTACAACCTTTTCCCTGCTGCGTTCTATTCCATAGTCTTTAAAAAGATCAAGTACATTCTGCTGGTTTTTAGAGAGAAAACTTCAACCTTCGATGTAACTGTGTTGTTTTTCTCCAAGGTTCCGTTTAAAGCAAAGAGGAAGCAAAAGCCACTTTAAAAGAAGCAGCAAGACTCAGTGATAAAAAGATGAGGCACCAGGCTGCTTGTGCTTGCCTTCCTGCCTATTTACATACTGTTGTGGCCCGCCAGCGGCCAGTGGAGCTGGCAGCAGACTCGGACAGTGAGGAGGTTGGGGCAAAACATGGGCCAGTCCTGGAGTCTGGGGAAGGCTCTGATGAGTGCTCTGCATCAGAAGCAGAGATGGAGCCAGGGCCGTCTGACTGTCATCAGCTGCCTTCGGAGTTGGAGATCAGTGGGGCAGAAGAACAGCTGGAGCCTTTTCCCAATGTGCACACATGCAGAGCTGCCAGAAGAAGGGAACAGTTAAGGAACAAGGGTCGCCTCGGGAGTAAGGGCACAGGTGGATGGTGAATGGCCCCTCCCATAGGGAATAAAGAGTGAAGGGGGAGTGATGTTTGCAGGAGACACCAGGAGTAGTGTTCAATTCATTAGGGTGAAGTTCTGCTCCTGACTTCTTGCCAAGTCATTTCTGCTACAGCATGGCATTTGGAAGATATCGGCCTGGCAACTCTCCAAGTCTGATAAAGATCTGTAGTTGTGAAATCTCATGAAAGACTGTTTGCCAGGACTTTGCTGGAAAGAAACTTACTTTAACCTAAATAAAAGGGGTTTTATTGGGACGAGGAGTCCGCTTCATGATCTTGGGAAGCCTAGGATAGAACACATACTTAGTTATTTGCAGGCAACAATTCTGCTCAGAAAGCAGCCATTCCCAGGAAGGGGGCTATACAGAGGACAGAGCAGTAGAGCCAGAGGAACAGAGCGAACTTTTTAAATAAGAAATTAGGCCATAAGAAGATAATATTCATGCCTGCGCCATGCAATTCAGTATCTTTTGTTTTCTGTATGTTTGTGTAACATGAACTGGTTTATTGGGGGGGGAAGTGGGATCATCCCTCTGAGTAACAAAACTGCAACTGACTGCGTTCAGTGAACATTCCCAGGTAAGTACATGTAGAATAGTAGTTTAAATTGAAGTTTCCTTCAGATATGTTGGTATGGAATAACCTCGGAATAAGGTCTTCTCTCTATTTACCTCTTCACCTCACTATTTAGGAATATACAGGTAGTGCTCGACTTACAACAGTTCATTTAGCAACCATTCAAAGTTACAACAATGAAAAAAGTGGCTTAGGACCATTTTTCACACTTACAACCCCTTGGTCATGTGATCAAAATTCAGACACTTGGCAACTGGTTCATATTTATGAGGGTTGCAGTGTCCTGAGGACATGGGATCACCTTTTGTGAGCTTCTGACAAAGCCAATGAGGAAGGCAGAGTCATTTAACTACCATGTTACTGACTTAACAACTGCAATGATTCACTTAACAACCGGGGCAGGAAGAGTCATAAAATGGGGTCAATCTCACTTAACAACTGCCTCAACTAGGAATGGAAATTTTGGGCTCAGTTGTGGTTGTAAGTCAAAGACTACCTGTACTCCCTACAGAGTTATGGAGCTGACATCTGTTTTAGCTCTTTAAAAGACCCTTAAAGCCCATCTCTTTTGTACAAGCATTTTATAGCTAGTTTTCACTGCTAACTGAATTAATTTCATTGTTTTATTGCTATTTTAAGTGTGTTTACTGCCTCAATTATAAATTTGCTTTTATGGTCAACCACTGAGAAACTTTTGTAATCAGCAGTATATCAAGTCAAATAAATTTAAACTCTGGTAGTGAATAGAAGAGATGATGAATCTACAGTGCAGGAGAAAGAAGACTGGTTTGACGGAGACTGTTCTATTTTTCTCTTCTTTTTTATTCACTCCTCTGCCATTCAGGCTTCATGTGAAAAAAAATTGATAAAAATGAGTTGGCACAAAAGTCCGCCGCACAGTTCAAAGTAAACCAACCTGATTGTCAATCCATAGACTCTTGTTCAGATGAGAAAATGGATGCTCGAAACAATGTGCTTTTAAGTTTACCTGGAAAAAACTTGAGACATTTGAAATGTTCATAGGGCAGGAAGAATCCATAAGACCCTCCCCTTTATATCCATGTCCCCAGAGTCAGAGAAGGCAAAGAAGAACCATCCACAGAAGCAAATTCCCTGTCTCCCAGCCAGAATGACCTCAAGTTGGAAGACTGAGACAGGCTGAATTGACAGGGTTAAGTCCAAAAACACAAAGCCACACAGGATTTTCCCCGAGGTTAGCCTTGACCTTGACCACCACCCAGGAAACCAAAAAGGGACAATTGGAATACAGAAAGGCACATTATTAATCTAATCAAATAACTCCACCAGGCATCTCAATCTTAAAGGTCCAAAAGTGTATAAAAATCACTCTACTCCCCATGCCTGGCTGTCAGCTGTCTCAGAACTGATGCTGAGTCACTTCACTAATGATTCCTTAAAAAATGCAGACCTCTTTTTCTGCAGCTTGCCTTCAAATTCATTGGCTCTTGTGTCTTTCTCTTGCCGTGGAACTGGGCCAGATTTTACTTCCAACAGTAGGTTCTGCCCTCTGACATAATAGGGAAGCTAAATACATTGAGTAGCTGTAGAGACTTTTATGACGTTGAAAAATTGCTTCTAAACAATGCTGTTCCTGAAACAACAGTAAGACTTATTGAAATGCAGTATGTTGAAACCAACTACAACTGGAAATAAATGGATTTAATACATCCTGTTTCCCATCATGCTATGCACCACCCATGAGCATAAATAAAGTTTCCTTTTCCTTTTTCCTACCTCATCCTTTTTTTCTTTTGTGAGATGTCTTTTAAGATGGTAAACTTGGGGGTTGGCGGGGAGAAACAGCATCTGAATTTCATTATTTGGTCATTTGCTATGAAAAACCTTCAGGCTGAAGAAGGTCTGTAAATAACGTTGGTGAGAAAAACCAAGTCTTATGTTTTTGTCGCTGTCCTTTTCTATAGGCTCTGCTCAATCTTGATTCCTGGAACTACACTACTGTGAAAAAGCATTTGCCCCCTTATAGATTTCCTGTGTGTTGTAGACAGTATGCTCTCCCTGTAATTTTATTAGAGCTTCCTGGGGGTCTTGCTGACATGGAAAAGGAGTCTTGTATGAGCTCACAGTTGATGTTTGCTTCCTTTAGTTCATAGACAAAATCATTCAATGAGTGATTATTGTATGAGAGAGACAGAAAGTTTAGCCTATAGAAATAAAAGCATTATTGAGTCATTCAGATAAACAGTCTACAAATCTGGCAACATCGTTCTGCGAGACTAAACACATTTAACTCGAAGGCATGAATGGCATGCCAATTATCATCAGAAATAACACTGGCAACAACTTACTGCACAACAATTCCAACTCTCTGGGGGCTGCTTTACATAGGTATGAGGAACAATGCTGCATTTAAGAGAGCATTAGAATCATTAAGCTCTTTGACTGGATCAAAAAAGCCATCTCAATCTCAGTGGGATCTCAGGGGTTTTTCAAGGCTCCTCTAATCTGGGCACTTAACGAAGGAGTTAATACAAACTTGCAAAGGGGTTGGCAGCTATATCATGCTTCAGTAAAACTGTCTATGCCAAGGTCTGCCTGAAGAATTCATCAGTGGCCAAGCAGAAAAGGGAACAAAATGTCTACAGATTGATAAATAATAGACCACCTTCATTAAGCCATTCATGGGAGGTGAGGAAATTGGTATCGTGGTCAAGAGGCAAGAGGCTTTTCATCATATACTTTTAATAACTTTGATGAATACATTAAACTGTTCTTGTAGACAAAATGTAGCACATCCCACAAGGAATTCTATGGAATTTCTGGATGCAATTTGGCCAGCTTCCAAGATTTTCTAATTAAAATAAATCAGAGCTGCTTTTTGAAGTGTGTATACAATATTGCATAGGACATTTAGAGCGTAAAAAGAACTGCAGATCCCTCAAAGGGCTCCTCTAGTGCTGTGTGTTTTCTTCTGATGCAGACATTTTCAGAAGTCTAGAAGCAAAAGCCAAGGGTTAGAATCTCCGTCCCCGGTACTGACAACCATACAACTCTGATCAGGAAAGAATCAATTTGCATAAAAATGATTTCATAATAAATAAAATAAAAAGCCGATGACTAGGAGAAAGAAGAGCAAAGAAATAACCTTGAATAAATAATTTATTAGTCGGGAAATTGCCAAAAGGGTAAGCAGGACAAAATTAAAGGAAAGTGCAGGTAAAGAGATGGGTTTTTAATTCAAAATGGAATCCTTCCATGGTGGGGACCTGTTGACTTCCATGGGGAAATTCTCCTTCACGATGGTCCTGCTACTTTTCTATTTACGAAGAAAGCTGTGTCTCCTATCCAGAAAGTCCCCTTAGAGTTTTCTGATTTTAAAAAATTAAAAACTTGGACATTAAAAAAAAAAAAACTTCAAGTTCAAACTAACTGCAACCAGACAACGCACTGTTTATATAGATGTTGAAATTGCTGCTCTTTCTTTATAAACAAAAATAAAAATAAACCAAGTTGGTGCCAAGATTGTATGCACTTCACAGAGTACAGGAAAATGATCTTATTGACTGTAACTTTCTAATACCTGCGGTTACGTGAATGATCATGATAATAGTGGTGCTAATGGTCTGACTATTTTGGATTATAATTTTTATATCATTTTTCCTTTAAGAAGTTCAGAACAATGTACAAAAGTGTTTCCTAGCTCAATTTTACACTCACAATGACACTGAAGGGCAGGACTCAAACCAAGAGAAATTGGCGGATTTATTTGTTCTACGAAAAACAACACTCTCAAATTATTTATCAGGATTGCATTATGCCTGATAATCATCTCATCTATTGTTACCAGGGTGGTGGGCTCTAATATAGAGAGAGCCATTGGGGTCTTGTAACATATATTATAAATCAAAATGTGGTTTCCTTTTTTATGATTTAGTGTCCTATGACAAGTCATTTGCTCTGTAATCCATGCTTATGGTGGTGGGGAATAATTTCTATGGGCTGGGAACTGCCTTTCTGCCTGGTAATCAGGCTGCAGAAAACTTTGTGATGATACTGTGAATGTATCTGTGATGATACCAGAAGAAGCAAGACCTTAATTTGGAAGCTTTGGTGGGCAGAATAAGCTTTGGATGATACTTTTTTCTGATGCACTATTGAAATTTGGCCACTTTGGCACTGAATGGTGCAATCTCAGTATTTGGAAAATATATTCCAATGCTGTGATGTGCTTAAAGCTATAAAGTCCAAAAGCGTGCAAGCCACCACGTTCCCTATGGCACTCTATGGAAGTGAAAGTTGGACTTTGAAGAATCAAGATACGGAAAGATATTTGATGCCTTTCAACTTTGGTGTTGGAGAAACCTCCTGAGGATACCACGGACAACCAAGAAAATGGACCATTGAACAAATCAACCCAGATGTCAGACCTAGCCCAACCTGGTCTTCTAGGAAAGAAACATTCTCAACTCCATTCGTAGTGAGAAAGTTTCTTTTACTGAAAGCCAAATGGTTATATTAGCAAAACCGAATCTAAACATTTGTGCCGGAAGATTCCCTAGTTAACTTGTCCTTTTCCTTTCCACCTCCTTGTTATCTCCTCACTGTCCAGTCACATTCATAGCCATCCCTGTAGATGAATACGTGTTGCATTCCATTCCCAGGTCTGTGGCCTTGGGATGTCTCAGGATAGCACAAAGTTCATTTTCGGTTTCCCCTGGTCTTCCCACAGCTCCCCTCCCCCATAGCTATAGTTAAACTATTAGGTTATAGTTTAATGTTTGGGGTGAACCAAGTCACCTGTGATTTATTTAAATTAACCATGATTAAGCAAGTCATGACTTTGCATTCTGTCATAATGCAGTCAATATCTCATGGATATTATAAATCAGTGCCTAAGGATACACAGAAATACATTCTGGACTTACAGTTTGAAGCAGCCTAATTGAAATACAGATTTAATAGCTTAGACATAATTAAATCTTTATCTAAGGAAGAAAATGCTTTGGCATTGTTCTCCAGCCCTGTTCTGTGAGTCAGATATAATGAGAGTTGTAAGTGCGACACATCTGAAAGATACCTAGGATAGAAACCCTAGCCCTAAGGAATAGCAGACAAATGCATGGAAAGGAGCTCAGGAATATTTGCTTAAAAGATAATGGTTTATTTATTATTTGAAGCATTTAAATCCAGAATTTCAGCTTGAAAGGCTGCTAATGTGACTTGCGTAACACAAAAACAGACAGCCCTTGTCCTTTGGTTAATGCTAGGACATAGAAAAGAAATGGAGAAGAGACACGTAATTCTTCATATTTTATGGCAAAATACAGATAGTCCTTAACTTACAACCATTGTTTAGTGACTGTTCAGGCACTGACAAGAGTGACTTAAGACAATTTTTGACATGCCCATTGTAGCCTCCCCATGGTCACGTGATCAGAATTCAGACAACTTGGCAACGGGTTCATATTTATGACAGTTGTAGGGTCCAGGGGTCATGTGATCACCTTTTACGACCTTCGGAGAAGCCAAGTCAATGGGAAAGTCTGATTAATTTAACAACTGTGTTATTAACATAGCAACTGTAGTGATTCACTTAACAACTGTGGTAGGAAAGGTCATAAAATGGGGCAAAACTCAACAAGTGTCTTGCTTAGCAGCAGAGATGTTGGGCTCAATTGTGGTCATAAATTCAGGATTTCCAAGCCTTGTTTTTCCTTTATTCAAAGAAAAACAATTATGTTGCACATTCAATTCAATAGGATCAAGCAGAGCCTCATTTGAAGTTGTGGAGTCTTCTTTGGAAAAGTTTCCTGAGTTAAGCTATCACTGCCTCTTGTGGGCATATCCTGCCAGTTCATAAATACTTCAGGTTCTTTTTTTTTACTTTGGGACAGTTCTCCCCATTCTCAAACACTCAAGGCTGCATGAACTGGCCTTATCCTATCCCATTCCATGCACAGCTAGTCACTCAGTTGTGTTATCAAGGGAGGTGGGAGAGAAATCACTGCTTGATCAATGGCAAAAGCTGCAAGGAAGAAACTATTCCTTTGGAAGGGCAAAATCCAAAAAGTGGAAAGGGAAAGATAAGCCAGGGTGGCGCATGGGGTTAGAGTTCAGTACTGGAGGCTACTTCTGCTGACTGCCAGCTGACTGAATTTGGCAGTTCAATTCTCACCAGGATTGACTCAGATCTTCCATCCTTCCTTCCGAGGTGGGTAAAATGAAGACCTGGATTGTTGGGGACAATATACTGATTCTGTAAACCCCTTAGAGAGGGGTAAGCGCTGTAAAGCGCTGTAAAGTGGTATATAAGTCTAAGTGCTATTGTTATTGCTATTGCCTTTATACTTCTTTACTGAATTTGACCTTCTCTTCTATTGTATTTTGACCTGAAGAGTAATAGGTGAGATGCCACCCTGGAAGAATGAATTCTACAAAATGAAAAGGGATGTGAAAATAGGCTTCCAGCAGGATGAAAAATGTCCAGCTTTTTCTCAATAGGCAAGAGGATAATAGGAAGAATGCCAAAGAAAGATGCTCCGAGAAGCGGGAAATCAGATATTGTCAGATGTTTGCCTCCATCCTCTCTGAACATTGGCCATACTGGCTTAAACTGGTAGGCGCTGGATTCCAGTGTCTTTTGAAAGAAACTGGAGTTTATATCTGCTCTAAACCAAAGTGTTCAGAGCACCAGTCAGAACAGAAACTGAATTAGAAATAAATGCCTTTTGTTCACAATCCAGATCAATTAAAGAGATGTCAATTTTATGGGAAATACTGTTTATTCTTTCTTTATTCTTAGTATACTATTCTATAAACGCTTCCTCATGACAGGTTTCCCTTATCCAGAGTCACCAAATTAAGCTAATCTAGCCCCATGATTTGCTGCCTAGCCCCTCTGGCCGTAATTCCACACCTGCCACCCTTGCTTTCAAGATCTGCTAAAATGCATGTTTACAACATTGCAAAGTTCACCCTGCTAAGCAAATAGGACCACCAGGATATAAAAGTCAGGAAGAGTTATGGCCGAACTGCAAAGAGATGCAGAAGTATTTTGCAAAAAGGACAGAGGAGTCTGCAATAAAAGTCACTACAAATGAAATCTGGCAGTTGAGTCATTAAAGTGACACAGTGTCTATACAACCCAGGAGTGACAAACCTTGGTCCACAGATGTTCTAACTGAAGAATCCAATCGATCAATCTTTCAGCCTATTCCTGGTTTTAATTGTTAGAAACCTAAGTGGCTGGGAAAATGATATCAAAAAAATCTGTTTTCCCATTTTCTACATCACTAGCAATCCATATCCAAAGTTCCACAGAGACACTTCACCTGGTAGGAATATCTGTCAAGCCTGAATTTAGTTTGGTGATGGAAAAGCTGGTTTCCATGGGGACAATCCGACGGCCAGCAACAAAGTGCCTGAAGCACATAATAGTGGGACACACACGAACACACCTTTTTATTATCGTTTACCAATTTTGTATCTCCTATTTTTCTTGGCGTCAATGCCCAAGGAAAATACCAATAATAAATATGGGGATTTTTAAAACTTTAATTATGAGATCAATTACAACAATATAATTTAATATATAATTAGGCTAACTTAAGAAGAATGTTAAATATCTCCAAATGCAACCAATTAAAAACCAATTCAAAATAGAAAAGCTTAAGCACAAAAAGCTGACATAGAGAAGACTTTTCCTGCCAATGGAAATAGATTGATCGTCTTCAGTGAACTCCGCTAATAAGAACCTAATTAAAGAGTTTTCTAATTTTCTAATCCTATGATAATCAACATAGCTGTGCGAAACTCCTAATAGCCCAAATAAGATTAATGATTTTAGTGGGATTAGTGTTGGGCAAGAGATAAACCATTCATAATAATTAAATATAAACTTATAAATTGAACAAAACAACCATAGAATCTTTTTAAAAAATATATCACTTTCATTGATAAATGTAATCGAATATAAAATCATGTTTTTAATAGGAAAGAGAATCTCATTTATTTCCTGACTTCTGGATTTTACTACTGCATTGAGATTTTGTTTTCCATATTTGTTTTGGAAAAATATTTGCTCTTTACAGCAGCAACTGAAGAAAAAAAAAATCCTCAGTCACTTAAATAGGATATTGCCCATGGTGCTAGTTGTCTCACTTAAGGTTTGTATGCCTTTTAAGCACTGATCCCAAAATTTAGGGAGATACTATACATAGGTAGGAATTTTATTTTGAAGGAAGGTCAGAAGAAATATCAGTGAATTGCTCCACCATAACAGTGCTGAGTAAATCAGTTCTCAGTTTATCATCATGCAGATTCACTATCTTTACTAACACCCACACTTCTCTAGGCACTCAAAAGACTATTTAAAAATAATAAATAAATATACAAACCATTACTGGCAGACTTGCTGGAGACCCACAAATATTTTCTAGAAAGTTCAAACCCAACATTTGGCATTCAGGGTTGACGGATAATATTTAGTAATAGTTTATCACATGCTGGACAGTTGTCAGTTGTTATATCCTGCAAAAGATGAGAGTTTAATCCAAGGGTCTTCAAACTTGGCAAGTTTAAGACTTGTGAATGTCAACTCCCAGAATTCCTGAGCTAACTTGACTGGAGGAGGAATTCTGGGAGTTGACGTCCACAAGTCTTAAAGCTGTCAAGTTTGAAGACCCCTGGTTTAATCCATTTCAACTGCATTAAAAAGCAGCATTATACTTTAATCAAAGTAAATAAAACTTTGACCCTTTTGACAAAATAGTGTGTTTCAACAGATTGAAGTCAAACATTCTGCAAAAACAGATAAGCAAGCATAACAATTCTCTATTTACAAATAATATTCTATAGTATAACTTACAAATTACAGAAAACAAGATTTTTGGCAGTTCATAAAACTCTGGTGCCTTTCTTATGAAAAGAAAGCTGGTAAAAAAAAACCCATTTGTAAGCTCAGTAATACTCAAAAGTTCGAACCTACCTAAAAGTTTCTAGTTATTTATGAAAAACCTCCCCACTTCAGCCTAATGAATGAATAATGTATGAAATTTCAAAGTCTAAGAACAACCACCCAGAAATACTACTTTTGTCTTTCCATTTGGGTCATGATGCATTCTAACATGCTGCAATTATTCTTGCAAAAATCCATTGACACTGTGTTGGAGAAAGTATACAGATCCATCAAATTATGAATAAAAACTCGGAATCTCAGATAGATAGATAGATAGATAGATAGATAGATAGATAGATAGATAGATAGATAGATAGATAGATTGATTGATTTTGATTTAAATCTGATTCTCATGAGAAGATTATGCATCACCTCTCTTGATTAGTTAGACACCACCTCCCCCTTTTGGGCACATTTGGTATTAATTTGCTTGCTTTATAAGAGAAAGGAAGGTTAGATTTTTAGCATTGCAATTTAAGGGTGCAGTTAATTGATCGCGGTATGTATGTACTATTTAATTGATGTATAAATGCACATATTTACACAGGTGCCATCCTAAGATGCTATATCCTAGACATCCTAAGGCTGCTATATCACCGTGCTGGAGCATGAAACAAAAGAGAAACCCTCTGCTGTCCATAGATCTTAATGAGCTGGTGGAGATTCTGCAGAAGGGTTTTGATGCAGACCCCTTTTTGCTATTTGTCCGAGTTCAGCATCTGCCTAATGACCTGCTGGTATTTTCTGCTGATCCTGTCTTTGTGGCAAAGGGCTAATAAGAATGAAGGAGGACTCAAATAGACTATCAATGAAGACAGACCTGGGTAAAATGCACACCGTTCAGGGTGGAGAAGGTTAGCTCTTGTTACTCCTAGGATTTTCAAATAGGAGCCATCTGCACACAAACCCAGCCTCTCCGGTAGTTTGAGGTGCGCCAAGGCACATCTTGGATGATGGCCTTGCTTTATGCAACACAGCAGAGAGCAAGTCAAAGGAGACTCTTCCGGCTAATTTATTTCAAAGGGAGAACTAGAACACTTTGAACTTCTGTGTCAGCACCTTTCATTTAGGAAACATCAAAGCCTCTTGCAAGGCAATTAGTTAATGAGTTGGTCAGCCCTTAGGAAGCAAAGAAATGAAGCTGCCAGCCATCAGGGGGAAAAGATGGCAAATTGATTAGCCTAAGAGGGCTATATTCCCTGACTGAGTGATTTACAACGTGAGGCTCTCCATTTCAATGCTATTGAAAAGAAATCATCTCAGAACTTAACTGAACTTAAAAGCAGGGTCAATATGCCCAGGACAACTTTTTAAAAGTTTGGGATTCCTACTGCGACCTGGGACAAGATCAAAGTGAAATATATAAAATATTTGAAAGCACAAAGATTATTAAGAGTTTGAATTATATCTTAAGAGAACTGACTGGTGATTTTTTTCTAAACAAAGAGATAAGGGAAACTTGTGAAAGAACATTTAACTCTAGAACTGCATATAGCTGGATGGGTCTAAAGAAAGATATACACAGAAAAAATTATCTGCTCTCTCATTTTTGCTGCTGTACCTTTTGGGGTTATAAATTTAAGGAGAGAAATGGCTAATGCTAAGAAAGCAACAAAAGAAGGGAGGAAAGGATTGTCAATAGAGCGAACAGGGATTATTCAAGGGATAACAATAGCAATAGCACTTACAATTATACTACTCCATAGTGCTTTTTATAGCACCTCTCTGGATGGTTTACAATGAAGAAGCATTCTTTATACAGTATATTACCCCCAACAGTCTAGGTCCTCATTTTACCAGTCTTTGAAGGATGGAAGGCTGAGTCAACTATGAGCCAGTCAGGATCGAACTTCTGGCACTGGGCAGAGTTAGCCTTTAATACTGCATTCTAACCACTGCGCCACTGTGTCACTGTGCTAACCACATTAAGACATTTAAATCTAATTGAAATTAGCTGGATATAAATTCAACAACAGGTAAAATTGAAAGAGAATATGAAATATTTCAGTGAAGTATTGTAGAAGTTCAAAGTGTTCTAGCTCTCCCTTTGAAATAAATTAGCCGGAAGAGTCTCCTTTGACTTGCTCTCTGCTGTCTTGCATAAAGCAAGGCCATCATCCAGTGAAGGTTGCTGGGAAAATCTGAAAAGAATGCAACAATGGCAGAGGCGGTATCACGGATTAAGTCTGTTAAGACAGAGTTTAATACATTTGAAGGGAGAGTGGAAAAAAGGTTTGCAAATATGGAAGAAAAGATGAATAAAAAAATTTGAAGACTCTACAATACAAACGACAGAAAAAATTATTCAAGAGATTAAAAAAAAGAATTAGATAATGTGATACAGTTTAAAGAGAATGAACTTTCCTTGGGCCTAAAAGCAACTATACAACATCCTGGCAAAGATAGTAAAGACAGGGTTGTTGAAGCCTTAATACATTAGTTAGAAGGAGAAGACATAGATGTAGAAGAGAGCAAAGTGCACAGAATTAACACAAGAAATGAAAAATTAAGAAATGTTCTAAGAAATACAGTATATTTGTGCAATTTGTCAGAAAATAGATTTAAAAACCAGGGTTTACGACAACATCTTAACATTAAGCTAAGAATAAATGACACTGGGATGCGATGGCTTAGTGGCTAAGAAACTGAGCTTGTTAATCAGAAAGGTCAACAGTTTGGCGGTTTGAATCCCTAGCATAATGGAGTGAGCTCCTGTTACTTGTCCGGTAACTTGTCCCAGTTTCTGCCAACCTAGCATTTGAAAGCATGCCAAAATGCAAGTAGAAAAATAGGGACCACTTTGGTGAGAAGGTAACAGCGTTCTGTGCACCTTAGGCATTTAGTCATGCTGGCCACAAGACCATGGAAACATCTTCGGACAGCGCTGACTCTTCGGCTTTGTAATGGAGATGAGCACCGCCCCCTAAGAGCTGGAAACAACTAGCATGTATGTGCGAGGGGAATATATATATATTCATGTATAAACACATACACACACACACACCATTATAAAGGAAACCCTTTATCCATCTTTGCTGAAAATGGGGGGGAAATGAATTCATGGTTTCTGGATTTACCAATTAAAAAGGATTGAATATGAGTAGAAGTGAACTATGTAATTTAATCTTACAGAGTAAGGAGTTAATAACTGGTATAAAGAAGATCAGGAGTCATTTCTTTAAATATATATTTCTTTTTTTCCTTTATTTCCATGCCTACAGAAAAATTGATGTAAAGAAGATTATAACTACTGTGAAAATGTTGAAAAATGGTAAACTGCAGATAGATATGTTGTTACTAGAGAAACACCAATATACAGATTTAGTCTGCTTATGTTTTGCTATGCCACTTGCGTGAAGAGTGCATCTGTGCTTCACAACAATATAATGGAATAATATTTTGTACAGAAAGGTAGCCCCTAATCTATAGAAAGATTAATTTATTAAATGTGTTTAGCAGAATTGTGGTCAAAAGATATAATAACTATGAATAAAATCTAGGATGTGCAATGCAACTTTATACTGAACAGTATTTCCAAAGACCATATATTTCATCTTCAGTGGATTGAGATATGTATGAAGGTGTGAAAGAAAGTTTATCGTACATGCATTGATTTAAAGTTTATGCTAAAGTGAGTAGACGTGAATTATGGAATGTTTTCTGTGAATATGGAGTAAAAGCTTGGTTGCTGAATGCAATCATACTTGTACATGATGAATGTAATGCATGTGTTAGAATAAATTAAATGCTTAGTGCTTTTTAAAATGCTTAGTTCAATATTGGTGTGGAAAAACAAGTATGTATGATGTCATCTGGTTATTTAATGCAGTGGTAACTCTAGAGATATATTGGTTGGGGTCATGAAGTAGCATGTTCTTTATATGTAGATGATGTCACATTGTTGCTTAAGAATTCAAACAATTTGCAATGATGGCAAAAGACTAATGACTTCAGAATTGAAAGTTGAAGTATCAAAAAGCAAGATAGGTGCGTTTGTCAAGAGATTGAAATGAATGGCACATGGATGGCAAAAATCACATTGACTTAATTTGTGTACCTCGGCAGAATGTTAATTTTAAAATGATTAATATGGGTAGATAATATTTATCGTGAAATACAAGTGAAAAGTTGGTAGTGCTTCTGCTCACTTTGCTACATTGAAGTGAAAGATGCCAGAGAAAACATGTCAATTTGTGAGTTGGAAATTTATAAAGGGAAACAAGGGTCAGGAATGAATGGGTGCTAAGAAAACGTAGGCTAATGGCAAAAGCAAGTGTTCAGCAGAAAAGTCTGAAATGAAATTCGGCATATAAAGAGGATGAAGGCGGACTGAATTGCAAAGAAAATATACGGAGGAACAGTGAATGGGTGAAAAGAAAAACAGAAAATGAAGATGGAGTAGACAAGATTGCTGAAAAGAGAAAAACGAGATGTTTAAAGAACAAAAGATTGTGTTTATGGTGTATAGACGTGGTAGAAGGAAAGATAGTTTGCACGGACAAAAAGATAAGGAGTCCATGTAAACTTAATTAAGTTACCTTTCTTTTGTCTCCTGCTTTCCAAAATCTTTTGCTCAGTATTGAACAGCTTTTCTACACTTTGCAAAAGGGGAAGAACCTGATGGATACGTACTTAATTAGACTAAAACTTAATATTGTTCTCAGAAGGAAAAGTGTGCCATTGAATCTTTAGCATCTGGCAGCCTATTGACCACAAGGATGTAGAGCAGGGTGTCAAAACTCATGTCACAGTGGCATCACGTGATGTATTGGGACTTTTTTCCCCTTCACTAAACCGGGCGTGGGCGTAGCTAGCGTGTGACGTATCCAGCCCACAGGCCCAATGTTTGACAGCCCTGATGTAGACAGTTAGGGATTTCCCCTCTTTGTTTTTCTATGGCATTTGCAGCTTTTGGGCTAACTAATTATCCACCTGGTAAAATGAAGTTTGGTAGTAGTCTTTCCTGTATTTTCTTAAATAAACTTTCTTTTAATTACATTTATGAACCTACTTCACTAATTCTTGTTCAGGGTCTCTCTTGCGCACATGCATGCAAGTACACATACATTTGTTTTCTTCAACATCAGCAATTTATCTTCTCTCTGTGCCCAAAGAATCCCTTGTATATGTAGATATCGAACTATTTCTCATACATCAGGGCTGGTGCAATTATAGAAGTTTAAAGTGAATTCCATTGGCCTGCTGGCCCAGCGGATAACTACATTGCCAATCAGTCCCAGATGTGCAGTGATTAGAAAGCTGTCTCCTCCATGAGTCAGGAAGAGTTTGTCTCCAAAATCTGGTTTGGTTCCCCTGCTATGTGCTGATAAACCCACCTTCCTTCTTTCTCTTTCATACACACAATACCTATTTCCAGAACAGAGCACAGAATGAACCTAAAATAGCTTGAGCATAATAGATCATAAAACTGTTAATGCTGTCATAAAACAACAGTAAAAAACAAAAATAGAAAAAGAAAAACATGATAGTGGGTGCTGTTTTCAAAGGCACCAAGGTTCAGAAATGTCTTAGCCTGTTTCCAGAAGGCTGCCACACAGGGGCTGACATTAATGTTTTATTTGCACGACAATAAGCCTTCAGATAACAAGTTTAATATGGTAACTGAATTAATCCATTTTCTGAGTTGCACAGTTTTATCAGACCAAGCAAGAACAGTTACAGAACATGCTAAACCAGAACATGCTAAACCCCTTAAAATCAACTATATTGTGTTCACATATTGTGTGAATGCAGCCACTCTTTCATTGACATGGGTATGGGTATCTCTACGTTTGGTTTGGTGTGGATATCAACTTTTTTCAACATTGACTGGAATGTCAATGGCATACTTGTCAAAAAACCACCTTTCTGAGTTCAAAACATGCCAAGACTCTAATGCCAATATTCTCAAACTTTAGATGGACACTGAAAGGGGGTCACAAGCAACTGAGAGCAGGTTACATGAAAAAAAAAAACACTGATCATGGGAGTACCATGTAAACTTTTTCTGGATTTTGTTTCCTGCTCTATTTATGCTAATCAACTGTGGGCCAGCCCAAGCAAAGTGGAAGCAAATCCCAATAGTGCTTCTATTTTGCCTTAACAAAATAAACTCCTTCTGGTCTTTGCTCTTCATTTTGGGAGCAGTTGCACTATCGCAAAGTTTGAGAAACTGTATGATAAATATATTAATGTTTACTTTTTAAAAGTAAGTGGCATGTTTATTTCCTAACCAGCCCTAACATTAATAAGATATTAGTTTTATTTATGGGAATTCATATATAATTATGTATCATTATAAGCGGTCATGGCACTGCAAAGTTGCAAAGCAACTTGTAATGTGTACCCTACGTCACATTTAACAGTGTTAAGAAACAAACAAAGCCGCCTCAAAACAGTCTCTTGCTGCATTCAAAATGAGGGACTGGAAACCAGAGTCCTGGCCTTTCTGTAAGCTCCGCCACTACCACCATCTAAAAATTAAGTGATTCCTAAAGGGAATGAAATTTGGTTCTCTGAGTAATTTCTTTGAAACCCTCTTCCTTCCCCCCCCTTTTAAGATATGGGAAAGCAATATAAAAGGCCAAAGAGGCCAGGCAGACTGACAGAAATGTGGAGGATGATTTTGGTTAAAAAAAAAAACCTAATATGGTATCATGTGGCTGTGGTCTGGGAATAAAACAAAACTAAAACCTGTAACAGATGTTAAACGTGTAAACAATATGGGAGCTATAAAAGAGAAAAGAAAATCCAAGAAAAATCCAAGGGATAAATTCCATTTTAGACTCATAAAAGGGAAGCCTATATTCCCCCGCCCCCCCCCCGGATAATTTAGGAACAATCTGCCAACATTAGAAGAATACACCTGAGTCTTTTGGGGGTGGGGTTGTGGCTACCCTTTTATGACTGCCATGTGACAATTGCAGACTGGGATTACATTTGCCCCCTCCCATCACCTTTGAAGCACCTTTTGGGGACTGAATCTTAAGAAAATCTTAAGTCCTAGCAAAGAGTCTGAAGCATTGAGCAACTTCATGAATGCTGGAGCTTAACAGGGTCACGGGTGAATTGGTGGTCTTAGAAATTGATCTAATTAACAAATGCCTGTGATGCAAGTGGGATGCAAGGAGATCTTAGGTGAACGTTCCTCCTCTTGCAGGTAATCCTCGCTTACCAACGGGATGAGGACTGGCAACTTCATCACTAAGCAATGCGGTCATACAGCATAACCATGCTGACTTTTGACAGCATGATCATTGCATGACCATGCTGACTATGATAGCAGTTATGGCAGTGGCAGTTGCCTTGTATAAAGCAAATCCCGCACACCGCAGCATCCCACAATCAACTTGATCCATTTGTTATCCGCTTGCTGGCTTCCCCCACCGACGTTGTTGGAAGCCAGCACTAAAAGTCACAAATAGCAATCGTGGGTTGCTGTGACCATCATAAGCGCAAGGTAGTTATCAGGTGCCCAAATGTCAATCATGTAGCCGCAGGGATGCTGTAATGGCCGTAACTATGAGTAATAGTTATAAATCCCCACATTCGGTACTGTTATAACTCAGAATGGTCACTGAAATAGTAGATATTGAATGAGGACTATCCATATAACTATTAATTAATTTGCTTCTTTATTCAATTTTTATAATTGCTCATCTGACTCAATGACCCGGGGCGGCTTACAATTCCAAAACATGCCAAGGAAGCTAGGTTAGGCTGTTCCAGTCTTCCCTATGGGGGTGGGGACAGCTGTGGATGCATGTTTAGTGACTTTACTTGAAGCAGTGGTCACCAACCAGTGGGCCGGGGACCACTGGGGTCTGCAAGAAAATTTTGGTGGTCCGCAGAGAAATGTCACCCCAAAGTATCCCCCAAAGCAATTAATCCAGGCTGCATGGAACACAAGGCTACACTGCCCACATGGCCCATGGGAACACAAGGCTTGCATTGCTTGCATTGTGAACAACATGAGGTAGTGAGGGGAGGGGGGAAGGGCAGAGAGGGGGGAACTTGCCCCATGTGCCCCATGCTCCTCATCTGGCCACCAGGCTGCTTCTTTCCGCTTCTTTCTTCTGCTGCTTTTGGTTGCACACAAGGAAAGCAGCAAAAGCCTTTCTTTCTCTTCCCCAAACTCTGCCAGAAATGAGTCTTTGGGACCCTGCAAGGCCTCCTGCTCCAAGAGGCTGTGACAATGCGACAAGTCTCACAAAGACTCATTTCTGGCAGAGTTTGGGGGAGAGAAAGAAAGACTTCTGCTGCTTTCCTTGCATGAAGCCAAAAAAGTCAGTCAGTCAGTCCCTCTCTCTCTCTCTCCCTTCTTCTTTCTCTCTCTCCCTCCCTCACTCTCTCCCTCACTCTCTCCCTCCCTCTCTCTGAGAATGGAGCTAGAAATGGTATCCTGCGATCCCATATAAAGAATGATCGATCAGTAGGAAAATGGGATGGGGAAATTTCCTGCAGACTTTTTTGGGGGATTTTCCCAGGGTCTCTAGTCCATGGGATTTAAAATTATGAGTTTGATGGTCCCTGAGGTCCAAAAGGTTGACTTGGGGAACCTTTATATGTGTTCATCACACAACAGCTGCTGGCTTCTGATGATCCCCCAGGTTTTAGATGCTTGTGACACATGAAGCCTTTAATGGCTGTAGTTTGTTTTGCAGCATTTCCTGTTTCTTTAGGAGGAGGTAATTATACCTACCAGCCCAAGAAGATTCTCTTCCTGTTTACTGATATTTGAATATAGTTTTTATAGCAAAGGGCATCGTGGGAATTATTCCTATAGTCTAGCCTTTTGAAAGCCTATTCAAAAGGCTAAAATACAGTCAATAATTAAATATAGGAATAATTTCTATATTAGGGTAGTGCAGTGGTTTCCAAATTTTTTCCTACCAGCTTGTGCACCCAGGGCTGAAAGACCGCCCTCTGTGTCAACGCTGTGAGCTGAGCTGCTTTTTAGCTCAGCTAAAGCGTGGTGATCAGCTCTGCTGCGTCTTTCAGCTGATCTAAAAACAAGGGAATACAGGAGAGGAAACGGTGTAAGTGGGTGGGGAGGGCCAGCCAGAGATGGTATTTGCCAGTTCTCCGAACTACTCAAAATTTCTGCTATCGGTACACCAGAACCGGTCCGAACCAGCTGAATACCACCTCTGGCTGGCCCTGCTCACCTGCTCCCGCCGTTACCTCTGGGGTAGTGGATGGAGACCAGGGAACTTACTTTCAAGTCTCCACTCTGCATGAAGCTCATCTGAGAATTCACTTGCAATAGATGAGGATGAGGGTGATTATTTTAAAAATTATGGGGTTTCAAACTGGGGGCCCGTGGACTGGATACGTCACGCACAGGCCACGCTCACCCCAGCTCCGTGAATGGAAAAACGTCATGAAACATCACATAATGGCAACGTGACTAGTTTGACAAACATGTTTTAAATCATTTTTGACTCCTGGCAACTGCTTAAGTCCTTGCAGCTTTCTTGGCAAGATTTCAGAAGCGGTTTGCCATTGCCTCATTCCTGGGGACTGAGAGAGAATGACTGGGCCAAAGTCATCCAGCGGGCTTTGTATCTAAGGTGGGGTTAGAATTCATAGTTTCCTGTTTCCTAAACAGGTGTCTTAATCACTACACCAAACTGGCTTACAAGGAGGGGGAAGAAAAATGAGGGGATTTTTTTTTTTTAATGTAAGTGTCCTTTTCCCAGAAAAAAATGAGATACCAATAATGATAATTTCCTTTTATTGTAGAAAGCATATTCCAACTGATTAGCTACCTTGAA
The DNA here is from genome assembly GCF_049901715.1 of Pseudonaja textilis. Taxonomy (NCBI): domain Eukaryota; kingdom Metazoa; phylum Chordata; class Lepidosauria; order Squamata; family Elapidae; genus Pseudonaja; species Pseudonaja textilis. Next base: position 124,367,965 of record NC_141991.1, on the reverse strand, counting down.
AGGAGACATTTCATGGGATGAGAAGATCAGCAGCAGCACCATGTCTGCTTAGGGTGGTGTCTGCAAAGCCCAACAATTTTACAATATGTGGATTTCAACTTCAAATAGGAGTTGAAGTCCATTTAAAGTTGCAAAGGTTGGGGGGGGGGAAACTGGCTTAGGGCCTATTCAAACTAGTGCAATTTCCGTAATAAGGGCTTGCTGCAATAAACTGAGTAAAAGAGCTAATGACTACATCTGTATCTGGCAAGACCTGATTACATTCCTTTGAGCTACTTATCCCAAGAAGTATAAATTATTGTTTTGCAAACCACAAAAGTTGTTTCCTCCTTCGAGTTAAATGTTAGCCAGCAGATGGAGTCACTGTGTTATGGAAGAGTCTTTTTGCAAGGACAGAGTTACAGAGAGGAGGCATGCCAAGATTTCTTCATATATGCTAAGAAAGGAAAACAAAGAAGGAAATTCTGCTCACCAGAAGTCTGGTAGCATTTTTTTCCAACTAACACATGTTTAAAAGGCACAAGCTTTTGAGAGTTTGCAGTTCACTCCATCACATGCTTCTTCTAGAATAGGGATCTCCAAACTTGGCAACTTTAGGACTTGTGGACTTCAACTTCCAGAATTCCTCAGCCAGCCAAGCTGCCTGGGGAATTCTGGGAGTTGAAGTCCACAAGTCTTAAAGTTGCCCAGTTTGGAGACCCCTATTGCAGAAAGAGTTACAGGATCCCTGGCTATTTTAGACTGGCATAGAAAAGCCGGTTTGGTGAAGTGGTTAAGGCAACAGTCTAGAAACCTGGAGAGCATTTCAGTCCTGCCTTAGGCACCTAGCCAGCTGAGTGACTTTATGTCAGTCACATTCTTTCGGCCCTAGGAAGCAGGCAAGGGCAAATCACTTCCGAAAAACCTTGCCAAGAAAACTGCAGGGACTTGTCCAGGCAGTTGCCAGGAGGCAACACTGACTTGAAGGTACAAATAAATAAAAGAACAGCATAGCTCTCCTAGAAATTCCCAAAGGTGTTTCAGAAAACAGAGTTCCCCCTGCTGATAAAGGGAAAAGGCAGGATTCAGGGTTGGAAAATTACCAACTGTACATTGGAAAATCTGCTTTAAAGTAGAAATGTATCTGTGGAAGAAACTCTGCCCTCCAACCTGGATTTTCATAGAACTGTAAATGAAATACTTCTGTTTTTCCACACTGGGGCTATTTAGAATATTCTGAACAGTGGTGGGATTCAAAAAATTTTTACTACCAGTTCTGTGGGCGTGGCTTGGTGGGCGTGGCAGGGGAAGGATACTGTAAAATCTCCAGTCAGAGGTGGGATTTGCCAGTTCTCTGAACTACTCAAAAATTCCACTACCAGTTCTCCAAAACTGGTCAGAACCTGCTGAATACCACCACTGATTCTGAACTATATTTCTTTTTTATTGTCCACAGATCAGGCATATACCTTTTCTGCTGTCAGCACACCTTGACTTCTTTTGACAAACCCACTCTTCCCTGTCTCCAGCACACTGTGTTTAAAATAGGAGCATTAAGACTTGCTCTACAAGATGTGAATAAAATTAGGACTGGTGACCCTTTTCTCCCATATCTGTGTTCGCAGTTTTGTATATCAGCAGTGGATAAATCTCAGTAGATGTAGAAAACTTTTCACAGATTGTCATTTTGGCCTTGCTTTTTGTTGCTTTATGTGTGCTTCAAATGGCAGGATTACTTTAGCACGTGCATTGAGTACAGGTACTCAAATTATGACAATTGGTATCAAAGCTTCTGTTGCTAAGAAGGGTGGTAATTAAGAAAATTGTGCCTGATTTTAGGATCTTTTTGACACATTTGTTAAACCAATTACAGTTAAGTAAATCATATGGTCCCATTGATTTTGCTTGTTGGAAGCTGGCTGGAAAAGTCACAAATAGTGATCATGTGAGCCGGGGATGCCACAACTGTTGTAAATACATTCTGGTTGCCAAGTGCCCGAAGTTTGATCATGCTGTACAAAATTAGCACCCACCCCTCTCCTAGAAGAATGAAATGTTTTAAGAAATATTAAGAAGGCTAAATATTATATTTCCCTGGATGAGAAATGGAGAAACATGCTCTTGGAAAGCAGCTCCCACCTTCCTTAATAGCCCACAGCAGATGTCAGCACTTAAGAGATAAAGACACAGCTAGCTCTATTCATAAGCAAATACCCTCACCCAAGATCCAGCAAAGGCAGGATTATCCCTCAGCCACAATACAAATTGCCCAAAGCCTCTTCATTGCATCTTCTCAGTTGCACCAGCCCCAGCAGTTCAAATTTCAACCAAACTTAGCTCAAACTCCTAGGATTTGTACATGGCCCCATGGGAGTCTGACAACAGCCAGTAGAATACAGGTTGCAAGAGATGCAAAGCCCAAGAGGTGATATAAATACACCCCCACTCTCAACTCCATGTGGTCAGCTACACCAGAACTATAAACGTGCTTCTGTTCATCAATAAATGGACTCTCTTTCCAACCAGCCTCCATTTTGCCTCAGTGCCTTTCTCCCAGCTTGGAACTGAACCAGATGGATATTTCTTCCAACAATGTGATTGTGGATATGCTGCAACAGTCACACGTGAGGATTGGTTGTGAGTCCTCTTTTCAGTGCCACTGTAATTTTGAACGGTTGCTAAAATAATGGTTAAGTCAAGGATTACCTGTATATATTTTTTCTGGTCAATGAACATGTTGCACAGTGTTTGCTTCTCAACACTCAGTCAGCACAACTGCAGGGTAGTTTTGTCCTCACAGCAGCTGGCTTTTTTCATGTTATCTGATCTGATCTGTGAGATATTTTTTGCACCATATAGCTGACATTTCTCTACTCTTATTTTTTCACCAAGAAATTCAGGCCTGCCGACACAAAGGCTCCCTGCAGATTGCTCCGATTGCAAAGAATGGCCTGCGGGCAGCACTTAATATCCAGAGGTTGTTCATAACTCTTTGAATGTGTTGGGTTACCAGATGTGTGGCAAAAGGAGGACGTGTCCTCCTTTCTATCTCCATGTCCTCCATCTGGCAGGCATAGCAGACATTGTCCAGCGTTTTGGGTGTATTTTTAATTTATTTTGGATTGTTTTCACAACAGTAGTGTTTAAAACGCGTGAGCACTGTGATCTTGTATTATCTGCTTCTTTCTTTCCCTCCTTCATCAAAACAGCTCAACAGTCTGGATTTATGTAGTTTATTTCCTGATTCCAGCAAACAGCTTCAATCCAGGTCCTTCAAAGCAGATCACATGACTCATGTTTCCATGGTGAAATTTTGAGCTTTTACTGAAATTTTGGCCCAGATGCCAAACAGTTTGCATATCCTCCTTTCCCACCCCAATTTGTTGTTCTTTCTCAATGTCCTCCTTTGCCTGTTGATGAGGTACATGGAGCATGACAGTTGCAGTGTCCATTATGGTGGTTAACCCCAAAAAAGTAAACACAAACTTTTTTTTTCCTATGGGAAACAACCAAGTTAAAGAAATGCAGAAGTTTTTACAGCCAAATGGCAAACAGATTGATTTCAGAGAATTATGAAAGCCTTGGAGGGGTGGGGGGAGTTAAGGGCCAGCATCTTGTGGCTCTTAACCACTACTTTCTCACAATCCAGAACTCACACATCAGCTTTGGTGTCCTTAATTAAGCCCAAGGTACATCAACCATGTTATAGCTTAGCATAATTCATAACCCAGACCCAAGTGTTGTGTCTGGTTTAACGAACAAAATTGTGGTTACAAATCATAACTTAGCATATCTGAACCTACCCATAATTTCAGGTTACATCATAAGGCAGAAGTCAAGAAAGACAAGCCCCCAACCCCTTCCAATTTCCCCCAGACCAGGGGTGGGTAACTATGGCCCCCTTTACGACTTGTAGACTTCAACTCCCAGAATTCCTGAGCCAGAAATGCTGGCTCAGGAATTCTGGGAATTGAAGTCCACAGGTCATAAAGTTACCATAGTTGCCAACTCCTGCTCCAGAATATTGTTTGGGGGACAGGGGCTGAGAGTGGTTCCAATAGGCCTAGCAGAGAAAGAACAAGGCTTTTTCCAGAAAAATAACTCGAGGCATTTGGGGCCTAAGGAGAAAAATATAAGCCCCGCCCTCCCATCCCAGCCATTGATAAAATCAGGAACCTGATTTTCCCAAGGCAAATTACTTCAACCTCTGGTGTCAAAGAGACGGATTTGAAATCTTCCGGATATCCTGCAGAGACAGGTAGGCTGTGTTGCATTAGACGATTTTCTGGAAAGCAGTTTTCCTGATTGCAAAGGGCAGTGTTAGCTTTCCCAACAAACAACATTTCCTGGTCTGACACCATTAGGCATTAACGTGCCTCTGAGTAGGTAAACATGGTATTGTTCACCTGTCCATCAGCAAGGCCACAAATTCTCCTTAAAAAAACCAAGGATGGGCTGTTGACACACTTAAGCCCCAAGCATTTAGTCAGCATCGACTTGCAAAATAATGGTTTTTCATCCGTGTTTTTCAGGCATTTTCATCTAATAAACACCAGGAAGCTAGTAACAAGCAGCAACTCTCACCAGAGTTAGAGAAGCGTTGCTAATCGCAACGACCTCACTTAACCTAGCCTTAGAGTTGGCCACTGCATCCAGCAGCATCAGAATTCATCCGTTTAGCCTCCTTTGAGGGTGATACGCTCCTAACCTTGCTCAAAGTTTCTGTGTGGAAAATACTATACAGCAGTCTTCCCAGCCTTGCTGTTTCCTGGAAAGCCAATGTAAAGTGGCTTATTATTATTTCCTGACAGGGAGAACAATTAACCAGTGGAACCATTTGCCTCTAGAAGTTGTGGGCGCTCCAACGCCGGAGGTCTTTAAGAAGAGATTGGACAACTGTTTACCTGAAATGGGATCGGGTCTCCTGCTTGAGCAGGGGCTTGAACTAGAAGATCTCCAAAGTCCCTGCCAACGCTTGTTATTCTGTTATGCTTACTATTTGTGCAGGTAGCCCTTGTTTAGTGGCTGCCTAGGATAGCGACCTTTGATGGGGTGATGGAAAAAAGCTCCTTTGCGACCACACCTCCCATTTATGACCTTTGTTTGTAAAGCAAGAGAAAGCTGAAGTAAGACAGTAAGAACAGTCACAGTTTCACTTAATAGACTATTTCAGCTTAACAGACAAGTTGTTGGTCCCAATTGGGGTGGCTAAACGTGGACTACCTATAATGAATTTGAACTAGGTTCAGTTCTCTGTTCAGCCATGGACTCCTTAGTTGATTTGAGGTCTTTCATTCTCTCAGCCATGTCAGAGGGAGGAGGTGCTGTCACGAAAGTAAGCAATAGCCGAGAGACAGATTAATAACTAATGGCACTTTGACTACCATCTTGTCGATTTTTACTCTTCTCCCATGGTTGTTGGCCCTCCTGTCACTTTAACTAACCTCAAAGGACTGGTGCTGGCAGGATAAAACTAAGATGGCTGCCCACGTAAGCCATCTGGAGCATTCAAAGGAAAAGCTGGATATAAATGCCACCACTAAATATAAATAATTAGTAAATCCCCTGTCTTCCTCAGCCAGCATCCAACACTTCTGAAAGGCATCAGACTAGGAGAAACAGTATTGAGACAATAGGCCAATTATATCCAGCATTTTAATCAACCAATCAGAATAGAGTGGAAGGGACCTTGGAAGACTTCTAATCCAATCCCTTGCTCAAACAGGAGACCCTCCTATTCCATTTAAGACAAGTGACTATACAGTCTTTGTTTAACAACAACAACAAAAAAAAACACCTCCAACAATGAAGCCCCTACAACTTCTGGAGTCAAGCTGTTCCACTGGTTAATTGACCTTACTGTTAGGAAAATTCTCCTTAATTCCAGATTGCTTCTCTCCTTGATTAGTTTCCATCCATTGTTTCTTGTCCTGCCCTCCAGTGCTTTGGAAAATAAGTTGATCCCCTCCTCTTTGTGGCAACCTCTCTATTTTTTTCAAGCCAAGGCCAGTTTTGGTTTTTTAAATACTCTACAGCAAGGGTGTCAAACTCGTGGCCCACAGGCTGGATGCGTCACATGCTGGCCCCACCCCTGCTTGGTTTAGCAAAGGGGGGAAAAGTCCTGATACGTCACATGATGCCACTGTGACGCAAGTTTGACACCTCTGCTCTACAACAGGGGTCTTCAAACTCGACAGCTTTAAGACTTGTGGCCTTAAACTCCCAGAATTCCTCCTCCAGTCATGTTAGCTCAGGAATTCTGGGAGTTGAAGTGCATAAGTCTTAAAGCTGTCGAGCTTGAAGACCCTTGCTCTACAGAGTAGGTGAAGTCAGGAAAAACAGAGGACGCTGACTATTGTAAGCAACTGGGTGGCTCCAGATTCTAAAATGTCTGAGAAAACCAAGGTGAAATACTGTACATTTAATCTTTGAGGCAGTATTATTGGGAAAAGTAGAATGTGATACACTCCTCTCTCCATTACTATTTGCTTAGTGTCCGTGAATTGGATCTCAGGGATGGCTTGTATGAGTTGAAAGCAATTATCTTAATGAAACATGGAATGTGGGGGGAGGGGGAAGTAACTGCATTTTCCCCAAATCCCTTCTTTCGTCCTGAGGAACAGTTGCCATTGTTCTAGAGAAATCTCCAACCTTCAGGAGCTACTTTAGAACAGATACAAAACACAAACATATTCTCAGGAAGGAAGCAAAAATTGCCAGCTCCTGTGATTCAGTTCCCTATCTTTAATGTCATAATAATTTATCTTTCTTTCATATTTTCTTGTACTATTGTGCTCAACCAGTGTAAAAATGATCAACCAACATGGGATGTAATCAAATTTCAATTACAGTAGAACTTTAAAGTCATCTAAATCATAATTTCTTCATAACACTTAGCTTTTTATTTTTAGTTAGCAAGGATACATTGTGAGTTCCAAATAATGCAATACTTAATTCTGTCATGTCAAGGTAGGGGAAAAGCAACCCAGTGCATATTTACTCAGAAGTAAGCCTCTTTGATTTCAGTGTGATCTACTCCCAAGTAACTATGGGTAGCATTAAGGAATCAGCTTTCATTTTGTCCTTCATTTGCCACACATATTAAAACTGTCCAAGCTTCAGATTAAATTATGATTTAAAGATACATTTATGGCCATGAATTGTATTTGCATCCAGCCAAAGAAGGTAATCATACTTTATGGGTCTGTTCTTGAGAAGCTCGAACAATCATATTGGTGGGGCTATTTTTTTAATGGTCATTTGGGTTTCAATTACATCTACTGAAATGGTACATGAACTTGGAGAAAAGTATATTAAATATGTCTATGGAGATTCTCAGTCATCCAGGTCATGGTTGTCCCAAAGGTGCTTTTTCCAAGAGGCAACTGGACTTACTGGTTTTTCTTGGCAGACGTTTCGCTTCTCATCCAAGAAGCTTCTTCAGCTCTGACTGGATGGTAGGGAATGAAAGGGTTTATATTCCTTCCAGACAGCCGGTCATTTGCATTCTTTTAGAATGTTAACTTATTTAAATTTAACATATGTTAAATATGGTTATGGCAATCATATCAAGGATTTTAAGAGTGAAAGTGGAATCAGTTTGCCTGAGACTTCCAGTTCCTATCCCCACTCTGAAATTCCCTCCAAAATATTAAAAGAGCTAAATGTCACTTGGTATCTCCAGCCTCACTTCTTATCTCCAGCCTCCAGATATTCAGAAGGGCAAGATATAGCCCCCAATTCTTAGAAAACTGCCCAGTCTTGCAGGAAACCAAACTGCTATTATGATTTATCATGTTGCACACAAACGATCAAAATCTTGCAAGTCATATAACAGAGTTTGGGGATCAGTTGTCTTTTTTCCTTTAAATTAGGAAGTGAGGTGTTTTAGAGTTCATCCCACCACTGTGGCACTTGCTGGCTAGCCCATCACCATTTATGATTCTCCTTTAGATCTGAGGTCTACAGTAGGGGTCCCCAAACTTGGCAACTTTAAGATTTGTAAACTTCAACTCCCCGAATTCTGGCTATGCTGGCTGAGGAATTCTGGGAGTTGAAGTCCACAAGTCTTAAGGTTGCCAAGTTTGGAGACCTCTGGTCTACAGTCAAGGAATATAATACAAATAAAGCACAATAAATTCAGTCTCAGATAACCAAGCAAGGATTATGAGCCAGTCCAAGGGTCAAGAGTTTCAAGTTTCTTACATAAGCTAAAGATGACAACACACCAGACACAGAAAATCAGATGATTGTTTCTAAATCCCACATAAGACTTAAGTACTATTAAGTCTTACATAAAGCTGTTTTTAGTTAAGCCAGGTGTTTGAAAGGGGGTCTCAGTGAACATCTTTCCTCTGCTCTCCATCCTACCCCTGGAGTCCAAAGGCTTGGAAGTGATATGGCATCACCTTATTATTCTAGCTGTTCTGATGTTCCTTATCACCTCACCTGATTCCTAACTTGTTGTTTGCTAGGAATGTAAGTCACCTAACAGATGGGTTGGAAAATATATAAACCAGGATAGTCATTTTAATAGTCTCTTTAAGGGAATGCTAAAATGGTAATTGGGTGTGGTTCCTCAAATGGCCATAAGATGGAGTCAGAAACCTGGGTTGTTTGGTCCTGTTGTAGAGAGTGTTGCCTTTCCTGAATTTCCCTATTGACTGTTGCTGATCATCGTTATTCTTGGATTTGATATGAGCCTTTTACTGAACTATTTTTGATACTGGACTTTGTTATTGGATTATCCCTGGACTGAAAACTGACTGCTTTAACTGTGAATGACTTGGACTGCTTGTTGGACTTTGCTTAAACGTTTATTGGAAGTAAAGCCTACATTTTTACTATACAGTGTATCTGTGTGCTGGTTGTGTGTTATTCTTCACCACTCTCACTACGTCTCCCTGTGTGCGCTCATTCTCCTAAGAGGGAATTACCTCAACAGTGTTTCCTAAAGACACTTGGTGTCTCCATGGTTCAGCTGGAATTGCTTCTTCGGATTAGTCTGAGTCCTGGGCCTTGACACTAACTGGTATTTGTTGACTGTCCTTAAAGGCCTAAAACCTTATGACTCTGGAAAACTGTCTAACATTCCACAGATCCACTTTTAAGCAGAAATGACTGGAATTGGCTTCATGTCAAACACAGATCTAGAATAGTGTGTGTTACATCTTAAGTATCTCACCTGATATATAAGCTAATCAGTTATGTTGATTTGTTGAAATTAAAAAAAAAACTAAGTTATTGACTGGGGAGGACATGGGGAATGGCCTTGAAAGACAGGAGGAAGAACCACTATCAAAGCAATATTCAGATAAAAGGGGCTTTGAGCCCAGGCCAAAAAAGTAACTTGAGAAAACATCTCAAACAGATCCCTCTCTAGTTCACACTGAAATGGAAGCATTTTCAGATTTTACTACTATACCTGTTACAATAAAAATAATCCTGGTTTATATGGCATTAATTTGCTAGTCTGGTCTACCTTATTGGGCCAACCCTGATCTTCAAATATTAAAATATACTAGAGAACCCATTTTCATTATCCTGTCATTCTTCCTCCTGATGCATCTGGATTCACAAGCTTTCCTGCTGTGTAAATAAATGTAAAACAGGTAAGAGAAAATGCCAATTTTTTTAAGCTCAAATCCAGAGAGAAAAGAAAAGTGCTGAAGGCAGAACAAAAGAGCACCAAATGTTTTTATCTAATGTTTCACTCTTTCTAAATGCCACATCGTGGTTGATTACAACATTCAAGAAATTGTTTAGGCCTCTCCTGCCCTTCTTTTTCAACTATGATAAATGGTGCAACAATGTGTTATGACAGTAGAATGGTAGAGTTGCATGCCTGGAAGAACTGAAATGCCATAATATAGCTTCCCGAATTACTCATTTTCCTAACCAGCCTTAATTGAGATGACATGAGAAGAATTCAGGTAAATCACAGTTAATGGGAAGTGGATTCCAGGATCCCATAGTTAATTTGAACATTACTGAAAATTCTGGGAATTGAACAGTATGCTTTTTTGAGGGACCCCAAGTTGAAGTAGAATGTTTAAGGAATTGCAAAACCCCTGGAACATTCCTGAATGTGGATTTTGCCTGCAGTTGTGAATCTGGAAATGCATTCCAACGAAGTCACTGGGATTTAATCTGAAAAAAAAAAAATCAAATCTCATTGTGGCTCTTGTCCCCACTGTAAAATGTAATTAACAGGATTTACATCCTGTTTTGTTTCCCTTCAGCCCTCAGATAGATTACAGACTATCATGTAAACACGATCAATTTGACAATAGATAACTTTTTAAAGATTATTCTAATTATCTTGCCATGGTGGCACAGTGATTAGAGTGCAGTACTGCAGCCTACTCCTGCTGATTGCCTGCAATTTGGCAGCTCAGATCTCACCAGCCTTAAGGTTGACTCAGCTTCCATCCTTCTGAGGTCGGTAAAATGAGGACCCAAATTGTTGGGGGCAATATGCTGACTCTGTAAACTGCTTAGAGAGAGCTGTAAAGCACTGTAAAGCAGTATATAAGTCTAAAAGCCTTATAGCTAAGTGTGGGGTGCTCACATTGCAGCACTTGTCAAAAGGGCCCAGCAGAGATTATACTACCTGAGACTTCTCAGAAAACAACAACTGAATGAAAATTGCTGGTGACCTTCTACCACTGCACCATAGAGAGTATCTTAACTTACTGCACCTCTGTATGGTTTGCCAATTGCACAGTGGCAGATAGAAAAGCACTCCAGAGGGTTAACGTCATTGCCCAGAAGATCATTGGTTGCCCTCTCCCCTCTTTGGAAGAGCTTTATAGCTCCCGCTGCCTTAAGAAAGTTCAAAACATTCTCAAAGATCCATCTCATCCCGAGCACCCTTTTTTTGAACTATTACCATCTGCCAGACAGTACAGAATAATAAAAACAAGGACAAATAGGCTGAAAAACAGCTTCTATCCCAGGGCAGTAGCTCTTTTGAATTCTGCTGTATAGTGCAATGTTGGTGCAGTGTCAGGGGTTTCAGTTTAATGTGAAGGATGTGTGTTTGTGTTTATTTTCATGGTTATGATGTGTGCTGAAGATGGTGTTTGATTTCATTGTATGAGGTGCAATGACAATAAACTAAACTATAAACAATTTTATATGCACATGCATATAATTTACTAAAAAGCACTGATGCCTTTCTTTCCAAGGAAAAGTCCTGCAACCACTGCAATAAAAGGCAGAAGTCCCGTGTTTTATTTCAAAAGTGTATCAGACAAATAAAAAAGATGAAGGGTGGTAACTTCAATAGTTTATTTTTGTTGTTGTTGTTTTGCAAACCATACAACCCACCAGGGCAACTCTTCCTAACAGGCTATTTACGTGCATAGCACTTGTTTGGCTGATGTGCCTGTATTACACATGCTAAATTCTGAATGTGGCCCCCAGCCCCAAACAGCTGTTTAAAGACAGGCTAAGGGGAGGAAAGATTACGTTTTCTCCAAAAAAGATCGAATTCTGCCCCATGACATTATTTTGATCGTTCCCACAGTATAAAGATGGGTGTCTTTTGTGATAATGGTTACTAATTTTACGATACGGGTGATGGATGGAATGGTGATGATTTTATAGAAGCTACTTTTATTTCTGCACCTACACATGTAAAGTGTGAGAAACCTGCTTCAGGGTGATGCATTCTGGAGGTGTCCAAAGTTACTAGAAAGGAAGCAGAAAGGCTGATTGGTCTGTGAGAGACTCTAGACATAGAATCTAGACATGGAATCAAAATCATGTCAAGTATTAGTACCACTTTATAAAATCTTAGTAAGACCACACCTGGAATGCTGCAACCAATATTGGTCACCACCAGTGGTGGGATTAAGAAATTTTTACTATCCGTTCTGTGGGTGTGGCTTGGTGGGTGTGGTTTGGTGGGCGTGGCTTGGTGGCCATGGCAGGGGAAGGATACTGCAAAATCCCCATTTCCTCCCCACCCCACTAACCTGCTTTCCAGCTCCTTTCACCTGTGCAGGCAACAAAAGAAGACCCAGCCGATCAGCTGGGACTGGGGAGACCACAGAATAGATGGGAGTGGGACCAGTCAGAGGTGGCATTTGCCGGTTCTCTGAACTACTCAAAATTTCCACTACCAGTTCTCCAGAACTGGTCAGAACCTGCTGAATACCACCTCTGGTCACACTATAAAAAAGACGTTGAGACTTTGGGAAAAGTTCAGAGAAGAGCAACTAAGATGATCAAAGGCCTGAAGACTAAAATATATGAAGAACAGCTGCAGGATTTGGGTTTGGCTAGTCTAAAGAAAAGAAGAATTAAGGGTGACATGATTGCAATATTCCAGTATTTGAGGGGCTGTCCCAAAGAAGAGGTGGTGAAATTATTCTCCAAAGCACCAGAGGGCAGGACAAGAAACAATGGTTGGAAACTAATCAAAGAGAAGCAAACTGGAATTAAGGAGAAATTTCCTCAATAGTGAGAAAAATTAACTAGCGGAATAGCTTGTTTTCAGAAGTTATAGGTGCTCCATCACTGGAGGTTTTTAAGAAGAGACTGGTCAGCCACTTGTCTGAAATGGTATAGTTTCCTGCTTGAGCCAGGGGTTGGACTAGAAGACCTCCAAGGTCCCCTCCAGCTCTATTTTATTCTGTATTTATAATATTATATTATATATCTATTAGTCTATAATTATATAACGAACAGACGTTCATTAGCTCGAGTTTATTAACTGAACTCAGACTTCACGTTTTGGATCAGAACAGGAGAAAAAGGTGTGGCCGTGGCATACCAAATCGTCTCCCCACCGTCCTCCCCCCGCTCCCCCCCAAAGGCAAGCAAACAACCCCAGGTGATGTGAAAGCACCCCCGACCAACCGCAGAAGTTGCAAACCGAAACGGCTTGTGAACTACCAGGGAGCAAAAGAGGCTTCCCGACCTCGTGGTATTCCACCCCGCCACGAAACGGGGCGAGCAGAGCGCCGTACCCTCCGACCAATTTCTCTCGCCTCTCGACGCTTGAAATCCGAGCCGGGGCAGGTCTGATCTAGTCCCGCGCGGCACGTGATCCCCGACGCGGAGCTGACGGGACGCCCAGCTCCGGCGAGCACCTGGAAGGCGGTCACCAAGCTCCTCCCTTCCAGCCTCCTGGAAAGCGATCCCCGACGGGGCAGCCACAGGAGCGGAGGGAGAGGGAGGCTTCGGGCGTTAGGTGCCAGGGGAGAAGGCGTCGTTCCCCGCTCGGATCCGAAGATCCTGGTCTCCCGAACGGGCCCGAAAACTCAGGCGCGACTCACCATGGCTTTTGGAAAGAGTCAGAAGGATGCCTTCGGCACCCCCGTGGGCCACCTGATCGGTAAGCGGCGCCTGCCGGGCAGCTCCTTCCCTTAAGGTTCAGATGAACAGAGTTGGGAAGGGACCTTGTGGGTCATCTAGTCCAACCCGCCCGCACACCCAGCCGTCTTTCTGAATTTAGCGGCTGGATCGCGAACTTCTGATATCGTGATATATTGGATTCCTGGCATTTTCCAATTACAATTGGACCAGAAGGCGTGTGAGGCTCTTGAATTTGTGTATTCAAGGGGTCGTGGGAAAGAAGCGCTTAACCCGTAACCTGGATTCCGGGGTGGGGTGGCGGGAGGCGCTCCTTTCTGGTAACTCACGGTAACATCTCCAAACTATTATCCTCTGCCCGCTGAAAGTGAGATTGTTATGCGTTGTTAATAGAAACGCTAATGGCAACCTATTGTTTATAGGGTACTTGAACTTTTGATGAGCTTGAAAAACTGAACAAAGGAAAAGAGATTTGATATTCATGTATTACATTTTTATAAGATTACTTACAGTAAACTTTAGTCAGCAACTGAGGATCCTAACTCTCCAAAGTGCCTCATATATGCTTTGGAACTTTGCAAATTTTAACAACAGGTGTATCCAATAGAGGCAACCCATAGCACCTGCTGAAGCCGCCTCTTCCAGGGTGAAAATGTGAATATAGGCATTGATGCAGTGCTGGTGCTCCTGCATTTTACAGGGCAATGGGCAAACTTCCAGAAGTTGTTGATTAAGATTGTTGATGATTAAAGTTCAATAGCATGTGAGGGCTTCAGGCTTGTTTTATCTTGGATGTACCCTTGTTGTTGCCCTACGGCTCCTCAAACTGCATTGGAAAATATATTTGAGCCAGAACACCATGTTGAAACTCCACCAAATGCAATCTGATACTATTAGCTGAATTTCCTACATTTAAAAGTTGGCTGAGAGAGATGTGTTGTTGTTCTTTTTTTCAAGTAGTCAGGTTTATGACCACAGTTGAGCAATTTTTGTTGCTGAGACAGATGTTAAGTGAATTTTGCTCCATTTTATGATATTTTTGCCACAGCTGTTAAATCACTGCAGGTAAGTTCATGAGAAGTTGTTAAGTGAATCTGGCTTCCCCATTGACTTTGCTTGTCAGAAGGTCACAAAAGGGGATCACATGATCCCGGGACATTGCGACCATCATAAATATGAATCAGTTCCCCAGCATCTGAATTTTGACCACGGGGATGCTGCAATGGTCACAAGTGTGAAAAAAGTTCATAAGTCACTTTTTTCAGTATCATTGTAACTTTGAATAGTGAACTTTGAAAAGTGAATAGTGAATGAACTGTTTTAGGTCGAGTAGTACCTGTATTAGATTTATATTTGGCCATTCTCCCATTTTGGAAAAGCTGTCTCCTACCTAAGTCTAAATGTCCTACTTTAATCGTCTAAAACAGGGGTCTCCAACCTTGGCAACTTTAAGACTCGTGGACTTCAACTCCCAGAATTCTGCCAAGGTTGGAGACCCCTGGTCTAAAATAACAGTTTGGTCCTAATTGCCTAGCTTTTTAACTGTGAGCCCAATCTTTCCCTTAACAGCGAAAGCTACTTTTGGAGCCTTGCAGACAGAAGAATGGGGTCAGTTTATGCATATTTGTGACCTTATCAACACTACTGAGGAAGGGTAAGTTGCTTGATGTTCTTTGACAAGATAACTATTTGCTCTTTAGCTATGAGGTCAGAGAAGTGCTTCTTCGTAAATCTGTATCATTTTGCTCTTCAGCAGTTGGGAAAACTTAATGTTTGGGGGCAAGCATCTCCAGAGTGGTGGATGCAAATGTTTTACTTTGTTTGTTTTGGGCTTTTGTAGAATTTGAGGCTAAGAAGTATAATATGGTAGCCCTTCAGATTTGAAAAACACACACTGTTTTGCAAATGTCTATGGAGATTCTAAGTCATGGTTGTCCCAAAGGTGCTTTTTTCAAGAAGCAGCTGGACTTTCTGGTTTTTCTTTGAAGACGTTTTGCCTCTCATCCAAGAAGCTTCTTCAGCTCTTCCCCAGCATCCAGTCAGAGCTGAGGAAGCTTCTTGGATGAGAGGCATAACGCCTTCAAAGAAAAACCAGAAAGTCCAGTTGCCTCTTGAAAAAAGCACCTTTGGGACGCTGTTTTGCAATTCATCTGTATACATGGAGACGGCTCTGCAGGTCCATTCTAGAAGCACGGAATCTAGTACAGTGGGAGCACGGGAAAGTTCATTGTTGTGGTAACTGTGGGTGATATTCTGTGACACCGCTCACAATTTTCTATCAATTTTTGGTGGCACGTGTCTTCAAAGCTGGTGAAGGCTTCATAGCAGAAAGCTTGCCAATGGGTTCTGAAAGCAGCTTCAGCTTCTTGTTCTCTTAGCTGGAAGTCACAATGGTGTGAGGTTTCTTTCACCGTTTCTTTGTGTGATTAACCTCGAGATCTCTTCCCAAACTTGGAGATCTCTCCCCAGACTCCAGTACACAGTGGAGAAACTGGAGAGGCATACAGCAATCGTCTGTTCCGATGACATGTCCCACTATCACATCTGGGCTCTGATAATTAGAGACTCAATGGTGGTGGACTCTGCATATCCAAGATCTCCAGGTTGGAAACATGGTCTTGCCAACAAATATCAAAGATAGAGCAGAGAGCACACATGTGAAATTTCTCCAGTTGCTTGATGTGTCTTCAGTACAGAGTCCTGGATTCACATCCATATAGGAGGGAAGATATAACCTGGACTCTGCAGACTTCTGGCTTTGTGGAGATATGGGTGTTGTGTTGATCGAGCACTCTAGTACACTGCCACCCCAGCACTGACTGGCCTTGCTGATCCCTAAGTCAGTTTTGTATCCATAGACCCATCCCTGGAGATGATGCTTCCCAGGTATTTGAAGCTGTTTACCTTTTTTTCAACTGGGTATCATCAAGAGTGATTTTTAGTTCTTTGGACTTGGGACTTGGCCCCTGCTGGCAAAATACTTCACTTTTGTTCAGGCTGATAGGCAAGGCCAAAGGCATAGCAGCTTCTAGAATTGTATTTATTTATTTATTAAATGTTACTAATTGTTTAAAAAATTTAAAGAAGTAAAATTAATATGCTAAACCAGGGGTGTCCAACCTTGGCAACTTTAAGACTTGTGGACTTCAACTCCCAGAATTCCTCAGCCAGCTTTGCTGGTTGAGGAATTCTGGGAGTTGAAGTCCACAAGTCTTAAAGTTGCCAAGGTTGGACACCCTGTGCTAAACCTTTCAGGAGGTTCCCCACCACCCCCAAACCAAAAGTTCCTGAAAACAAAGCATTCACAATTGGGAAGAGATTTGCTGGAGTAGGAAAAAAAAATCCACCAGTCAGACCATGTGAAACTCGTGGTTTATCCGTTTCAGCTTTATATTAAGTTGTGGGGACTTCTGCAGCTGTTGCAATGTATGCTAAGAGTTGCCAACTTTCACCTAAGTCTCTGTAGCTTGCCTTTGAATATTACTACACTCTTTTGAATACTAGTAAAAATGGGGCTTGATTGGCATAAGACCCAAGCAAAAGTTTCTTTCCATGCTGTGAAGTCTTCACCTTGACATTTAAAAAAAACATAATCACAGACAGCAAGAAAGGACTAGGTTGAAAACAGGTATCGTTATGTGTTTTAATGTTGTGGTGACTGTTGCCTCATGAGTTTGGATTTGAATGTGAATTGTCCCAGTGTCTCTGGAAAAGAATATAAATGCTAATAAATAAATAGATAATAAACAAGACAAATTGCATGTATTAGGCAATCCTAGCTTCCTGGTAGATGTATTTGCATCCTACCTCCTGTGAAAACTCATATTTGTTGTGCACATGTTCATTAAATGTGTCTGTAAATTAATGACAGTGTATACTTTGAAAACATGGTAAGTAAAGCAGTTCTGTAATAGATTTATAGTGGGGTGTCCATCTGCTGGCTGGGGAATTCTGGGAGTTGAAACCCACAAGTCTTAAAATTGCCAAGATTGGACATCCCTGTTTAATAGGATTGTGCAAGTTCGGCTGGTTTTTAGCATTAGCATAGATGTGAGCAATAGGAACTATTCTTACTCCTGAATAAAAAGGTCAAGATCAAGGTTTCCCTTGTCCGGTCATGTCTGACTCTAGGGGATAGTGTTCATCTCTGTTTCTTAGCCAAAGAAGCCAGCATTGTCCAAAAACATTTCCATGGTCATGTGGTCAACTTGACTATATGTCAATATAGTGCAGTGGCTCATGTGGTTAGGATGCTGGGTCCACAATTTGCAGCAGCAAATTGTTCAAAGCCTGAGTGCTGCTGTGTGTCAGGATGCTCCAACTCCTGGTCTCCTAGCAGTTCGGAAGCATGCAGACAAGAGTAGAATAGAATAACAGAGTTGGAAGGGACCTTGCTCAAGCAGGAGACCCTACCATTTCTGACAGATGGCTGTCCAATCTCTTCTTGAAAGCTTCTGGCGATGAAGCACCCACAACTTCCAAGGGCAAGCTGTTCCATTGCTTGATTGCTCTTAGTGTCAGTAAATTTCTCCTTATTTCTAGGTTGAATTTCTCCTTGATCAGCTTCCATCCATTATTCCTTGTCTGGCCTTCAGGTGCCTTGGAAAATAGCTTGACCCCTTCCTCTCTGTGGCAGCCCCTCAGATATTGGAAGACTGCTATCATGTCTCCCCTGGTCCTTCTCTTCACTAGACTAGCCATGTCTAGTTCCTACAACTGTTCTTTATATGTTTTAGCCTCCAGTACCCTAATCATCTTTGTTGCTCTTCTCTGCACTCTTTCTAGAGTTTCAACATCTTTTTAGTGTGGTGACCAAAACTGGATGCACTATTCTAGGTGTGGTGTTTACTAAGGCTGTATAGAGTGGTAATAGCACCTCACATAATCTTGATTGAATTCCTCTGTTAATACAATTTAGGATTGCATTGGTTTTTTTGGCTGCTGCCACACACTGCTGGCTCATATTTAATTGATTGTCCACTAAGACTCCAAGATCACTCTCTCAGTTACTGCGATTAAGCCAGGTTTCACCCAGTCTATATGTGTACTTTTGGTTTTTCTTGCCTAGGTGTAAGACTTTACTTTTCTCTACATTGAATTTCATTTTGTTAGATAGGGCCCAGTGTTCAATTCTGTCAAGATCTATCTCAGTCTTGAGCCTATCATCTAGGGCAGGGGTTCCCAACCTGGGGTGCGAGACGATATTCCAGGGGGTGCGAGAAAAGTCCAGGTAAATAATAGGATACTGGCTATATGTTGGCATTTTTATTTATTATTTATTTCAGGGGGTGCGAGGTTCGAGTGAAATTTCTTTAGGGGTGCGGGGCGAAAACAAGGTTGGGAACCACTGATCTAGGGCCATGATGGCGAACCTATGGCACGTGTGCTGCAGGCAAACTAACCTCACTGCGCATATGCACTCCTCACAGCTGATTTTCGGCCGGTTTGAGGCTTTTTTCAGCCTCCCAAAGGCTTGAGGAAGGCTTCTTCAGGCTTCTACAAGCTTTGTAGGCTGAAATCTAGCCCTGTTTCATCACTTCCTGTTTTTCCAAAAATACTGGAAGTGATTAAACGGGGCTAGATTTCAGCCTACAAAGCTTGTAGAAGCCTGAAGAACCCTTCTTCAAGCCTTTGGGAGGCCAGAAAAGGCCTCAAACTGGCCGAAAATCACCTATGAGGCACAGAGCAGGTAAGGGGGTGGGGTGGGGATTGTACGTGCATGTGTAGGAGCATGGGGGCAGGGGCGTGCATTGCCTTCTGGGTGCTGGCATGCGAGCACAAGCATGCAAGCATATGCACAATTTTTGGCACAGAAGCCCAAAAAGGATAGCCACCACTGATCTAGGGTGTTGGCTATTTCTGCCAGCTTAATATCATCTACAAATTTGATGAGTTCCCCTTCTATTCATCTAAGTTGTTTATGAAGATATTGAAGAGTACTGGGCTTAAGATGGAACCTTGTGGTAACCCACTGCTTCCTTCCTTCCATGTAGGCAAAGTACCATTAAGGACTACTAGTTGAGTACAGTTTGTCATCCGTTTGGTAGTGATGCTATCTATCCCACTTTTTTCTAGCTTACCAAGAAGTAGGTTGTGGTCTATAAATAAATAAATAGATACCACTTTGGTAGGCTCATTAACAGGGAGATGAAAGGAGCCTCCAACTGCAAACCAGCAAAAATGTTGCAATTAACAATTACATGACCATGAGATAATAAAAGTGAGCCAGTTGCAAAGCACCTGAACTGCACTTATGTGATTGTGGGGATGGGTAACAGTTGTAAGTTCAAATTTAGGTTATCTACTATCTTTTACTGAAGTTGTTGCTAATTCAAATCATCTTTGAGCGAAATGTCATAAGTCAGGGACCATCTTTAAATACATTGGTGTCCTGCCTTCAAAAAAATGCAGAAAAGTCCATTATCCACAGAGCAATCCCAAGGTGTATCTTTTCCTGAGAAAGAGTGTTTGCTCCGCAAACAAACTGTGACTACTTAACACCTTTGCCAATGCTCTGTCCATAAACTGTATTTCCAGGAAATCTCTGAAGCAGCAGTTAGAGGCATCTAGCAGAAAACATCCTATGTGAGGTGTGTAACTTTGCAAAGAAGCAGCATGCTGTTTTGAGTATGTAATTCTATATCCTAAGGTTTGTTGTTTTAGAACAAATTGACTTTTGTCATTGTACCATGACTTTTTAATGGGTTTTATGGGTGGGTCAGATTCTGTATTCAAAAGAGTTCTACTAATATTCAAAACGCTCCCAAGTATGCACCCTATTTGCTAACTACTGCTATGTAGGGTAGCATACCCTGATTTGCTTGAAGTGACAGTACCTCTTCCGCCAACATGCAAAAAAAGTTCAACCTACTTCACGTAACACAAGGATAGAGACAAATAATGCAACTTGTCCTTGCATCGGATGCCATATTGTTATTGAAGCACAGAATTGCACTATTTGCATGATAATACGACACCACCGATCTGTTATGATGACTTGTAATGGAGATGGCTGCTTCAGTGGGAAACTGTCATGAAAGTGCTGAACTACAGTTACTAACATTCCTTATTATTAGCCATGATTGTTGAAGACTACTGGGAACGGTAGTTCAGCAACTCTGGAAGTCCAGAAATGTGTAGACATAGTTCAATGTATGAAGTAAGTGGTATACTCAACATAGAATCTTGGATGAATTTTGGGGGGCTACATATCTGGGCCTTTGCATAATTTTTGAATGTAACTCTTCCCTTTTCATGCACAGATAGATACTGTGCTATCTCTTGGCTGCTTCCTCTTAGGAGAGAAAAAGGTTTAAGCTTAGTCTTCTCTAACTAGATGAGTTGGGCTATATGGGTAGTCCTTGCTAAACAACCAGTTTCTTTAAGAAGATTTGCAGTTATGTCCACAGAATGGGGTCCTCATGACCCATAAAAGACCCCTGGCCGCCATAAATAGTCACACCATGTACTCCCTGCGTTCATGTGGCTACATGTTGGGCAAGTCAGCTTTGCAGCCCATTGTGGCATTCCTCAGCCATATGACCACAATTCCAGCTAAAAATGCCCATTCAAATGAATGGGTTTATTAATAACTACCGCGTTCACTTAACAATTACTATATTTACTTAAAAGGCCTGGAAATTACTTCATCATGTGGAAGCCTTAACTTACGACTCTAATGATTTATGATGGTAATTCTAGGCTCAGTTACAATTATAATTCAAGGACTACCTGTAATTCCTATATCTTTAACCAGCATAGCCAAAGAGTGTTACATAGGGATAACCACCTACCTGAAAATGGTATAGGGCTGTGATGGCAAACCTATGGCATGCGTGCCACAGGTGGCATGCAGAGCCATTTGTGTGGCACGCGAGCCCCAGGCAAACTTAACTCACTGCACATATGCACACCTCCCAGCTGATTTTCGGTCCGTTTGAGGCCCTTTTCGGCCTCGCAGAGGCTTGAGGGAAGCCTCTGAAGCCTTTGTAGGCCAAAAACCATTTTGTCACTTCCTGTATTTCCATAAATATTGGAAGTGATGAAATGGGCCCATTTTTCAGCCTACAACAGCTGCAGAGGCTTCACCCGAGCATCTGGGAGGCCGAAAAAGACCTCAAATGGGCTGAAAATCAGCTGGGAGGTGCAGTGCAGGTAAGGGGGTGGCGGGGGGGAATCACGCACGCATGCGCAGGGGGCGGGGGCCTCATTCATCACCTTCTGGATGCTGGCACACAAGCGCGCGCATAAGCGCGCACATAATTTTTGGCACAGGAGCCCAAAATGTTTAGCCACCACTGGTATAGGATGTCCTGCTTTTGAAGGGGGTTGGACTAGAAGACCTCCAAGGCCCCTTCCAGCTCTATTGACTGATTGACAGTTCCATATATTTCAAAGACAGCAGTCTGTGAGAATCATTGCTTCAAAGAGCAATTTTTGCTCAAAGCAGAATTGGAATAAAATAAGCTTTATCTCTTACTGTTTTCTCCTAATACATTATATTGCTCCTGATATAGGCTGATCTTTATATGTACTTGGAAGAGTTACTTATTGCTAATCCTGGGTTTATTTTTCTGGGATGGGCTTTGTGTATTTGGTAGGGATTAGTCTCTGGACTTGAGCCATGGTCTTTTATTTGTACTTTAGCAGTAGAATCTGTTCTTCCTTTTAAAAGTGTTTCCTGGGTGGGTTACAAAAATAATAATAATAAAGTAAACCAGCAACAAACCAATTCAGCAAAAAACAGCAACTCATAGTTACAACAGTATAACCCAGCCAAAGGCAATAGCACTGTTCCTGCTGTCCGTGCTGCTGTCTGTGGACTTATCATCAAAACAATTTCCAACCACGCAAAGGAAATTGGCACATTGTTTTGAAAGGTATCTCACTTTAATTTGATTTATTAAATTCATTATAGTTGCCCACTCTGTTAGATTCTGGGTGGCTTACAAAACCCAGAAAGAATAGATTAAAAACAGTGAAAACATACACAGGAGGCAGCCTATATCAAAATGCTAGGCCATGTAGATATGATGGGCCCTCCACAAATACATCAACTAAACATGTTAACCTCAGATAATTGCTTGTTTTTAAAGTCCTTTCAGAACCCCAAGAAAGTGGGTGCCATTCATATCTCTGAGAGATGCTTTGCAGAAGGCAAGCATTGTGGCCAGAGAAGGCATACTTCCTCTATCCTATAAGGTGACAATCTTTTATAGAGGGGACCTACAGTCAGAGGTGGGATTCAGCAGGCCCTGACCAGTTCTGGAGAACCGGTAGCGGAAATTTTGAGTAATTCAGAGAACCGGTAAATACCACCTCTGCCTGCCCCCCCCCCCCATCTATTCTCTACCTCCTGAGTCCCAGCTGATTGGCTGGATCTTCTTTTGTTGCCCTGCACAGGAGAACGGAGCTGGAAAGCAGGTTAGTGAAGTGGGGAGGGAATGGAGATTTTACAGTATCTTTCCCTGCCACGGCCACCAAGCCATGCCACGCCATGTCACGCCACACCCATAGAACCGGTAGTAAAAAAATTTGAATCCCACCGCTGCCTACAGTGTACCCATTCTATGTAAATGTATCAGGCAGCATCATGAAGATATAAACAGTTGCTCGGATAACCAGGCTGTACTCCACAAAAGGCTTTATGTTACTCCCCCAAAACAGCCTTTACATCTTCAGCTTGGGTAGATATACAGTATTTCCACTCCTCCTTTCCTAAATGTACTGATACTAACTAAGATTGATGGGAGCTGCCAGTCAGAATACCTGGAGGGGACAAATTTGAGGGAGAATACCCTAGAGGTGAGGTGAATTTTTGTTTGTTTGTTCGTTCAACTTTCAGAGAGCAGAAGAAATGAAAAAGAAACAACATTTTGGGTTTTTGTTCCCCCGGAAACTTGCCGACTCTCTTTGGGTCTGCATAACCACTGACATCTGTGGGCTTAACCTAAAGAGAAGCCATGTTCACAAGGGGGGAAATAGGGTTGTATGAGTTTTGCTTTGGCTTATGTGTCTCTCAGTAAGAATAGCCAGTGTTCAGCAGCCCTCCAGCCCATGTCCAGTTCAGCATTTGAAACTATATCAGTAAGGACTGGTCATTTAACAATTGGTTGGTATCATTATCCTTAAATCTAGATGAGCAACAAAGATAATCACCATTAAGCTTAGAGTCATCATTACACCTTCTAAAAATGCAACATAGTCCCTCAAATGAACTAGTATGGCGTAATGGATAAAATATTGGATTAAGAGTAGGGACACCCAGGTCTGAGTTTCTAACCTCAGTCATGGAAGCTGTTTCTCAGCCCATTCTACCTCATAAGATTGTTGTTTTATGCTTTATTGTTGTTGGAAAATAGGACTGGTTTGTGTTTGTGTGTTTGTGTTTATACACACACACACACACACACACACACATGTACAGGTTACAGTAAAGGGTAAGAATATGCAAATAGAAGCAGGCTGGATTTTCAGTAATTAAAGACTTTAGAGGCTAATAGAAGCGGGAGTAGATTCAGAATCTATCTTGGTGTCACTCTGAATATATTGCTTTGTTTTTATTCTCTCTCATATACATTATGCTTATTTTCCATGCCTCTGGGAAAGATATCTTACTTACAACACCGACAATTAGGCATGCTATAACATTTGGGGCTGATTGGAAGTTGGAATTCAACATTTTGATAAGCCTATAGGATGCCTACTTCTACTGTAG
The DNA here is from genome assembly GCF_049901715.1 of Pseudonaja textilis. Classification (NCBI taxonomy): domain Eukaryota; kingdom Metazoa; phylum Chordata; class Lepidosauria; order Squamata; family Elapidae; genus Pseudonaja; species Pseudonaja textilis. The sequence goes on along the minus strand of NC_141991.1, from coordinate 124,343,946 downwards.
ACAGAAACAGTACACTGAGTTTGGGAAACCATTTCAGCAAAGCTTGTGTGGTGTCCCCAATGGCTGGTTATCCAACCTTCGGTAATAGGGACGCTATGCAGTCAACTATAAATTAACATTTACCAAATATAAATCATCTCGGACATCAGATCATGCAGATGTTGGAAATTAACCATCTATTGTATAAACTTCTGTAATGGAATGAGAAATTTTATTTTTTGGCAGGACATAGTGTATGTCGGATGGGCATCTGTGGCAATTTTATGACCTATGGACTTCAACTCCCAGAATTCCCTAGCCAGATTGGGAATTCTGGGAGTTGAAACCCATAAGTCATAAAATTGCCATGGCTGCCCATCTCTAGTATACGTACTCTTAACACACAACTCATCTTTGTCACTGAAGTGGCTACCTTGCTTTATTCCCATTTTGATTTAATTTTTCTCTTAGGGAGTTTTTCATTTTAGCAATTTTGATTCCCTATTTTCAGCTAACATTATAAGAGAAATAATATGTATGTAGAATTTTAATGATCAGTATGTTTTCTGGTTTTATTTCTTCTAACCACAGACCCAAGGAGGCAGTGAGAGCACTTAGGAAAAGGCTGTCCAAAAACTGTAATCATGTGGAGATTCATCTTACCTTGTCTGTAAGTACAACACGTTTGATCCTCATAAAATATTTGCACAGCACAGGACAGAATTTGTTGCGAGTTTCCCAAATAAGTGTTTTGCTGGAATATTAGCACAGATTTCTGAGGCATCAAGTCAGTTTCATGGAACAGAAATTGCCACTTTTGAATCAAATTTACAAAATATCATTTGGATCCCCTTTAGTTTGATAGGCAGAGAACTGCTCCTCCCATTAAGAGTAGCAGAATTGCTTTGTATATCTCACTTACTTTTCAGACAAATGGTAAGGAAAGGAAAGCTAAAGCAGAACACACTCTTACAAGTTTTAGGTTCTGGCACTGTAGCCTGGAAATTAATTTAGAATCCCCAGTTCTATTTACTTGTTAGTTTTAGTCTGCTAGTTCTCCAAGAGCTCAAGACTGTTTCCGTTCCCTTCCTTTTTACCCTTGAAGATGAATACCCAACCTCAGAATAACTGAGAATTATTTATTCAGAGCTAACCAGGAATATTATGTGCTTAGGGTGGACTAGTAGCCATGCAACACTTAACCACTATAATAATCTCCTCCTCCTCCTCCTCCTCCTCCTCACTTCTTTTGAATAAATCTGGAAGTACTAAGCATCCAATTTAAAATGAAAAAATAAACAGAAATGTAAGCATTGTTCAGAGTTCTAGGTTTTGTTTTTTTTAATATTCTAGCTTTATCCAACCCACTCTAAAGCAGAAAGCTTAGCAAATTAATCAGCATATAGACTCATATTTTCTTTTTAAACTAAGTATTTGGTTAGCTTGGAACAAAAAGAATGACATCCTGTTAAAGGAATTGTTGCTTAATCACAGGACATTTTCTCTGAGAGTTTTCCACTTTACAGCATGCTATAATATCTTTACATGCTAGTATCAAGCACTATGAGAATATAATTGAACCAAGTCCATTGAAGCATGTAGTTTTAACTACACAAAGGTGTGGTTGGCTCAGAATCAGTTCACACAGAAAAGAGATATTTATTTTGTAGTTTAAAAACTTCTTACAATATTTATCTGTAAAGTCAATATGAAAAATTAATGTGTGTTTGTTCATGTATTTCTGTCTTTACTGAGCTTTAATTGAGAGAGACATTATTTGAATAACTGGATTACAACATAACTAAGATAAAGGATGCTGGGAGTTATAGCTTTAATAATAATTATTGAACAATAGTTCACCTTTGCTTTATTTGCAGACATCTACAATCTTTCATTTCAATGTTACAATGCTGGATGGAAGCTTTATATTTACAAAACTGTAGTCTGATTGTTATGTTAAAAATTTATTGAAGTTAAACCATGGTATTTTAGCAATAATAGTATTTGTATAATATGTTTGAAAGACTATGGCTTGTTCCACAGATCACAATTGCATTTCATCTATGATTTAGTGTGATACATGAACCAAGTCATAAGCCGTTGAAATGAGTTTAAGATAAACATCATATACGGATCACTGTCTTGTGCATTTAGCCACCAGTCCAGTTTCCAGGATGTTGTAACAAGTAACATGCAATTTTAAAAAGTGGAGTTAAATGGCATGAGAGCTATTTTAGTGAGGTGGTTTAGGCACCTGGCTAGAAACTGGAAGACGGTGAGTTCTGATTCAGCCTTAAGCCCAGCTGGGTGACCTTGGGCCACTCTCTCTCAACCCTTGAAAGCAAGCAAGGGCAAACCACTTATAAAAAAAACCTTCCCAAATAATAACAAGTGGGTGTGAGTTAGAAATACTTGAGCAAAAAAAATGAATTTCCTGTATAGTAGTCCAGTCTGATATTTTTGTGGGTGTTGTCTAACATTCCTGTGTAGGCTGTAATCTAGGCCAGTATGGTCAAACGGTGATAGCAGTTAGGGAGTTTGGGGCAATATAGGCTGGTCCATTGCTTGAACTTATGTACAGTAATTGTAATGGTAGATGGGTTCAAATCCCTACGCTTTTTTTTTTAAGTCAGGTACATCACTAGTGGTACAAATGATTGATAATTCTTGTTCACAGGATTACCTGCCTCATTGGTTGTAATGTAAGACACAGCTTTTGGAATTTGAGGAATTTGCTTTTCACAATAATGATTACCACACTGTATGAATGAAGTCCTACTGATTTAAATTTCCCCAAAGGTTTGATACCACCTAATGTTTGAATCCTTCCTTTCAGAAATTACAGAACCTATAGTAATGGATATTTTCCCCAAATGAGTATGATAGCTTTCATTCCTAACTTGTACCTGTCACCCTGATTAATTTGCAGACAGTTTTAGAATATGTGAAGTGTTGTAGACCACCACGATCTTGTCATCATGTATTGTCTTCATATACATATACATATACGCATATACATACATACAGTACATACATGCACATACCTACAGAGAGACAGAAAGAGAGATAGCAAGGATAAGCAATTATATCCAGCCTCTACTGTAATTAATCATTATTTATCATTTGACAAATGTGAAAGACAGCAGGAGGCCCTTGAGATTTCATATCCTATAAGAAAATAGAGGCAATTTTTGTATCTATTGGTATTTTGATTGGGGATGGCGGATTCCTTGAAATATTAAATAGAATGAATGAATAATCACACTCACCATTTTACCATTTCAGAATTCTTTCAGCGGAATCAGATGTGTAGGTGTGTGTTCTGTCTTGGGGATTTCTTGCAGAAATGATTTTTGGATTATAAAAAAGCCATACGTTTTTGTAAACTGGGAAAGAGCCAGTTTGATGTAGTGGTTAAGGCATAGGGCTTAGAGATCACCTTAGGCACAAAGCCACCTGCATAAATTTGGGCTAGCCCCTATCTGTCTCAGCTGTAGGATCAGGCAAACGCAAAATATTTCTGAAATCTTGCCAGAAAAAAAAATGTAAGGACTTCTCCAAGCATTCACCAGGACTCATCTGGCTGCCTATCTATGGGCCTTTTTCTTGAAGAATTCCTATAAAGAGATATCATGAAAAATAAAATGCTGGTGTGTGTTCACAATAAAGGATAACATAGGCAGAAACCTGACTATTGTGCCAGATTTCAGAGTTTGTGTGATCATGCGGCATTTGATCAGCAGTGAATACGGAGGAAAACAAGATGCTTGCTAGCTCTGTGTCTCAGGAGAACATAGTATTGTGCAATGTGTGTGCGTGTACCAACTTCTCTGCTTAATCAGAGGAGCTTATTAGGGCTGATTATCAGATGTGCAGGAGCACACTTTATTTATTGCATATTCTGCTTTTCTTCTGGTAACTTGTTGAGCAAGACAATTATTGGCAGAGTTGAGCTCATAATTTAGATTGATCAGTGGCCAACATTTCCCAGACATCAATTTGGGCGGCTTTAGTATGTTATGCTGGCTTGGGGATTTACATTCCTGGGTATAACAACACACTTCTGCGCCCCCACCCTCTTCTCAGGAACTCTGAGTCACTGCTGTAAGTATTTTGAAGTTCTTCTGAATTGCAAACATATGTGTTTTTTTTTAAACGGTCTTTGTTTCATCTTGGCATGCAGATTACATATCAAACTATCTGCCTTTTATTTATTTTCCCCTGCCTGCTTAGCACACTGTAATGTGTGCCTTGAAAATGCACTCATTTCATCATTTATCTAAGAATTTATTCTGCAGATGTTAATTCACTACATGAATGTATTTAAATAAATAAAATCCCATATACCTTTTATAGGTACATGAGTTGGTGGAAGTTGGGAACACAGCTTACCTGCAAGTAATTTCTACAAGCAAAAGTAGGGGCAACTTTTCAACAAGATTTTTCTTCTGCTCATTTCAGCACATTCTTTCTGTACCTCTCTTAAAGAGTCGAAATTAGGAATTTGGAGCTGGACATATTGTTATGCACTTGGTTTTGTAAGGGCATGGGGGAGTTTTGATATTTGGGTGATGAAAAATTGGAGACTAAAACCTGGGGAAAGCGATAATAGACAGGTATAGCATTGAGACAAAATGTGTGTTCCCCTCCCCCAAATTCCCAGTCTCATCTGTAAAGATTATTTATTCATCAATTAAAAGAAGTCATATTTTCAAATCAATATTACAGAGTTTTATCTGTCATGGACCTTAGAAGAATACTTAGAGGCTGCAAGCAGCCTAGACCAAACAAGCACCCACAAATCTTCACTGTTTACATATTTGCAAAACAAAGTAAGAAGGAATATTTTTAGATCGGCAGCCAAGATCTCTGCGTGGTTAGATAATCTCCTTTATTATTAATAAACTTTGGGTGTGTTTTTGTGGGAGATTACCTAATAGTTTAAATGTAAATAAACAAGCTATTGGATTTACTGGAGCCTTGATAGTTCTCTACGTCTTTGCCAATCTGTTTATATGATTTTTGCTGCAGTAGTAATCTAAGTATTAATTGAAGGTTCCTACCTCTTTGGGTCGCCATGAAGAAGATCTATGGAAGCTAAACATTTTCCCAGGCAAATCTGATTTCAGGGATCTGGGTATCACAGTACCATGGCTTTCTCAAATGCAATTGCACAATCCCCATAATAAATGGCTGGATTAGTCAGAATGAGAAGATGTCAGTTTGAAACAATAATGGGATTACAAGTATAAATCAAGAAGTTTGAAGGATAGAAGCTTGAAACGGCTTTATGGATAAAGGGGAGCAAAACAGTCTCTCGTTTGCAGCGATAGCCTCTTTGTAATGAGCTGCATCACTAAATGCTACCTGAAATGGAAGCAAAGGATGCCTTTAATTTTGTTTATGTAAGGACAATCCCATTGGGCAGTCACACATCTGAAAAAGACATTTATTTCTTCTTGTCTCCCCACAGCTGGTTTAGGCTAGATTGGGCAGGGGTCAAGGAGTAGATGTTTTGATTTATAAGCAGACCTTCTAAGAATGCAATATTCCCAATTTGTAGTCTGAAGCACTAAAATTGAGAGCTTTACTGTATTTCGACCTATGTCAATTGAAAGCAAGACAGATACCTCCGTTTCATCATTCGTTAGATTTACATCCTGCTGTTCATCAAAGTAGAATGGTACTTAATATCAGGACTTGCATGTCACTCCAACCCTAAAGTAGATTGTTTGATTTGGCTTGCCAAGTTTCATGAACCTCAGCCATTGTGGCCTTTAAATTATTGCTTATAGTTTGGGTAATGATGCTGAACCTGGGTTGTTATGACTTACTCAGCAAATCATATTTAAATAAACAGTGGGCCTAATCCAAGGAACGATTCTGACCCCAATGTGTATTTAGGATGGGGTACAACATTATTACAGTGCTACTAAACCAGTGTAGCCTTCGACTTGCACTGTGTTTCATGTTAGCACTAACTGTCACAGCCAGATATGGACCAGTGACAAGATGCAAAGCTTCTTGAAGTACAGGGGGAAGACTAGCTGTAGATGGACAGAGTGTCCACCTCCACCATTACAGAAGCCTTTCCAGCAATCCAGAACAATGTTTGAACGTATAACTCCTGTGATGGTCGCTCTAGAATAGTCTGAGTAATTAGTGTAAGCAATTACTTTTTTTAACACAGAAATGAGTGCTATGTGGCTGTCCAGGTATTGTTGAACTGCAATTCAATTTTGTATTTTCATTACCATTCCAACAACATTTGGTGGGGCAGCTTGGTGTATGTATGTATGTATGTATGTATGTATGTATGTATGTATGTATGTCATTCAGCTTTGTTCGGGTATTTTCCCACGTCATTATAGTTGTGCTTTTAAAGTTGTAGCAACATTTTGGCAGAATCTCATCTGCCATCATCAGGCTTCTGTATTGTGTTCGTCTGTGAGTCAGACTTTCACAGCCGCTTCTGTTTGAAATTTGGTGCTAGCCTACTGCTGTGCCAGAATGCTTTTTTCTTCACCCTGATTGGTTGGGAGTCTTGGTCTGTGTTTATTGGTCTTGGAGTTTGCTGTGTTCTGCTTGATTGGTGTTTCTAATATCTTCTGTCAGTTTTGTAGCTTTTTTCGTCTTGATTGGCTGGCAACATTGTGTTTCCTGTATTGGAGGCTTTTAGTACGGCTTGGCTCTGAGTAAATGGACGGCTATCATTTATTAAGAAGCTAGGTTTCATCTGGGTGCCTGGTTGGGGTGTGTTTGAGCTGGAGGTATCAGAGGGAGTGTTTCTGCCCAGGTGTTTGCCTGGCTTGTGGTGTGGAGATTTTTTGTTTGTTTGTTTGAGAGTGCAGGCTTCCAGATAATTGACAGTCTGGTGGAGTCATCTCTTCTATTCATGCTTTCAGGTCTTTTTTCAATCTCTATGGCTTCTCTGATAATTCTGTAGCTGGGGTTTTCTATAGTGGCTAGGGTTTTGGTGCCATTAAAGTCTATGCTATGACCTGTGGCTTTCATGTGTTGGACTAGTGAGAAAGTGTGTTCCAGCTTTTTTACTGCATTTTTGTGTTCATCCAGGCGGGTAGTTATTCTTCTATTGGTCTGTCCAATGTATGTGGCAGGGCATGATATATATATATTTGTCTCTTCTATACTACTCTACTACTATTGATAGTGTCAGGTGTCACCAAGTAACTAAGAAGTTCACACTGATTTATTAAGGGATAAATTTTCTCTGGGCATTTAATATTAAAGGATTTGCTGCTAATACAGTTCTACAGAGTAATTATTGAGTCTATCATCTGCACCTCTATAACTGTCTGGTTTGGTTCTGCAACCCGACAGGACAGACACAGACTTCAGAGGATAATTAGGACTGCAGAAAAAAGAAACTACTACCAACCTGACTTTAATCGAGGACCTGTATACTGCACAAGTCAAAAAGAGGGCTGCGAAAATATTTACAGACCCCTCACATCCTGGACATAAATTGTTTCAACTCCTACCCTCAAAACACTATAGAGCACTACACACCAGAACAACTAGACACAAGGAC